>NC_021165.2:30019991-30120725 GCF_000331145.2 Cicer arietinum | reverse complement strand
GAAAGGCAATGATATGGTTAGCATAGCTTTGATGTCAATCTGGCGCACCTTTTGAATCTTTCATTTTGATGTCAGAGGTGTTTTTTATTAACAGGTAAGCAATTTCAACAAAAAACAAATTTCGTTAAAAATTTATTGCAGTATCTAACAATTTAAGCCATTCGAAAAAATCTCAATAGCTACATGTTTATCCCTATAGAGAGTTGCTGTTAGTTTTTTGTTTTTTTGTCAAGACTAGATGGCGTTGGTTAACATTCAATCTCAAAAGACGTATTTTACAAACAAACAAAACACTCAATTTTAAACGTTTAATTAATTAGAGGTTTTTGTCGTTATTTATTTTAGTAAAACAGTTTCACCGAAAAAATTGTGAATCATACAAAAGAAATTAATGTTAGCACTCATGTTTACATGTTAAGCGTTGTAGCAAATATGGATGCACCATTGTCGGTCACATAATTCTTTGTGGTGTTACTCTTTATCATTATAATTATGATTTAAGAGGATTTCTTATTATTATATGACTTAATTAAAAAATATTTTGTTATATAATTTTTAGCAAAAATATTGTTTTAGTCTTTTATCATTAATATTTGATTTAATATGTATGAGGTGCTTGCTTTTATCATTGTCATTAGCATAATTATTTGTAGTGTTACCCTTTATCATTTTGATATCTATGAGTTTTGGCTTATACTTCTAGGAACTGAGTTCAACACTCATATAAAATGGTGTTTAGTGCTTATTTAATTAATAGTTTTTTTTAATTATATTTTTTTTTTATAACACCAATCAATCAATTGAATATTCTCTATTTTATAAGTTAAGAAAAGTAGCTAGGATATTATTTGACGTAGTTAAACTCATCTCAAATGGATGTTAACACACCAAACTATATTATTGAATTAATTTTTGGAATTCTACTTTCTAGAGCGAAAGTCATTAATAAATAATTAAGGAGAGGGAAGTGGGGAATGATAGAAAAGAGGTAAAATAGGGTGAAGCTAAGATTAATATTAAACAAAGTGCCAGATATATATAAAAAAATCAAATATACTTTTAAAACTAATGTATTAAACTTCATATTATATAAAATAAATTCACAATAATTTCTATATAACATGTAAATTAAAGCAGCGTAGCAAAAGTAATAATGTACAATGCCTATTTAGGAAAATTGGGTATGACGATATTTCAAATGATTAAATTCATCCATAATTGATATTGTAATAAATAGACTAGTAATAATATGACGAAATTTCAAATAATTAAATTCATCCATAATTTATATTGTAATAAATAGACTAGCAAAAATATTTCAAAGTAACGAACTAAGTTATTTGCAAAAAAAGTCATTATCTCTTTAATTTTGCATTCCAACAACATATAATTTAAATCTCACTGAGAATATTTTCAAAAATATGACTTGCTCGCGATACCTTATCATCCTCTGATTCTCCATCTGTTTTCATTAAGAGACGTTGAAACAATTCTAAACTCAAATATGGACAAGTATTCAATGTTGATTCAATATTTTTGAAGATTGATACCATCCAAATTTTACGTACGAAAAATATGCAAATCATTCAAACGGTAACAAACCCTAATTATTGCGGAAGTTTTCTATATAAATATATATATATATATATATATATATATTTTACATCCTTCAGTTTTGTGTTTAACCATAAAGACTAATTTATAAATTTGAGTTAAACTACATAGAGATTAAAACTTGTCTTTCATAAGTTTTTTACACAAATTTAAACTTGAGATTACTGATGAAATTAAACGAGACTCATATAAACTCATTCAAATATTGATAAATATTTTTGTAACTTTATTGAGATAAAATAAAGAAAAATATGCAAATCATTCAAACGGTAACAAACCCTAATTATTGCGGAAGTTTTCTATATAAAGGCATGTGATTTACAATGCAGAAAACATACAAGAAAAACAGAAAGGAAACTTACACTCTACGTCCTTTAGAAGTTATGTACGTGATATTTTTAGTGACAAATATTTTTACATTCTAAATCATGTGGTTTTGAAACTTCTTTAAAATTGTTATTTGTGTGAGCTTCTTTTGTATATTATTAAGATTAAGATTAATGTTTTAATAGTATATTGACGTTGAAGTAAAATAAAAACTTTAATTTTTTATTTAGGATATCACGTTTCTCAAAAATCAAAAGGAATACTTTAACTTCTTTACTCCATAGTGCAATCTCAATTAGCTTGAATTAAGTATAATTACTTGATTTAATTCTAAAAACCTACTAGTACTTATATGGTTTTCATACAAAAGTCGTTTTAAAATAAATAAGTAAAATACAAATTACAATCCTTATTCCCGATATCACCTATCAGAGCGGGGTTCTCCCAAACTTGAACTTCAAGACTTATTAACCTGTAACAACTGCGATTTTGCAAACGCAGGGTCAAGCCAGTCAAACACAAACAACGAAGGAGGTGAGTTTTAAAATCATGTTAATAGTATAATATAAGTAAGAAGAACACACAACAATCATAATAGACCGTATCATAATCACATTACGATATATCAAAATATTTAAGTAAATAGTATCATATTATAACATCAAATTCACTCAAGTAAGATAATCATCTCATTATAATATGCATCAAATAATCTAAGAGTAATTATCGTTACTTTTGAAACACATCAATCACCACAAAACAATCATAAGTAAATGCAATGATATTAATGAGCTTAGACTCTACTTCACAATGTGGTACCATTCTAACTCTGAAGTACTTGGTTAGGAAGCTTGATAATATGCCACCATCCCGGTAGACGGACAATTCAAATTGGCTCTGTCCTCATAGATCCCCTCAACTCAACCCGAGACACATATACGCGACAGTCGAGGTAAACGTGTGTTGCGTGGTAGCTCCCGACATTTGGAGTGCGACCTCCAAGTCACCTAGGAATTCCCCACCCGAATACCTCCAAGGTCTAACAATCTTGCCTTAAGGCTCGACAGCAGACCGCCATGATCAGGCTCATTCAGTTGTACTTCCCCGGAATCACTAGGCTTGTCAAGCCCTACCTATATGATGACAAAATAATCTCCACTTCACAATATCGCTATCATTAATCATATATCATCACATAAACTCATCACAATTTTATAGAATCAATATCATCAATCAAACATCATCGTTATCATCACATTAACTTATCACAGATTTATATTATAAATCACACATCATCATCAAATAAACTTACATTATACAATGCATTCACATAAACTCATTTAATCAAACATATGCACTAAATTCATTTGAAATCAAATATCACAATGATATCAAATATCACAATAACATCAAATATCACAATAATTTTAAATATCACAATAATATCAAATATCACAATAATGTTAAATATCACAATAATATAAAATATCACACATTTAACGAAATTAAATCAATCAACACCTTATAAATATTTCTATTTCACATTTTAATCTCACAATTTTCTTATTTGCAGATTAATTAATTTATCACTCAAAGGGCTACTGCCGTACGTAGCGAGGCCCGAATGAATCGTTGGGAAATACGGTTTTCCTGTTCATCTCACAATATATTATACTCATGAATTCAAACGCTTTCTCACCCCTTACCTTTTTTCGACGCTTTCACACACGAATATGATTCCACGAGCAAACATCCTTTGTTCATTGACTCTTTGTCCATCAATCATTCTAACTCGACAGTTTATGGGTAAACGTTAAAAATAGTTTATGAGAAAATACTCTAAAAACTAAATTCGAAATTCGATCAAGGTAACTTACCATAAATCAGAAAACAAATCATTGGATAAAATAACAATTTTTCACACGGTCGTTTTGGCGTTGGTTTCACTCAAATCGGACTTACGGTGAAGGAGAACGGTTCAAACTAAGTAATTTAACAAGCGGAGAAGTCAGAGATTTTAGAGAGAAATTTGGATGGTTAAAAATCTGAGGAAGTATGTTTATTTGACTACCTAAATGAATAAAGCGACATACTAAAATTTGGACGAAAACGGAGAAACTTTTCATGAACAAGTATCGATCGTCGGTGTCAAACTATAGGTTGTTGTTGTTTTTCTCTTTGGTTTTACGGCTACTGCAGCTCATTTCTTACTTTTCTTATTTTTATTTTATTAACATAATTAGGGTTAACATAAATGGGTCAAGCCCATTTGTCCCTTATTTAATATATGTTTTACTATTATTATTTTTATTTTTTTAAAACAAAATTAATTGTTACTTAATCTCATTTTTTTAATACTTTTCCAAACATCATTAAATTTTCAAAACATTACTAATATTTCATAATTAATATATGCTAAATTAGAGTAATTAAAATAATCAATATAAAAAAAAAACATATTACTAATAATTAAAACTCTCACATTCAAAATAATATCTACAATTATACTTATTTCTCAAAACTCTCACATTATAATAATACCATCATATTAGAAAATAGTCAAAATTATAAAATAAATAAATATTACACCAACACTTTATATTAATTACTAAATCATAATAAATATATATAAAATCACAATGTCATAAAAAAGTATATAAAAATAAAAGAAATCAAACACAATATCAATTCTATCTCAAGATATTATTTATAAAAAAATAACTAGAAATAGAAAGTAGTTATAAATAATTGAAATATAACTACGTGCATACTTAATATCAGTCAAACGCACATAAAAATATTACATTAATTGAGTACACGTATATACACGTAAAATCGCATAAAATCTTTTTCTTTAAACTATATATTACACTAAAATACTATTATTTTTCAAAAAAAATAGATCAAACAGTAAAATATAATATTTATTATTTATATCGCTCATGTAATCTAATATTTATAAACTAGCACATCATAGAAATAATGCCTATAAGGAAAATTAATCATAAACTAATCAATATATATAATAAAATAATTTTAACACCAAATTAATTATCTAAATTCCTATTTAATTAATAAAATAGTTTATTATAAAATTTGGGGTGTTACAAAAATTTGCGACCTAATATTTTGAAGCATGGAGAGGTTTTAAGGCAAGTAATTAAGGGGAAAAAATGATAAAAGAAATACATATCATGTTGTACTTTTCATTTTTTATTGAGGTATGACAAACATTAAATTTGTCATATGCCTTATTAATATTTTTTTAGTGTGGTTCATGTATATAGGTGTTAGAATTTAAGGGTTGAAATTATCTGCCAACGGCGAATTTTTTTGATAGCTTGTTAGTCGTGTGACTTATTTATGGTAAGTTTGAATTTGTAATGCCAAGTGTATTGAGTTGAAATAACCATATTATACTACAATTAATAATATCTTTAAATAAAAATATGAGCTACATTATTGATATTTTACACTGTTTTTGTTATTGTTAATTCAACATTCAAAATCCTACATAAAACAATTATATATCATAAATGTTTGATGTTTATGTTGTGTGTTGCAGTCGATCGGCCAAATAGATGTACATATGCCCCATAGCTCCAGTAAAAAATTCATTCTTATATCTTGATTCTATAGTCACAATTTCACCATCATTAATCTTGATTGAACCTAGTTTCGGATAACACACTGACATTCCAACCGCATAACCTTCCTCATTTCCTGCCTCCTTTCCTGTTCCGTATGTTGGTGTTGATGTACACAATTCCCTTCCATCCTAATTAATTAATCAAAAAAGTAAACAAATAAATTATTTTAATTTTCATGCATTATTAGTGTAAAAAAATAAACACTATCACTTATCACAACTAGTCATGTGTGTAAATTATAGAGTAGTTACGTTTAATTAAAGTCAAACATTTCTAATAATATGACAGTTGTGATTGGTTATAGTGCAAAAAATCTTTACACTAACATTATATATAAATCAAATCTTAAATGAATAAATGTCACATATTATGCATGCATTATCAAAATTAGTGACTTGATTATATATATAGAATCAAGAAAAAATATTATCGCTTGACAAACAAATTAAGCAAAGTGAAATGAATTTTAACAAAATATAGTCAAATTAAAATATTATATTCTACCTGTGCATAAAGAGTTGCATTAACAACACCTGAATGCATATGAGCAGTGCCGTAGATAAGGTAGCTACCTTTATCCATAGGGATGTTTGCTTTTTGAACATGAAAAGGGTCACCGCTATTATTTTCTGGAATAATATACATAGCCTGTAAAAAAAATAACATAAAATCTTTGTTAAATCACTTTCTCTGAACATGCATAGGAATTAATAGACTATTATGCTAATAAAAAAAAAAAATAGATTGTTGAAATGAGATTTTTTTTAACTTAATTTATTTATTTTTACAAATGCTCATTTTTAGTACGTTATATTTGTAATTAAAGTTTCAACTTTGAACCTAATTTGGAAACTCTTTTCGGAAACTCTTTCGAGTATCACAACTTAACCACATAAGCTGCACACAAAATTTAATTGACGATAAAATTTAAAAAATTGAACTTATTTAAATAACTTATTTAGTACCTGACAGTCATGGATTATTTGAGAACCATTTATTGTCACCCGATCGGTTGAATCAAGTATATAAAACCTAACAGGAATTTGTTGTTGGTCCCAATTAACCCATGTTACTTTTTATCTTAGGGCAAGCTTTTATCTTGGGGCTTCAAATCCCTTTCTCAATTTGCATTGAAACTTATTTTGGCAACAAAAGATTCCTCCTTTATTGTCAGGACTCAATGGTTTTCCATTGATGTCAACTGTCACATTAAAAAAATTAAGTGGGAGATTAAATTGGTTACACCTACATTCACTGCAACTTTTCCTATTTTTTGTACCACATGTATCAATGATCATGACGTTAAATAACCATTTCTCTTGCCAACCTTCTAGTATATCTTTAGGATTACCGACTTCAACTGCAAAAGGCTCTGGAAGCTTTGAAGGTGTTCCTCTTGATTCATTTCCCAAACCCCAATATTGTGGAAGAATACCTCCATTACAAGTTCCATCATTTCTTTTGAAAAGAGAAGGATCGTGTGACATATTCATATTTTTATTTACAAAAATTTTTAAAGCAAACCAATGATGAAGGTATGTTTCATACAATGGTATTGAATTTCCTTCTTCGTCAATTAGTTCAGCATCAAAGCTCTTTACACCAATATGACCCTTTAGAAACTCAAAATCAAACAATGCTTTCGCAACAACGTTTCTAGATCCAATTTCAAACTTTTCTGATACAAATGTTGCTGACTTATATTATTTTCTAGCTCTTTTTGTTGTGAGTAAATTGTGCTTGAAAACATTATAAGTATTGATAATGAGTAAATAAATGCTTTAGACATAAATCTCATGTTTATCTGCACATGAATAAGAATGGTTAATTAACATAATAAGTTATGAATAATGTTTGTAATATGTTATTCTTTTGTGTAAACTTATTGATAAATATTAGAAAATACGCTTCAAAAGTAATAGGTAAATTCATTTGAAGAAGGGATGTACCACATGAGAAACCATTGCGAAGACTTGCTTCTTAGCAAACTTCTAAGAATTTTTTTAACTTTGTGAAGATATAGAGGACTTGCATGCTTCCTTCTTTTGTAGTAAAATTCTATAGGGAAAGGCAATGATATGATTAGCATAGCTTTACGTCAATCTGGCGCACCTTTTGAATCTTACATTTTGATGGCAGAGGTGTGTTTTATTAACTGGTAAGCAATCTCAACAAAAAAAAACAAATTTCGTTAAAAATTTATTGCAGTATCTAACAATTTAAGCCATTCGAAAAAATCTCAATAGCTAGATGTTTATCCTATAGAGAGTTGCTGTTAGTTTTTTGTTTTTTTTGTCGAGACTAGATGGAGTTGGTTAACATTCCATCTAAAAAAACATATTTTACAAACAAACAAAAAACTCAATTTTCAACATTTAATTAATTAGAGGTTTTTGTCGTTATTAATTTTAGTAAAACAGTTTTCTCGTAAAAATTGTGAATCATACAAAAGAAATTAATGTTAGCAAATATGGATGCACCATTGTCGGTCACATAATTCTTTGTAGTGTTACTCTTTATCACTATAATTATGATTTAAGAGGATTTCTTATTATTATATGACTTAATTAAAAAATAAATTTGTTTTATAATTTTAGCTATAATGTTTTTTAGTCTTTTATCATTAATATTTGATTTAATATGTATCAGGTGTTTGCTTTTATCATTGTCATTAGCATAATTATTTGTAGTGTTACTCTTTATCATTTTGATATCTATGAGTTTTAGCTTATACTTCTAGGAACGGAGTTTAACACTCATAAAATGATCTTTAGTGCTTATTTAATTAATAGTTTTTTTTTTATTATAGTTTTAACACCAATCAATCAATTGAATATTCTCTATTTTATAAGTTAAGAAAAGTAGCTAGGATGTTAATTGACGTAGTTAAACTCATCTCAAATGGATGTTAACACACCAAAGTATATTATTGAATTAATTTTGGAATTCTACTTTCCAGAGCAATAGTCGTTAATGAATAATTTACGAGAGAGAAGTGGGGAATGATAGAAAAGAGGTAAACTAGGGTGAAGCTAAGATTAATATTAAACAAAGTGCCAGATATATATAAAAAAATCAAATATACTTTTAAAACTAATGTATTAAACTTCATATTATATAAAAAAAATTCACAATAATTTCTATATAACATGAAAATTAAAGCAGCCTAACAAAAGTAATAATGTACAATGCTTATTTAGGAAAATTGGGTTTGACGACATTTCAAATGATTAAATTCATCCATAATTGATATTGTAATAAATAGACTAATAATAATATGATGAAATTTCAAATTATTAAATTCATCTATAATTGATATTGTAATAAATAGACTAGCAATAAAATTTCAAAGAAACCAACTAAGTTATTTGCAAAAAAAGTCATTATCTATTTAATTTTGCATTCCAACAACATATAATTTAAATTTCACTGAGAATATTTTCAAAAATATGACTTGTTCGCAATACCTTATCATCCTCCGAGTCTCCATACGTTTTCATTAAGATACGTTGAAATAATTCTGAACTCAATTATGGACAAGTATTGAATATTGATTCAATATTTTTGAAGATTGATAACATCTATATTTTACGTACGAAAAATATGCAAATAATTCAAACTGTAACAAACCCTAATTATTGTGAAAGTTTTTTATATAAAGGCATGTGATTTACAATGCAGAAAAGATACAAAAAAATTAGAAAGCAAACTTGTGTGAGTTTTTTTTGTATATTATTAAGATTAAGATTGATGTTTTAGTAGTATATTGGCGTGGAAGTGGCTGCATGTGGTTGTGAATCTTAGTTTAAAATTGTCATTTGTATGAGTTTCTTTTATAAATTATTAAAATATGATATGATTAAGATAAAATTTAATGGATGTTAACAGACCAAACTACATTATTGAATTAATTTTTGGAATTCTACTTTCTAGAGCGAAATTCATTTATGAATAATTAACGAGGGGGAAGTGGTGATTGATAGAGAAGAGGTAAAAAAGGGTGAAGCTAAGATTAATTTTAAACAAAGTTCCAAATATATATTTACAAAATAAAATGTACTTTTAAAACTAATGTATTAAAATTAATTATTATATAAAACAATTCACAATAATTTCTATATAACATGTAAATTAATGCAGCGTAACAAAAGTTATAATGTACAATGTCTATTTAGGAAAACTGGGTATCACGATATTTCAAATAGTTAAATTCATCTATAATTGAGATTGTAATAAATATACTAGCAATAATATTTCAAAGTAACGAACTAAGTTATTTGCAAAAAAAAATGTCATTATTTATTTAATTTTACATTTCAAACAACATATAATTTAAATTTCACTGAGAATATTTACAAAAATACGACTTAATTCAATAACTTATCATCCACTGATTCTCCTTTTGTTTTCATCAAGATATGTTGAAACAATTCAGAACTCAAATATGAACCAGTATTGAATGTTGATTCAATAATTTTGGAAATCGATACCATCCATATTTTACGTATGAAAATTATGCAAATCATTGAAACGGTAATAAACCCTAATTTTTATGGAAGTTTTTCTATATAAAGGCATATGATTAACAATGTAGAATGCATTGAAGAAAAACATACATCAAACTTACACTCTATGACTTTTAGAAGTTACATACGACTTACACTCTATGACTTTTAGAAGTTACATACGTTATACTTTTACTGACAAATCTGTTTTTAATTCTATGTCATGTGGTGTTGAAACTTCTTCAAAATTATCATTTGTGAGTCTCGTTTGTATATTATTAAAATTAAGATTGTTGTTTTAATAGTATATTGGCGTTGATGTTAGCTGCATGTGGTTGTGAATCTTTGTTTAATATATTTTACATCCTTTCAGTTTTGTATTGAGCTCTAACAAACATTAACTTTGTTATATGTCTTAAGAATATTTTTTTTTTTTATTATGGTTCATATTTATTGGTGTTAGAATTTAGACTAAATATCACTTGTGTTTCTTAATTTAATTTTTGTTAACGTTTTAGTCATTTATCTTTTTTTTTTCTTCTTGATTTAGTCCTTTATTTTAATTTTAAATAACAATTTGATCTTTATGTTTTAAAATATCAACAGTGATATCCTTTTTATTACAAAATTTCAAAAAATTCATTAAAATTTTCAAACAAAACCCATAAAATTAATGATATTCTTTAATATAATACAAATTTCATCAAATTCATAACCAAAATTTTCAAATAAACGCACATTTTTATTCTTTATTTGATGTTGTTAGAGATAAAAATTAATATGAGTTTATTTAAAGATCTAATCTTTACTTTGATGAAATTTGCATTATATTGAGGATGATAATTAATTTTTTGGGTTTTGTTTGAAATTTTTGATGAATTTTTGCACAAAAAAAAAACGGATAACATTGTGGACATTTTAAAACATAAAAAATTAAATTGTCACTTAAAATTAAAATAAATGCCCAAATTGAAAAAGAAAAAAAAAGATAAAAAACTACTGAAATTAAATTAAGGGATTTATGGATGTTATTTAGCCTAGAATTTAAATGTTGAAATATTCTGACCAGTGGCATAGTCTATGACTTTTTTTTATAAAGTTAGTTGTGTGATTTGTTTATTGTAAGTTTGAATTTGTAATGCTTAATGTATTTGTTAGATAATGTTATTATATATTAGTAGTAAAGGTATTTTAGACATTTCTATTCTTTTATATATATACTCATTGTAACCCTGTTAACTGAAGTTTTGTTCATTCTATGTTATGAAACCCTAGAGTAGTTGTCTCTCTTCTTCTTCTTTTCATTGTTAACATTTTCATTGTTAACATGGTATCAAAGAGCTTTGGTTGATTTTGGGATCTACTATAAAGAAGAGAGAGATTATTTTGATAGGAAAGGCAACCACCAAAAGAGAAAAGAGAAGAGTAACCATATTCTCGATTTTGTTAAATCAGTCTCACAAAAACATCTATTGTGCATTTGTTAACCGTTGGATCGGGCTGATATTTGGACAGCAGGTTTGCAACATTCAGTTCTTCTTCTTCAATGGTCGGATCGGCGAAACAACGTCTTTAGGAGGAGAAATCGGGTTCGCACAACACCAGATTATTATGTACAGAACTTTCAAATGTTAGTTCACCTTTTGTTTTGATGATTAGAGGGGGGTGTAGCTTCGAAGAAAATGCTAGAATGGCACAAAATGCGGGCTACACAGCTGCAATTGTCTATGACAATGAAGATGGTGGCTTCCTGGTTGCAATGGCAGGAAATTATGCTGGTATAAGAATACATGTTGTATTTGTATCAAAAGCTTCGGGTTTAGCTCCAGAAGGATCACAATTTGATGCTAATCATTATGAAACTAAGATGAATGAACTGCTTGCCAGTGATGGGCAAGAATTCTTCACCTCATATGATGAAGTCCATGATAGCTTTGATGCAATGGGGCTGCAAGAAAACCTTCTGCGAGGCATATATGCTTACGATTTTGAGAGGCCTTCTGCAATCTAGCAAAGAGGAATTGTTCCTTTCTGCAAAGTTCTGGATGTGATTCAACAAGCTCAATCAGGAACTGGGAAGACAACAACATTTTGTTCTAGAATTTTGCAGCAGCTCGATTACAGATTGGTTTAGTGCCATGCTTTGGTTTTGGCCCATACGAGGAGCTAGCTCAACAGATTGAGAAGGTTATGCGAGCTCTTGGCGATTTCCTTGGTGTCATGTTAAGGTTCATGCTTGTGTTGATGGGACCATTGTTCGTGAGGATCAACGCATTCTCCCTGCTGCTTGTTTGTTATGACCAGTATTAAGGAGTTGAATTTGGTTTGGTTCACATGCTTTCAATTGTTGTAGTTCTTTGTTGATTTGGTTGGTAATTGTAACGCCCCAATTTTTTTATCCAAAAATTACTTAAAAATAATAGTTTTCTTTTAGAAATAACTATAATATTTTTTTTAGAAGTAGTTCATCATGTAATAATTTGAAGATGCGTGAGAAAATGACTTGATATTTTTTTTTTTTTTTGTAAAAGAATGTAATACAATTTACTAAAATATTATTTATTCATTTATTTGAAAAATTAATATTTCAGTTATTAGATCAATATTCATTTATGCTCCAAAATAAAATAAAGCCTCTTTAAGTAAAATTCGAAATAAGCAAGGTTGACTGAAATTAATTACATTCAATTATTTACAAGCAAATGAAATCTCACTTCCGCATTTCTATTAAAAGTTAATGATGAAAAGTAAATAACTTTACAATGTACGACAAATTTTTTAGTAATACAAAATATTATTTTTAAAGTAAAGGTCTCATCTTCCCACGCGCGTGCACCAATCAAACATCATTCATACAACTTTTGAGATCATTAGTACCTAAATATTAGTGTAAGGGGTCAGTTCATCCCACAACAAAAATTAAACCAAATAATAAATTAACAACCATAAAATGTGAATATAAAATCCTTTCGTCCTAAAAGATTTAAAGAAATTGGTTCTTTAATAGTTTTCAAAGATGTATTAAAAGTCATAAAATGTATCTAAATAAATCAAGTAGCAACCGCAGAGCAAATAATTAGATCAAAATAAAAATAACATTAGAATATATGCAAGTTATGCATGCTCCTAAATATATATGATCCGGATATAACCAGCCACACAGGCGTCCACAAAGATGTATATGATATGTGATGAAATGATAATCATGCTCAAAGGTACATGTCACCACTCACTTAGAAAATCACACAAATCACCAGCCACTTAGGCAACCACAAAGATAATATAATTTAAAACTCAAATCACTAGCCACTTAGCCAACCACAAAGATACCACCATTAAAACCCAAAACACCAGCCACTTAGGCAACCACAAGGATAACAAATATTTAAAACACAAATCACCAACCACTTAAGCAACCACAAAGATAACAATATTTAAAACACAAACCACCAACCATACCACTTAGACAACCACACATATAAAATATTCAAGATAAAATTTTAATCGCATATGACATCAAAGTTTTATTCTCATGGACGCTTCCAATCAAGAGTCAATAATTTGTTATCCAAAATATATAACACACAAAAACGTGAATAAATGTCTTACAGTTATAACTTTCATTTTATAACCTATAAAATTGGATTAACAACGTGTTATTTATAGAACTCAAAACTCAAATAACGAATAACACATACAAATATAAATTTTATATCTACTACTATAAAATTTCTCCGATTAATTGTTATTTAGTCATACAAATCAAGGTTTGCCGTTAAACACGTCACAAAAATCAACTTAATCATCTTATCATAATTAAAATTAAAACTTTTCACCAATTCCCCCGAGACTCATATAGATTCTTAAAAATCAAAACTTTGAAACGAAATAGCACAAAAATCGAAACTTTAAATAAAAGATATCTTAAAAAAATATTACTCATGAGATCATAATAAAAATCATAGCTTTATAATTAAGTACACATAAACAACACACAAATAATAACTTTACATCAAATATATGACATCAAATATATTAATCATGTTATAATAATAAAAATCGAAATTTATAATTAAATTTATCAAAGCAAACATATTACTCATAAAAATAAAATATTATAGTTAAATTCTTTAAGGCAATTAAAAGTCAATATTTTTCTTTTAAGACATCAAGACATATATCAATATCTTACAAACTATTAATTAATATCTAGCCTAACCTTGCATGGGGAAAAGCCCTTACCTTAAGCGCTTTCTTTCTTAACACCTCTAAATTTGCACGAGAAATAGCTCATGAGGCAGTAATGAATTCAACACCGATAGATATTGGAATTTACGACTCAGAAAATTATTTTGAGAGTGTACGAATGACAAATAGGTGTGACAACAAGATGCTTAATGGAAATGTATGAACATATAAGCTATTTACATTGCACTATTACCATTTATTTCTTGTCTAAAATTGAAGTGCACTTAATTCCAACATTATACTACCAATAATTACTATTTCTTTAATTTTATTAGGTTGTTACAAAGCCAATTGAAATTGTGTATTTATATGTATGAGTTAATTTGAATTAACTAATAGAGTTTACCATATATTGAAGGGTGTCACACACTAATTTTAATCAAATAAATAGATTAGAGATTGTCACATCACCCTTTTAGTTTTTTTATCTAATAAATGCATGAGATACAAAAAGGACAATAGTCTTTTTGTGTCCTCTCTTAATTGCACAAAAAACTTATAATTAAATTTATAATCTTCCTTTAAAAAATAAATTAAAGGTGTTTAAAATGAATTAATGCACATTATGCCAAGAAAACACCATGAATTGTCATAAAATCTTATCATAAAGGAGAGTAAAAGAATGAGTCAAGTCACTAATTTTTGTTTTTATAGGATGGACCAAAAATATTTTCAAAACACTTATACATAAAGGTTGGTTTCACTAACTCTATAATATCTCCTAAAATGAATACTTATTTGGTCGCAAATAAAACTAACAAACAATATAACTTATATAAATTCTAATTTAATTAAATAATTCAACTAATATTTTATCAACTAAAATAAATCAAGCAAGACAAGAGTACCACTCACACATAACAAAATAAAACAAAAATATCTAACACATCAATTTCATGATTATTGAAACTAATCAAATAAAAGAATGTCCATTTATGAAATAATGACATCGTAAATAGTCCTCATGTAATTGTCACGTCAAAATAATTAAATAAAAATGAAGATTATAATTATTTAGGTAGAATAGAGTGTGATAAAATTTAATTTAATTTATTTACACATAGAATAATCATTAATTTAATAATAGCAATTACTAAAAAAATACATATATTAAAATCTATACATATTTTGGGGTGTTACAGTAATTTAATTGTTCGTCTCTCCTATCTCTTTGGTTGCTTTCTTCTGTGTTGTCGCTCTCTCTATTGCTTTTTCTGTTTGATTGCTCCTCTCTCTAGTGATTTGCTTTGTTGCTTCTCTCCATATTGATTGTTCTATTTGTTTGCTCTTCTCTCATGTGGTTCATCTATTTGGTTGCTTCTCTCTTTGTTAGTTTGGTTTGGTGTAGTTTAGTTTGGTTTGATATGATTTAGTTTTGTTTGGTTCTATTTGGTTTGGTTTGTTTTGATTTGGTTTCGTGGTGCTACTTCTTTGGTTGTTCCTATCTGTTGATTTTGATATTGGTTGATTTGAGCTTTAGTTTGAGGGGTTGTTTCAATATTAGGAAATTTTATGGGAGATGTTAAGTAGTATGTTATTGGGCTTTTATATTATATATTAAGGGTTTGTTTTGAAATGGTTGTTGCTCCTTTTTTGTTTTTTTGATTGCTCTTTTTTCGGTTTGATTTTTTGTTGGCTTAGTTCTTCTCTTGATTATGCCTATTTGATATGATTTCTTGTTGGTTTGGTTTCTCTCTTTATTGTGATTGTTTGGTATAGCTAATGATCCTCTCTTTGGCTTCTGCTTCTTCTTTCGTTGCTTTTCTCTTTGTTGGTTCTTCTCTTTGATTGTTGCTTCTTATTTGGTAACATCCCTCTTGTCCCCATTGCACAAAATCAATACTTGAAAATTAGTACCTCTTCCTCCTAAAAAATGTGTTATTGGGTCTCATTGGGTATCCAAGATCAAAACTAAGTCTGATGGGTCAGTTGAGCGCTACAAAGCACGTCATGTTGCTAAGGGTTTTTCTCAACACTATGGTATGGATCATGAAGAAACTTTTGCTCATGTAGCCAAGATGACCACTATTCGTACTCTTCTTGTTTTACAGATTGCTGATTTGTTCACAAAGATGCATTCCATTAAACATTTTCGTTTTTTAGTTGACAAACTCTCGATGCTCCATGTTAATGCATCGTGAGTTTGAGGAGAGATGTTAGATAATGTTATTATATATTAGTAGTAAGAGTATTTTAGACATTTCTATTCTTATTATAACCCTATTAATTGAAGTTTTGTTCATTCATTGTTATAAACCTTAGAGTGGTTATCTCTCTTCTTCTTTATTGTTAAGAGTATTGAGTTGCAATAACCATATTATATTACAATTAATAATGTCTTTAATTTAAAAATAAAAGCATGAACTTGATATTTTATATTTTTGTTATTGATAATTAAACATTCAAATTTCCTTCATAAAAAACTATACATAATTATTTCACTATAATTTGATTTTGAGATCTCTGTAATAAACAGTTTTTGAATTTTACCAAAATCAAGGGGTAAAATATATTTAGAGAGGTGAAGAATTTTACTTAATGCATTAGTTGTCATTGTCGACAAGAAACAATTAATAACAAATATATTTAACAAAAATGTGGCGTTGTCGAATAAGATTGGTTCATGCTCCAAATAAAATATTAGATTTACTTATTTCGAAAGTATTTAAATTTATAAAAATATATCTTAACAATTATATAAATATTTAAATATTATATTTAAATTTTAGAAAAATATATCATAACAATTATTTAAATAATAAAATATTACTCACAAAGTGATAATGATCTAAACTAATTTTTTTTTTTCAAATATTTTGTATGTGATTATTGCCTAATTACATTGCTAAAGCTTTTAGAAATTTTTTTTTTTATTTATCGAACTTTTAGAAATCTAAATACACAATCATAAAAACAAAATAATCAAAATCATAAATGAAGATAAACATAAGTATAATATAAATAATATATAAATACATAAGGGCGTTACAGTGAAAGTAGCAACAAGTACAGCTTCTCCCATATATTATCCGAAAGTAGCAACAAGTACAGCTTCTCCAACTACATGTCCTGTTATTGCATCCAACAGCTTCTCCTTTGTCACCTATCAAAGTTTCAAATTAGCATAGCATATATTGAATATAAACATCAAAAGGCCTAATAATCTTATTAGGATAAGTAATAAAATAAAATGTGACAGACTTTTCTTATACACAGTTAATTCTTTTTTTTTTTTTATCGTTAAACAAACAAATTATATTTTCCTATAACAACCATTAATAATTAATTCATTCACAAATGTGTAGACAAAAGATAAATCAAAGTCACTATTAATAAAAATTTAAATTACCAAGAAAAATGGAAATCCACAAAATTTGGATATTAGGAATTTCATTTCTCCGTCAATAATTTTACCATGAATTAATATTTTTACTTTTTATTTGTGAAACTTGGACAATAATTTTAAAAACAAAATATCTAAATTAATTAAATGTTTGATTTCAATGACTAACCCATATAAAGTCTAAAAGATTTTAAAAAATGTGTAAGAATTATTATAAATTTATAATAATATCAAATGGAGCTCTACTAGTCAAGTTATTACCATATTATCAAAATGCATATCATCATCCAAAGCATAGAGCCTAAACTCAAACCTATCACCATAGTTTGGAGTCTTAGGACCATGCCACACATGCACGTTCCAATCATTAAGCCCTTCTTCAATTGCATCATACTCACCTCCCAATTCTCCTTCCTTTCCAGATAATCCTTCCGACAACCCTCTTAAAGTTGTCGGAATATTCACCACCACCCAATGGGTTATTGGCACCGTGTGTCCAATTGGATCAACGATGTCAATATCCTGAACCACAAGAGCTAGGCTCTTGGTTTTGGGAGGAACATTATGCCATTCTAGAGGTGGAGATATGTTCCATTTTGAACCTAAGCCTTCTTGTGTACAATGTCTTGGTAATTTGCCACCTTCTTGATTGTTAATAGCTGGTGAAACCAACTTGAATTCGTTGTTAGCCATGGATAGAAAATTAAATATGTTTTTATTTGTGCACTATATTGTGTATTTTGCAAAATGCTACAATTGATTAATTAAGCGGTGTGTTTGTAAGATAATAAGTTCATGTATATAAATGATTATGCATGGTTGAACACAAGTGTCATGCTAGAAACAAAGAAAATAGTATGGCTTTGACACGTTTGACAACACTTAGCGGTTCGACCTAATCTTCTCAATGCATCGGAAAACAGAAAATAAAGTGTACATAAATAAATAACATAAAAAGAAAATGAAATTGAAATAATCAATTAATAGAAATCATGATTTTTTTTTTTATAAAGAAAATTGAAGTTTAAAATCTAATGATAGATATGAATAGTATGCATGAGATTCTAGATTCTAGGTTCAATTCAGCATATACATATTTAGCTTAGGGAAACCACACACAAGTGGAAGTGGATTGTACGTTACACTTTTATTTTAAAGTTTTAATTGTATGACTCATTTCATTTATATATAACAGAATGTTTATTTTTTTATTCAATATAAAACTTTTTCAATTTAGTTGTATTCTTTTTTTAGTTATATTCAAATAAATTATATAAACTCCATTTACATAACAACTCATTTCACTTATTTACTTTTTTATTAAACAAAACTATAAAGAGGTTAAAAAAGTTAAGAAAAATAAATCATAGTTTAATAGAGATTGAAAAGCTACTCCCTCGATTTCTTTTTAAATGCCGTATTTGCAAAAAAATTATTTTTAATTTAATTATTGTTTTCAATTTTTAATGTACATTAATTGTTATTTTGTCATGATACATTTAGTTATTTATTGTAGGAAAAAATATATGAAATGAGATGATAAATATATCAAAATATTATAAAAAAGATAAGTAATAATTTTAGAAATAATAAACTTTATTGATTGTTTTGATATAATATAAAAAGTTGAAAAAAAAATTATAAGGAACAAAGAGATCGATTATAAGCCAAGACTTAATGCGAATGATTTTTAGCAAAAAGGAAGGGATGAATTACGATTGAAATTTATTGTCTTTTGCTACAACATTGTTCTATACGAATTTCTATGTCTATTAATGATCACTATAGAGTTGGTCTTGAGATTTTTGGTGTCATGAATGGATTAAAAGGATATAGTCTCATAATCATTATGATTGTTTCTTCTGTGTATTTTTTGTTGAAAATTTTTTTTCAAATAGAAATTAAAGTATGGTTATTTAATTTATTTTGTGACATGTTATATCACAAATAATTAAAATTATAATATTTTCAAAGCAACAAGTCTCAACAGATGCAATAATAACGATAATCAATAATATTCTATAAATTATGTATGTATTATGAAAATGATTAAATGTAATAAAATAACTCAATATTATAAACCTTAATTTTGATTTAATTGTTGAAATATTTTAAATAACTTTTAATTCTTTACATATAATTTATTATCAAGATTGTGATAACTATTCTGTTTTAGATAACTTTTAAAATATTTGAAACATTCAAGTCATTATCGGATATATTTAATTTTTTAATACTAAAAATATCATTTATATCATATTATTTAAATTTTCTATTAAGTGAGTTAATTATTTTATCTATAATGTAAACAATGAATCCTTAAAAATTGTTCGAGAAGCCTAAAATTTGCCGTGTGTATATGCATTTATATGGAGGCATCATGATCATAAATATACTTTTTTATGAATTTTATATTTTTTAACAAAAATAAAGTTAATATATACTTCATTGTCATTTTTTCAATACAAAAAATCGTATTAATGAATCCAAATTTCTTTATATTTTTCAAGTACTTAAACCAATTTTTTTATTAGTTCTAAACATACATCAGTATACATACATGTCTTCTTTTTGTAACCTTTTGCTAAAATATATTTCTCAATCGAGTCAATATTTTATATATAATTCAATAAAAATAAAATAAAAATATGATTGCTGTAATAGAAATAAAATGAGATAAATAAATAGAAAAAATATTAATCTATTGGAAAAAACTTGGACAATAAGACTTTTATTTATTTATAATCTAACAAAATGAGCATAAAAAGATTATTAGAGAAACTTAAAACATGAAGATATTGTAAAGAAGCAAAGAGACAACAAAATTGAAATTTAATTCAATTACTTTTAGCTCCATTTCTTTCATATGATAATATTTTTTGTCATAAATTTCAATTTTTTTAACTCTTTAAAAAATATATACATTTTAAATTAATTTTTGAATTCTTTTGCATATTATATTACTGATATCAAATCAGAAATAAAATTGGAATACTCTTGAACATTAATCGGATATTTAGTTTTAAAATTAATCTACAATTTAAAAATATATTTTTAAGTTAAAAATTAAATATTACAAAATTTAGTAATTTTTTATTTTTTTCTTATAAACAATTGTTGGGGCAAAGGCAACACTATAGAAATAACAAATAAAACATAAATTAATTTATCAGTATGTTTAATAAATAAAAAATTAATTATTAAAATTAGATAAATCAATTATTATATCTTTTAATATAATTCATTTTGCAATACATGTAATCTTTTATTTGACATATATTCCGATAATTTATTTTCCTTCATTCTTCATATATTAAATATATCTCTTGAAGTCAGATATGTCATTTGAGTATGAATATTTTATATGTTAAAAATACTGCGTGTTGGTAAATACAAACTCCATTATATTTATGTATTATATATATTATTTATTAAAATTATATAACTACATTTAATAAATAATCACATAAAGTTATTTAATAAATACCCATTCTTTGAAAAAACCATCGACAAGAATACGGTTATATTCAGTGACGCATATGGATAGGGTTAATTATTGGTGGAAGATCTACTTCAAGCTATTTAAATATGTATGGGGAAACATGGTAACGTGGAGAAGTAGAAAGCAAGGATTAGTTGCTAGAAGCAATGTAGAAGCTGAATTTTGACCAATGGGCCCAGGAATTGGTGATAGTAAAAACTTTCATGGAATTTATATTTGACAACAAGGCTGCAATAACCATGGCCCATTATCCAATTAACATGATCGAAAAAAGCATATCAGAATTGATCGTCAATTTATGAAGAAATTGATTTTGGTACCTACCTTTTGTGCCTTCAAACTAACAAACAGCAAACATTTTAACCAAGAGCTTGGCAATAACAAGTTTTGAGTATTGAATAGCAAGTTGGTCATGATATATATTCACAACCTCGAGAAAGGTGTTGAAATATTTAATCATTATAATGCATTTGATATTATTTTTTTTAAGCAAAAAATTTAAGTGCAAATGCTTCACATGGTAGAATTGACATCCCAACTATGCTAGCACTCCAAAAATATCATCTATCATTTGGAGCACCCTAATAAATTCATTGAATAAAAATAAAAAATAAAATGATTAGAGAACTAGGCCAAAATCTAAGGAAATAAGTATGGACAACATTGTCTCATTAAAATTTTCATCAAGAAAATCCAAAGAGATAAAACCAAAGTGAAGGAAAAAAGAGTGCAACGTGCAGTACCTCAATTTTGTGCGACCAATTAAAATAACTCTAAAAAAATATAATATGTCTAATAAATATTTTACAATTATCATAAAATCTAAAAGAATCATTTTACAAATCTCATTTAGCACCAAAAATAAAATAATATAAAAAAAATTGTGGTACACGTTTCCTTTCCGGTGTCCATCTTTAATGCATTTCCCTCTTTCCACCATGTGCATTCCTTTGTCTTTGTTTACTTGTCTCCTACACACACAAACATGTTTTATTGCTTCATTTGTAGCTTAATAAAGTCATTACTTGTGTTAAGGGCACACTCAATAAAAAAGGAATGAACCACTTTTTCCCTAATCATCTAATTGTGTTTGACTTTGTTTAAATATTTGTTACAAAACAATACAAAATCCAGATCTCAATTTTATCTAGTGAATAGACAAATTCACCACTTTCCCTATAAAACGAGACCAAAAATCAACAAGGAAAAGCACCCTTTTTTTCTGGAAGAGATATGATATTAAAAAAAAAAACACTTAAAGAGAAGAAGAACAAACCCTGAGCGAAGGGAGTTTTATTTTTAAAAAGGAAAAATCAAAAGATAGAAAAGATAGAGTTTTTTTTTTTTTTTTTTTTATAGAAGAGAGATTCTGAAACAAAATTGAAGTTGAGCATGGGAGAAACAACAATCCATCACCGTAATTTCAACTTTCACCGGTAACTGCTGCCAACCACCGTCAACAGTTACACCACCGCTGCCATCTCCTTTGTTATTCTACACGGACCTACATCTCATGTTTGGTTTGGTCTCTATCGCTTTAACATTTTATCGTTTGTTGCTAACCTGATTTCACTGCTAATAATGATACCTTGTATTTGTTGTTGGCTTTCTTGAAGCCTAATCTCATACTAAAAAATTATACTTATTATTTGTCTAAAGATAAGAGATTTATTGTTAAAATGATGCATTGAAAATTGATATATTGGCACTCTTGAATGGTAGAGATAGGTGTATGTAGCATAGCATAACAACAGAGGTTAAGTATTCTTTTTATATAGGCAGAATAAGCTAGAAATTAGTCGGTTAGATTCTTTTTTCTTTTTTTCTTTATGCGTGCAAGTTGTAACAACGACAAGTGTCCTTTTTATTTAGCTTTACTGTAACAGCAACTAGTGTTATTTTTTCATTTAGGTTAAGTTTTTATTTTTCTTCCAGACAGCTTGCATTGGCTGTTTATTAAATTATTAAGTGTTTTTTATTAAAAAAATACTGCCAAAAATAAAGTCAAATACAATATTATTTCTAAGTTATGTGTGAACATATTTGTTATATCATGATAATTCTAAAACACATTTTATTTATAATAAATTAATAATTATACAAAATTATTTCAAAATGATTAATTAGATATGACATCTTTTAAATTTTTGAGCAGTTATAATACAAGTTGTACAACTTGAAGATTTTAAAGCACATTTTTAATTAGATGTGACATTGTTTTAGTCCTTGAGTTTTCTAAGACACAAGTTGAACAACTTGATAGTCTTAAAACTGTTGGGGTCAAAAACTAGTATTTTTTTAAATAATTATTTAAATCAAACAATCCCATTTTATTTCGTCAAAACTTTTTTTTTCTTTTCAACAACAAAATAAACTTTCTTTAAAAAAGTCAATCAACACATCCGTATTTTATACCTAAGAACTACGTAGCTTTGATTTCTCATCGCACCGGGAGATACGTAGAAGGAAGATCGCACTTTTATCAAGCATAATAATAATAATAAAATTTTCTTTTTTTTTTCCTCTATGTTTTAAATATACTTTTATGATTAGATTCTTTTCATAAAAAAAATTATTTTTTCATTTTAAAGAGAAGAAATAAATTCATATAAGTCAACACTATTTTTTGCACAATTAATTATAGGTAACCGTATTTTAAAGGATGTCGTAGGGTGCTAATACCTTCCATACGCATAATCGACTTCCGAACTTAAAATTTGGTTTCAAAGACCATCATTTTCTTTTTTTTTCTAAGGATTGTCAAATGTTTTCCCTATTTTTAAATAAACTTTTGTGGCGACTCTATTGAATTCGAGGAAAACTCAAAATTTAGGTCGCGACACAACATAATAACCCAAACATCATGTTTAACTAAATGGAAAAAGGCAATATTATACCGATTGCAGTAAAATTCATCCCTAATACAACACAGCAAAAAACCCCACCAAGTAAAATATCGAGTGTAAAAATCATGTTAGCAAGCTTGTCAACACATGTGTTTTCTTCCCTATTAATATGATAGATGTGAAAATTCATTTGTCTTATAAGAGATATGTAAGTGAACCATCTAATCATTTAGTTATTGAAAGATTGGACGGCCAACAAAGAGTCACACTCTATCTAGAGACAAAACCAACTTTTAGAGTGGATGATCTCAATAGCATACATAGCAGCAGAAAGCTTGTCATGAAAAGATGTAATAACACCCAAGTAATCTGAGAAACAATCAACAATAACGCCACTTGAAACCTTAAAAATATCTCTAGAGACGCCATCAATATTACATTTAATCCAACCACAAGGAGATTTCAAGAAAAAATCTTGTTTAATAACAAGGGCTTTAAGAGCATGACAGTCAATTAAAAAAAATTAACATAAAAAATTTGTGCATCGATGAAGATGGAATACCTCTAGAGAATCTACTTGGGAGATATACAACAGAAGAAACCTGGTAGATAATGCATTGAATGGTAATCTGCTTGTTATTAAAAGAAAATTGATTGTATGCAAACCAAATAATCTAGATAATGTGAATGACATTAGATAGGTTGGCGTCCCTCACCTACGAACTCTAATTTTTACTACAAATCTCAAGAATCAAAGAGATGGAAAAATAGTCATACCTAATACGTAAAACATAGGACAACCAATTCTATAATTGAGTAGAAAAAACATAGTCAAAGAAAAGATGATCAAAAGTTTCGTAAGCATGAAAGCATAATCGACAATGTGACACCACCACACACCCTCGATTCCAGAAGTGATCATCTGTGGTCATCTTATTATGAAAAAGAGACCAAATAATAAATGGTTTGGAAGCAGGAATTGCAGCACTCGAAGTCTTTTTACTCCAACTAAGCTCCAAGCATGTAGGATGAAGAGTTTTGTAAGCATCCTTAAAAGATAAAATTCCAAAATCTATGAGACTCCAAACTAATTGGTCACCACAAGCCTTTGAAGGAGTAATAATTTGATTTATCTCAGCAACAATATTAGAAATGAGCAAGGAAAACAAATAAGAATATACCAAAAGAGATCGACTAAAAAATAGGCATCAATAGACGATACGGAATGCACAAGGTGAGGGAATAAACCATTTCTATCCAAAATAGTTTGGTCTAGCCTTTTATTGGATCAAAATATAATTGAACTACCATTACCAATTGAAGAAACCGTCAAATTCTTGGCCAAATGAAGGACTTTTTGAAATATGTAATTGGCTTATTGGCACGAAGAAAACGAGCCTTATAAAGTAAAGCTCAATGTTGGTGTGAAGAAATCATGTCCCAATAAAGTTTAGATAAGGTAGCATAATTAATAGCACACAAGGATCGAACACCAAGTCCCCCTTCTTCCAAAGGAGAGCATATTTTTCCGAACCCTTGTAACAATTTTTCTACTAACAATATCCTTTGACCATATATAATTTCTCGACCAAAAATCTTATTTTTTTTATAAGAGAGATCGACCATGTATAAACATGAATGTTGTACATACCATGAATAATAGATTTAATCTTTTGAATGCACCCATAATTGATAAAATGGATCTTTTTCAAATAGAAAGTTAATTTTAATACGATTAATAATACGTTGAAACTAACATGCCTTAGGCTTCCCTCGGAATAAAATGATACCCCAAGTAAGTAAACATAAGGGATCCAAATGTGAAGCTCATAAAAGAACTAATTTGTTGAACTCATCTAGTAGATATTGAACCAACAAAGAATTCACACTAAATCAAGCTTAGATATTGACTGAAGCAGTGCCATATTCACAAAATAATTGTGTGAGGGATTCAAAAAAAAAAATTCGAGACCTTGCAAAACACCATAATATCTTATGCAAAAAGAACATGAGAAGGAGTAATAAAATTATGAGGTCCAATGATAGGTTTCAAGGTCCCGAAAGAACCTTCGTAATTATCTTAAACTAAAAATTAACCAAAGCAATAGGCCTATAGTCTCCAATTATATCTGCACTAGAGAACTTAGGGATTACAGCTACCAAGTTAGAATTTTAATTCTGAAGAATCCAACCTAAAGTAAAAAATTGTCGCACAGAAGCATAAATATTTGAACTAATAAAATCCCAAATTTTTTGAAAGAAAAAACCATCAAAGTTTTCTTGACCAAGAGAACCTAAGCCATTCATAGAAAATTTTCAATTGAATTCTTATCAATGTCACACAAGTGAGAAAGACAAAGAAGAGATGAAGAATATTCCTTATGCACCCGCAGTTGGTAGTTTTATGTATGCTATGGTATGAACAAGGCTATATATTTCTCATGCATTTGAAGTTGTTAGTCAGTTTCTCTCCAATCCTAATAAAGATCATTGACAAGCATTGAAGTGGATTCTCAAATAACTTAAATGCACTTCCAAAGTGTGTTTACGCTATGAAGGTGGTGAACCTATGTTGGATGGCTACACAAATGCAGATATTACAGGTGATCTTGATTCTAGAAAATTTACTTCTAGTTATATGATGATGTTTGTAGGGGAGTTGTGTCTTCGCGATCAAGGTTACAAAAGTGTGTTGTTTTATCCACTACTGAAGCTTAGTACAATGCAGCAGCAGAAGCTTCCAAAGAACTCTTATGGATGAAGAAATTCCAACACGAATTAGGCCTCAAACAAGACAAGTTTGCGTTATTTCGTGATAGTCATAGTGCAATTCATCTCAGCAAAAATACTATTTTTCATGCAAAGTCGAAATATATTGAGGTGCAGTATCATTGGATACGAGATGCACTAGAAATGAAGTCATTTTCAATTGAAAAGATTCATACTGATGAGAATGGTTCAGATATGATGACAAATGTTTTGCATGTGTCGAAGATAATATGTTGTAAAGAGAAGGCCATCATGCTCCCATTTAAGTCTTGAGGAGAGACTTGTTGGGTGGACTCATTGTCCATGTGAAATCCACTAATATTATTATTATTATTATTATTATTATTATTATTATTATTATTATTATTATTATTAAAGAAAAAAAAGAAAAGGAACAATTTTGGGCTAAGCCCATGTGAAGAAATAAAAGGATTTTGAAATCCCTAAACAAAAAAATAAAAAACAAAAAAAGACAACTGCACAAACAGGAAAATAAGCGATAACATAAAAGGAGAAGAAGGAAATTCGGTTAAGGTGGTAACAGTTATTTAATATACAATATTAGTAATTTTACCTTCTTTGAAAATTACTTTGGAATATTCACTTTAGTGGACAATTGTTTGCTATTTATTCAGTTTCCACTCTTTGGTGATGTTTCATAGTGTTAATAAGAAGATTTTGGTGTATTAATTAATTATTATAGTAAAATGTTTTACTGACTAGGTCCCATGGTTTTTATTTTCTCAATTTGAGGATAGTTTTCACGTTAAAAATTATGTTTGTCTCATATTTAATTTTATGTCAATTATTGTTGCTACATGAAATTGTATTTTCTGTTTGACCATTTATTTATACGGTGGGGAGAAATAATATTCCACATTATTGAGATAGTTGTCTATGATTTATTGGCAAAGTTTTCTTTACTAAAATTTCTCCATCTTTACATACTTAAATTCATTAATTTTTTGAGTCATGATGACAAGTTGTACTACTAAGAAGTAATTCTTGTCTAGACATAAGAATTTGGTCACACAAAAAAAAATTATATTTCTTTTAATTATTTTAAAAATATACATTACTTAATTATTGTTTTTCTACTTTTTTTCTTTTATGTATGTGTCCAAATTCTTGTGCCCACACAAGAATTATTCTCTGTTAAATTATTATGCACTCTTAGAGTATATAAAGAAAACTTTGAAGGATATGTGAAGTTGTTCACTTTTTACTGTTAAGCTGAACAATCCATTTTCAGGTTGGTGTATCAACATTATACTGTATTGCCAAATACTTTGAGTAAGACGACATTAACTATTGATTGATTAAAATTTAGGGAGTATAATCTTTATCCTAAGAAGTATTTATTATACATTCAAATCTAATAACTGATCAAGACTATATACTTCTTTGTGAATCTTTATTAATATGTATTCCCATTTTCATTGAAATGGACTATCTTATTTAACTATACACATGATTAGTCTGATGTTAACCAACTTTTTACATAAAATAATTTTCATGATTAATTTGCAAAATTGAAAATATCAAAAAGTACATAAAATTAAAAATATAATATTTCCAAACTAATATAAATCATATAAAATGAAGAACATATTATAGTTAAATATGCAACTTTATGATAAAGAAATGTTGAAATTTAAGAAATATATCATTCGAATGGACACTTCAAAGAAAACAAAAAATTTGAATAAACCATTAATTCTAAGTAGAAAAAAATGTTAAACATAGGAACTACATCACTAAAGTTACAAAATCTTATCAATAGTATCATATTTTAATATATGTTCTATGAATTGTATTAATCAACAAGATTTTATATTTTCGTTTAAAATAAAGAAAAATTAGACTATATATAGTTATCCAAAAATATATTTATCTTTTAACACTTAAATGTTTTATTATATTCTACTCTAAAACAAAAATATGATTTTTAATTTACATATTATTATTTTATATTCAATAATATATTAAATTCTATCGCGCAACAGTCGGGTTAACATCTAGTTAATTATTATAGTAAAACATTTTACTGACTAAGTCCCGTGATTTTTATTTTCTCAATTTGAAGAAAGATTTCAAATTAAAAATTATATTTGTCTAATATTTAATTTTCTGCCGATTATTGTTGATATATGGAATTATCTTTTCCGTTTGACCATTTATCATGGAGAATAAAATATTTCATATTATTAAGATAGTTTTCTATGATTTTTTTTCAACATATAGAACAACAAAGATGGAAATAGTACACATTATTTTAGTAATTAGCACACTCATTAGTCACAATGGCCACTACCACCTTAAACTTTGTACATTTGTCCTCTATGGTTTGCATATTCATAATGCAGGGAAAATCCAACAGAGAATATTGTCCACTAGTTTCCAGTAACTTACTCTCCATTGCTTCCAATACATGAGGGGACTAATGAAAATTTCAAGTCCAAAAACAAATCCCAATTCCACACTTAAAAAATTCCACTCAATTGAGCAAGCTAGCCTTCTACATCTTGACTGCGGAAGCAAATCCCATCTTTTAACATCTAGTTTCTCAGTTAGTGGAGGGCCATATAGCCCATCATTTTCTTTAAATTGTTGAAAGCAATGTCCACAATTTGAACCATTTTCCAAGGCTTATTTGCTTGCAAATGTGAACATATTATAGAACCATGAAATTTGTTGTTCCTCAAAACCAAGACACTAAGTGTTGGTATGTTTTTCAAAGAACATGGAAAGCCACAAACAATTTGATTTGATCCAATGTCTAATACCTTTAATGATGTACAGTTAGAGAGAGACTTGGGAATTGGTCCATTTAACAGATTTCCATTGAAGTTAAATTTCTTACATCACAAAAAGCTGGAAACATATCTGGTATGAGGCCAGTGAGATTGTTCTTACTTAAGTTTAATACTGACATTGTTAAACTTGAGTAAGAACAATCTCACTGGCCTCATATCAAACATTGTTATTAAACATGCAGATATTGTTCCAAAAATGTTGTTTAAAGAAATATCAAGCACTTGAAGATTTGAAACATTGCATAGAGAATCAGGGATCGTTCCTTGTGAATTATTATTTGAAAGGGAGAGAAAAATTGTGGAAGACAAAAAGTTACCAATATCTTGTGGGATAACGTTGATAGATCATTGTTGCTTAAATCAAGATGTTTAATATGAAGGAAGACATGATTGTGAATTCTTCTAGTTTATTGAAGTGGTCGAATTAAAGCCAAATATTTTCCAATAGAGAAATGATTGTGAAATACAAACACAAATTTCTGCTTTTGAATGAGGAAAACATTGTACTAGGCATGTTGATAGTCCTAGTAATTGAAAGTCCTACAATGGTTTATTGTAGTTTTGAAATCAAGGGGGAACTGTTTTGGTGTGTAAAGGTTTGATCCCCATTCTGAAGGTGGGATGATTTTGTGGATTTTGGCAGTTGAATAGGCTATTAGGCCTTCTTTTGGGTTGTCTTGAATTGTTACAGATCCTGTACATTGAAGAATAGATTTATAGTAAGGCTGGGGTTTTGATAAATCCCATGGTTTGAAAAACCAGCCTTCTGGAAAAATCTTTGAGATCACATATTGATGATTTTTATTATAAAAGTGATCATCGATTGTGCAAATGTTTTGATATTTTGTTTTGACAAAATACTCAGATTTTGGTTTAAATAAAGTAATATGAGAATTATTTGGATTTAAAATAATTTTTGAAGTTTCGCCTTGTGAGAGTTTTGAAATTATTTTACAGGATGGTCCCTCTTGTGAAGGTTTTGAAATAATTTTTGGAGAAAGGTTTTTAAAGATTCTCCCCTTTCTTTTCCCGGAAAAGATGGCAGTTCTATTTGAGAGATTCAATTTCTTTTTGGAGCCTGTGGAGTTTTGCAATTTTTTGGAGTTGAAGGTTTTCTTTAATTGAGTTTTTTATCTCTTGAAAATTATCAGGTCCAGCTATTTGTTGGTTGGCAAGCCATTTTTGAATTTGATTTTGCGTTTCATCTTCTTCGACAGCTTGTGCCCAAGACCTGATGGATTTTGCGGATGAGATGGGTTTTGAATTTTCTTGTGGTTGGTGAAACTAATAAAATTTGATTGAAGTTAGTGAAACTAATAAGATATATTAAATTAATCCATACCTCAAAAAAAAATTTCAATATGTTATAACTTCAGATTTGATCTTGATGTGGTGTAAAGATTTGAGAAATATAAATACAAAATGTTGTAAGTTTTTCATCAAAGAAGTGGGAAAGCTTTTCCGCTAAAAAAATAGTACAGTGGCAATTTAAGATTTAAAAATATTCAATGTCTTATTCTCTCTTCTTTCTCAGAGCATCTCCAACAGTAGCCAAATGCGTTCGCCGCATAGCGTGTAGTCTCGTAAAATTCAGTTTTTGGCGAGTTCATCATTGGAGCTGTGCCAAGTTATCATCACGGTTATCTCGAAAAGGAATAGTATTTTTATATTTTAATAATAAATTTATAACTGTTATTTTTTATTAATTTATTAATAATAATAAATTTATCTATTTTTATTAATTTATGACCGTTAATATCTTTTTTATTTATTAATAATAATAATTTTATTATTTACTTTATAATTTTTAATTATTTATGTCATGTATTTAATATTTAATTTTTAATTTTTATCATTGTTATAAAAATTTAAGTTCAAATTTATTTTAATTTTAAATTAAAATAATATAAAATAATATTAATTAAAATATTTAAATTAATATTTTAAATTATAATAAAATTAAATATAAATAAAATATTAATATATAAATTAAAGTTATGAGATTTTAATATAATTTTTTTAAAGTTAAACATTAAAAAATGAGTGAGTTTGATGTGACACAGTGGAACGTAATCTATTTAATAAAATTATGTTGAGTTTATTGTTGAAGTTAAAAAAGAATGAGTTGTTTCAAGATGATGTGACACACTAGACTCCATTTAATGAACTCATGTTAAGTTCACTGTTAGAGATGTTCTTACAATAGCCAAATAAGTTCGTTCATCAGCGTGTAGTTACGTAACATTCAGTCTTAAACGAGTTCACTGTAGTTATGTAACATTCAGTTTTAAACGAATTCGAGTTCAATGTTGTTGTGTCAACCTGTCGTCACAATGCTCTCAAAAAAGAACGTACTTTAATAATTTAATAATAATAAAATTATAATTATATTATATATTTTCTATTGAATTCACCGTTGAAGGAAAAAAAAAATATGACATGGACCCTACATTCCCACGTCTTTAGTCTTCTCTTTTCTCTATTCTTTATTTGTCCAAAGAGAAAAAATTTATACATCACTTTTCTCTCTCTCTTCTCTAACTCTCTCTCCCCTATTTCTCTCTTCTCTAACTCTCTCTCCCCTATTTCTCTCTTCTCTAACTCTCTCTCCCCTATTTCTCTCTTCTCTAACTCTCTCTCCCCTATTTCTCTCTTCTCTAACTCTCTCTCCCCTATTTCTCTCTTCTCTAACTCTCTCTCCCCTATTTCTCTCTTCTCTAACTCTCTCTCCCCTAATTCTATCAAACCAAACTCTCTCTTCTCTAATTCTATCAAATTAAACAGAGTCGTAGCAGCACAATTTTTACTGCACAATTTTCTGGTTTATGTTCTACTATGAAATTCACTTTACCTGAAAAGGTTATGGTTTTGCAATTTACTATCATTAGTAAAGAAAGAACATTTAACTTGAAAAAGGTATGGAAGAAAATTGGAAGATGGTCATGGGAAAAACATTTATATCCTGTTTTTTTATACATAGTGATAAGATGATACAAGTAAGAGTAATACTACTAGTGTTAAAGAGGTCCAAGTACTAATAATTGGAGCATATAAATAACAAGTAAATTATAAATGATAAGTTTTAATTACTTTTGATTACTTTAAAATTTCAAGCAAGAAATTGTCTGCAATTAGTAATGAGTAATTAGGCAAAAACTAGTGTCATTAGTTTTCACATTTCAAAGTACTAATAGTACATAAGTCAAAAACATTGTATACTAATATAGTTTAACGTTTACATCACATTAATAAATAGCAATGAAGCTCGCTTCTCCTAGCACATGCCCTTCTTTAGCCTCCAACATTTTCTCCTTAGTCACCTACAATTAATTCACCCAAGTGAAAGAAAAAACATCAATTTTCAAATAATTTTCCTCTATATATTAAAAATAAAAAAAATAAAAAACACTTACCATTATTTAATATTAACTCAATTTCCACTTAAATCCTTTAAATTTATTTTATTTCAATTTGACCCTTTAAATTACTTTTTTACATGAATTAATTTTTTATCTCATTTTAGAAAATAATTAACTCAATTGAAAATAATTAATTCATACTATATATAAATTTATAAATTGATATTCTGATTTTATAAAATCAATTTATCAACTATGATAGGACTTTAATGAATTAGTTTAACACCACAAAATTTTCTAAATATTACTAAATCGAATGTCATATTCCGAATTTTGACTGAGTTAATATGGAATTTAACATATCTTTTTAAGACAAAAAAAAATTAATCAATTAATTAAAAGTCCAATAATATAAACTTCTATATCTAACTTAAATCTAAATTATCTATTTAAATATAAACGCATACTCCAATACTCTATCATCTACCCATATATAATTTCAAAGGCTAGAATTTCAAGGACTTAAAAGCTCAACAATAAACTATATAGACAACATAAAAATTAAGAAAAATGTATACCTTGTTACCAAGGTGAAGCTCATCATCCAAGGCATAGAGCTTAAATTGGAACTTATGACCATGTGTGGGCAACCTTGGACCACGCCAACCAGGCTGTTTCCAATCATTATTCCCTTCTTTGATTTTAGCATAATCTCCACCCTTCTCCTCCTCTTTGCCAGAGAATCCCTCTGGCAATCCCTTCACGGTCGGAGGGATATTGATCACGACCCAGTGAGTAACCGGAACGACTGGACCATCTGAGTCGGATGCATCCAAATCCTCCACCACAATTGCAAGAGTTTTGGTCCCCTGTGGTAGGTTGTACCATTCTAATGGTGGAGATATGTTCTTCTTTGCTCCTTGTCCTTCATCCGTGTATTGTCTTGGTAATCTACCTTCGTTGGATATTGATGGTGATACCAATTTGAATTCGTCACTTCCATCGCTAGCCATTTTTGTTGTTTTTTGTGATGATGGTGTTGTATGATTATGCGTTATTATGGGTAGAAGAAGTGAGAAGTGGTGATTTATGGGGTGTGGAATTTTTGAGAAATGGTTAAGTGTGGGACATGTGGCATTGAGAAAATTAATGTGAGAAATGTCTTAGAGAGAGTAACGCGTGTTGCTACACGTGGAGGATTTGGAGCGTTCTAGTTCTAGTCTAAATTCAAGGATGTCTTGTCGTATGTAATGACAAAACAAATGAAAAAGAGAAACAAACTCGAACATGCTTGCGTGCTTGAAATGAAATTGCTTCTCCTAGTTAAGTTTAGTTATTGAAAATGACTCTCAACGCAAAATTTAAATGATGTATTAAAATTTACACAAATGTTATTAAAATATATAAGTTTTATTTAAATTTATTATTTTAAAAGTTAAAATAACTATAACTTTTTACGAAACAATTTGAGATACTTCATAAAAGTTATAGTTTATTTTAACTTTTAAAATAATAAAGTTTTATTTTATAAATTTGTATTAATATGATTTTTTTACAAAGAAATTTAGATATATTCAAATTGAAAAATAAAATAGGTAAACTAGTTTAAATTTTTAAAAGCTAAGGATAAAAAGTATTATGTACACTTTTTTTTATCTTATACATATTAAAAAAAACTTATTATTAATCAAAGAAAAAAATAATAAATTTATCAAAATTCTTTTTGAATATTACTCTATTCAACACTAACATAAATGCAAATTAAAATATAATTATGATTTTGAAATGATCCGTACATTATTAATTGAACAATACAACTAAAGTAAAAGTATATTTTCTTCATCTTAAAATTAATATTGTCCTTATTTATTTCATTGATATATTAAATAATTATTAAAAATAAAAGAGAATAATAATTTTATTAAATTATTTATATTAATAATTGTTTTATTTCTTATTGTTATAAATACAAAATAAAATAATTTATGTTTTAAAAATAATATATATAATATTAATTTGATGATACAATTGAAAAATAAAATAACTAATCTATAGACCTTTTATGAGTTTGATCGTTTTTGTTTCACTGTATTTATTTGTAAGTAGATATGGATTTTCTGTTAGAAGTTTATTGTTATGCGCTTTTTGTTAGAGGGCGATTTGAAGAAGATCAAGAGTTGAATAAGGTTCTTTTTGTTTTTAGATTCATTAATTGATATTAAATTTTTTATAATATAAATTAAAGGTAATTAATATTTTAAAAATGGCTAGTCAGCGAAATTAATACATTCAGCAACTATCAAATAAGCAAAATTTGGCCCCATCAATAATATTTAATTAAAAAAACATGAAAGACTTTTTAAAAACTTTGTGAACATTGTGAGGATCTAAAACAAAAACAAAAAATATTTTTATTGAAATTCCAATCAAAATAATTCTTATTTATAGGGATTAAAAATATAATTAAGCTTAAATAAAAGCATGAGCAATAATATTGATATTTTACACAATTCTTTTGTTGTTGATTGGATATTCAAATTTCCTACAGGGGGTGTATAAGTAAAATGTAGGTGCAAATAGAAATCCTAAAAAGAAAAATCAGCATCAAATAGGAGCTTCAAGTATCTCTATTCACAAAAAGCCCAAACCCATTATTGTAACATGTGACTCAAATGCCTAGAACAAATCACCATTTATTCAATTAGTGTGTATATTCGTGCATGTACGGATATTTTTTATAAAATTAAATAAAATGGAAAATATTTACTGCATTCTATCTAAAATTATTTTAAAAATTTTACATAAAGTTTTAAGACATAAATTCTTTAAAGTTCAAATTAACATATACAATGCATTACAAAAGATTTAAATTTGAGAAACTTTTTAATTAATTTCTTCCATATTCGACGGATTCTTCCAATGCTAGTTACAATTTGAATATCACATGTAAAAATTTTAAAATATAAAAAATGATACAATTTATAAGGTTTATCTACAAAATAATTTTTATCGAAGATATAGATGGACATAAATATAAATCATAAACTTAAAATGAATAATAAGTAACAAGATAAAATAAATGAATAATAAGTAACAAAATAAAATATAGTAATGTGAATCAGTATTATAATGAACTAAAAGATCACAAACAATGTTATTGCAAATATACTAATTAATATTATGTTGTACAACAATAAAGTAAGACATGATTTCAATAATTATAAGATTAAATATTAAAATAAATGAAACATAACACTCACATATAGAGTTTGTACTCTAAAAATGAGTTTTGCAAGTCACCCTTATGAAATGTATGTTTAGAGTTTGAGTTACACATATTGCTTTCTAAAACAAATTTGATAAATCTTTGGGAAATTGATATATTAAGATTTGTATTTGACATATTGTTCAAATACATTGGCGTTGTTTAGAGTTTAGATTAGGGTTGGACAGAGTTGAGAGACCCGCCCGTTACCGCCCGACCCACAAATGGTGAGGTGATTTGAGTGGGTTGGATCGGGTCCGACGGTAGTGTTGTAGGGTTCACGAGGTAGGCGCGGGCGGTTCGAGTCATGGATTTGCGATTGTCGATGACCGACCCACCCGAATATAGTTTATTATATTTATTATTATTATTAGTAATTATAATTTTTGGTGTTGGATTGGATACTTACCAAACCCAATTTTTTCCAGCCAAAAAAACAACACAACCCTAATTTCAACACTCACGCATAATCCCACAACTTTAATTTCATCCTCTCATTTTCTCTTCACTCTCGCACAATCACACACACATAACTCAACAGTCACAAGTTACAACAACTAACCATAACCCTCTCAAGTCTCAACGGCGGCCAACGTCCCTTCTTTCTCCTCTAGGTTGTTATCACTTATTATCCCTTCTTTCTTAACTCTCTAATTTCTCGTTCTAAATTTTTCAATCTTGTGTTCAAAAATTGCATTTTTTTTCATCTGTTGTTTTAAATCTGTTAATCTTATTCTAATCTCTCTCGCACTTGTTTTTATTTTTGTATTATGGTTTTTATTTCTTTTTATCATGATTAGGATTTTGTTTTAACTGTTTTTCTATTTCTTAGTTTTCTAGAGTTTTATTTTTTTTTTGCATGTTGTTTTCTATATTAGGATTTTGATTTAGCTTTTCTTTCTGGATGATTAGGGTTTTGTTTTCGTCTCGTTTTTTTTATCTTTGTTATAAATCTTCTGATTCGATTTGATGGTTTGAGATTGTTGTTAAAAAAGTTATATTTATTTGTCTCTGCATTTTCTAGATTTGAGACGTAAATTATATTATTAAATTTCCTTATTCTTGTTAGTTTTTAGATTTGTTGATTTGATTTCATATAACTATTTTTTTCTTTTTTTTTTTTGCTTTTCTTTTTCATATATGCAAGGTAATATTCTTTTATTTATGTTATGTTTATGTTATAATATTTATTGGTTTGCCTTTTGTTAATATTTTTTGTGCATAATGATAATTAATGATTTCTAACCACTATTATTGATGTTCTTGGCTTGTGGCTGAGAAAGATGGATCAATGAGCTGGTAACAATAGCAACTAAGGGGTGGTTGTAGAGCAAGAGCATTGTAAATTTGTACTTTTATTTTTTTTTCTTCTGTTTGATACTTATATATCTTTTTTATGCTTTTCTTTAATGTATATACATATCACTCAAAAGTATATTATTTTTTTATGTTTATAAATGTATGTTTTAATTTTAAGTTGGATTCGAAGTGTATGTTTCTTTAATTCATATTTATGCTTTATTTTTAACTTGTGATTGAAGATTATGTTTTTATTTTATATGTGTACTTCATTTTTAACTTGTGTTTCAATTGTATACTTTATTTTAAACTTGTAAAAGTATGTTTATTTTTCTGAATGTAAAAGGTTTTAAAGGATTGAAGGATTCGGAATGTATCAATTATAATCATTGACAATGCATTATCTAATGATGTAGCTATTTCTTTTTTGAAGAAAAAAAAAAGATAAAAAAATATGGATGGTTTGATAGGGGATGGGGAACACTTCTATCTGATGTGTCCTACTCATATTCTGAATTTAGTTGCAATTGATGGCTTGAAAGAAAAAAAATTAGGCAATTTCTAGCATTAGGAATGTTATTAGATTTGTAAAATCTTCACCTCATTGGACAATGCAAGTTTAACGAATGTATTCAATTTGCTAGAATATCTTGTAAAAAATTGGTATCTCTTGATGTTTAAACTGGTTGGAACTCAACCTACTTGATGATGTAAGTTGTATTTGCAACTAGGGCATTTGCAACCTTTTAAAAGTTATTTTATGAGGCAACTAGAGTGTTTTCCTCCTCACAACATGACAGCATATGTGCAGTTTTTCACCAATTGTCTACAATGAGCTACAAAATGTCTCTTTGAATTTTAACAACATTTATGCAAGTTTGGTTGGGGATATGTTAGCAAAGTATGACAATTAGGGCAGTATCACAAACATTAATAACTTGATGTATTTTGGGGTAGTTTTTTATCAACACAATAAGTTGAGATATGTTGAGTGGTGCTTTCAAGATATGTATGCAACTAAATCATAGGTGGTTATTGAATTGACAACACTAATTAAAGAATATTTAACTAAAATATACAATTGGTATAAAAAAGTTCATAACAAAAAAAATATTTCACCACAACCAACTCCCATGGCTATTGACAATGCTTCCCATGATGAAACCTCTGTTGTTGTTGCCCGTATTTCACATATGGCTAGAACACAAGCTTTTGAAGACCATTTGAAAGAGAAAGACTCCATTGATCGACAAAATATGCTTGAGGGATATTATTCTAGTAAGTGTGTGAAGTGTAACACCCCGTTTTTCAAAGCGAGAGTGTATTTTTTTTTTTAAAAGAAATTAAACTGAAACAGAGAAATAAACAAGAAAATGCATTTGGATAAATAATTGAGTCATTGTAATTTACAAGCAGCGGAAAAGTTTCTCCAAATATAAATCCAAAGCATTTACACAACAACAAATGGTACATGGGACCCATTCAACTAAGATGTCAAACTGACAATATTAGTATAAGTACAGTTTTCCAAATCAAAATACTCCAACCCAAAAAGTAGGACGTCTAGTCCCTATACATCAACCTAATCTGATCGTTCTACCAAAAACTATACACCCTGAGTGATCTCCACGCGCCCCGTGAGATCCTCCTAACGTAGTTGCAGTCAAGCGTTCCCATCTCCATTCCCGTCCGTAGGGTACGAACCGGTAGGATCGTCCTGACTCTCGTCTGAGGGCAAAGCCCAGATTTCCACAATAATTGTAAAGGGTCACCAACCGAAATTAACAGATAACACATAACATTTAAGTTTTAAATGCACAAAATAACCTTTCAACTAAGCATGCACCTTAAAAGGATTTTCCATATGCTAAAAGTTCATATAATGCTTGCCAATTAACAATGAACTCAAAATGAAGTTCTCAAACCATCAAGTAATACATAACTGACCAAAGCATTGATAAATCAATTGAGCAATCGATTATCTAACTCAAAATAAGGACTTTTGCTGAGCCAATCGATTGCCAAATCGATTTGGTCAGTTCTGCTGAGTTTTTGCATGACCAAATCGATTTCTAAGTCGATTTTGTCAGTTCTGATGAGTCCCTGTGTTGCCAAATCGATTTCCAAATCGATTTTGGCAGTTTTGCTGAGTTCCTGCCTCTCTGCCAATCGATTTCCAAATCGATTTCTTAAAAGATTTTGAAAGACATATTTATACAATCGATTGGCAAATCGATTAGGTCAAAATGGTGAACTTCCTGCAACTCATCCAATCGATTGGGAAATCGATTTCCCTGATCGTTTTTCCAAAAATTCATGCATTAACTCAAGTCATTCCTAATCAAGTTCACAACCTAACACTTAGCAATTCCTACACGATTACCACGGCAAATGGGATTTCGAAAACCATCATACTTACACACAATAATTAACACATAACACTTAGCACCTTCAACGCAATTACCACGATAAATCAAAATTCAAAACACTCAAACATAGACTCGAATCAAACACGACTCGCGTGCCAAGCACCCTAATGCAATGCGTATATGCCAAAATGCATGGACTCGGAATTCCAAACCAAAACCCTCCTCGAAGGGCCGTAAATCATAATTGTACCGCCTATCGCAGGCCAAAGTACCAATTACCGAGGTGCCACCTATCACGGGTCAGCACGATTTACTAAAATGCGTAAATCATAAACGTACCACCTATCACGGGTCAGTACAGTTTACCGAGGTGTCACCTATCACAGGTCAACACGATTTACTAAAAGAAAAAGCGGAAATCGTAAATGTACCACCTATCACGGGTCAGTACAGTTACCATGGTGTCACCTATCACGGGTCAACACGATTTACTAAAAGAAAAAGCGGAAATCGTAAATGTACCACCTATCACGGGTCAGTACAGTTACCATGGTGTCACCTATCACGGGTCAACACGATTTACTAAAAGAAAAAGCGGGAATCGTAAACGTACCGCCTATCACAGACCAGTACTGTTTACCGAGGTGCCACCTATCACGGGTCAGCACAATCCACCAAAAATGTAAATCGTAAATGTACCACCTATCACGGGTCAGTACAGTTACCATGGTGTCACCTATCACGGGTCAACACGATTTACTAAAAGAAAAAGCGGGAATCGTAAACGTACCGCCTATCACAGACCAGTACTGTTTACCGAGGTGCCACCTATCACGGGTCAGCACAATTCACCAAAAACGTAAATCGTAAACGTACCACCTATCACGGGTCAGTACAGTTTACCGAAGTGTCACCTATCACGGGTCAACACGATTTACTAAAATATAAATCGCAAACGTACAACCTATCACGGGTCCGTACAGTTTACCAAGGTGTCACCTATCACGGGTCGACACAATTTACCAAATGAAATGCATGAGCATACACAGACTCCATTCACAACAATCGTTAAGCAAATGCAGATATTAAAAGATTCCCCATTTTTAATACCCATTTAACTTAAACGACCTTCAAACAACATTAATTAAATAAGTCATTAAGAGATTCCCCGTTCTTAATACCGATTTAACTTAATGATTTTCAAAACAAAACGTTAAGCAAACAGTCATATTAAGAGATTCCCCATTCTTAATACTCATTTACCGAAACGATTTTCAAAAACGATAGTTAAGTAACCGAGACATTAAGAGATTCCCCATTCTCAACGCCCAGTTAACTTAAACATTTTCCTCAAATACACATTAAGTAAACCGAGGTATTAAAAGATTCCCCATTTTTAATACCCATTTAACTTAAACGACTTTCAAACAACATTAATTAAATAAGTCATTAAGAGATTCCCCGTTCTTAATACCGATTTAACTTAATGATTTTCAAAACAAAACGTTAAGCAAACAGTCATATTAAGAGATTCCCCATTCTTAATACTCATTTACCGAAACGACTTTCAAACAACATTAATTAAATAAGTCATTAAGAGATTCCCCGTTCTTAATACCGATTTAACTTAATGATTTTCAAAACAAAACGTTAAGCAAACAGTCATATTAAGAGATTCCCCATTCTTAATACTCATTTACCGAAACGACTTTCAAACAACATTAATTAAATAAGTCATTAAGAGATTCCCCGTTCTTAATACCGATTTAACTTAATGATTTTCAAAACAAAACGTTAAGCAAACAGTCATATTAAGAGATTCCCCATTCTTAATACTCATTTACCGAAACGACTTTCAAACAACATTAATTAAATAAGTCATTAAGAGATTCCCCGTTCTCAATACCGATTTAACTTAATGATTTTCAAAACAAAACGTTAAGCAAACAGTCATATTAAGAGATTCCCCATTCTTAATACTCATTTACCGAAACGACTTTCAAACAACATTAATTAAATAAGTCATTAAGAGATTCCCCGTTCTCAATACCGATTTAACTTAATGATTTTCAAAACAAAACGTTAAGCAAACAGTCATATTAAGAGATTCCCCATTCTTAATACTCATTTACCGAAACGACTTTCAAACAACATTAATTAAATAAGTCATTAAGAGATTCCCCGTTCTTAATACCGATTTAACTTAATGATTTTCAAAACAAAACGTTAAGCAAACAGTCATATTAAGAGATTCCCCATTCTTAATACTCATTTACCGAAACGACTTTCAAACAACATTAATTAAATAAGTCATTAAGAGATTCCCCGTTCTCAATACCGATTTAACTTAATGATTTTCAAAACAAAACGTTAAGCAAACAGTCATATTAAGAGATTCCCCATTCTTAATACTCATTTACCGAAACGACTTTCAAACAACATTAATTAAATAAGTCATTAAGAGATTCCCCGTTCTCAATACCGATTTAACTTAATGATTTTCAAAACAAAACGTTAAGCAAACAGTCATATTAAGAGATTCCCCATTCTTAATACTCATTTACCGAAACGACTTTCAAACAACATTAATTAAATAAGTCATTAAGAGATTCCCCGTTCTCAATACCGATTTAACTTAATGATTTTCAAAACAAAACGTTAAGCAAACAGTCATATTAAGAGATTCCCCATTCTTAATACTCATTTACCGAAACGACTTTCAAACAACATTAATTAAATAAGTCATTAAGAGATTCCCCGTTCTTAATACCGATTTAACTTAATGATTTTCAAAACAAAACGTTAAGCAAACAGTCATATTAAGAGATTCCCCATTCTTAATACTCATTTACCGAAACGACTTTCAAACAACATTAATTAAATAAGTCATTAAGAGATTCCCCGTTCTTAATACCGATTTAACTTAATGATTTTCAAAACAAAACGTTAAGCAAACAGTCATATTAAGAGATTCCCCATTCTTAATACTCATTTACCGAAACGACTTTCAAACAACATTAATTAAATAAGTCATTAAGAGATTCCCCGTTCTCAATACCGATTTAACTTAATGATTTTCAAAACAAAACGTTAAGCAAACAGTCATATTAAGAGATTCCCCATTCTTAATACTCATTTACCGAAACGACTTTCAAACAACATTAATTAAATAAGTCATTAAGAGATTCCCCGTTCTCAATACCGATTTAACTTAATGATTTTCAAAACAAAACGTTAAGCAAACAGTCATATTAAGAGATTCCCCATTCTTAATACTCATTTACCGAAACGACTTTCAAACAACATTAATTAAATAAGTCATTAAGAGATTCCCCGTTCTCAATACCGATTTAACTTAATGATTTTCAAAACAAAACGTTAAGCAAACAGTCATATTAAGAGATTCCCCATTCTTAATACTCATTTACCGAAACGACTTTCAAACAACATTAATTAAATAAGTCATTAAGAGATTCCCCGTTCTTAATACCGATTTAACTTAATGATTTTCAAAACAAAACGTTAAGCAAACAGTCATATTAAGAGATTCCCCATTCTTAATACTCATTTACCGAAACGACTTTCAAACAACATTAATTAAATAAGTCATTAAGAGATTCCCCGTTCTTAATACCGATTTAACTTAATGATTTTCAAAACAAAACGTTAAGCAAACAGTCATATTAAGAGATTCCCCATTCTTAATACTCATTTACCGAAACGACTTTCAAACAACATTAATTAAATAAGTCATTAAGAGATTCCCCGTTCTCAATACCGATTTAACTTAATGATTTTCAAAACAAAACGTTAAGCAAACAGTCATATTAAGAGATTCCCCATTCTTAATACTCATTTACCGAAACGACTTTCAAACAACATTAATTAAATAAGTCATTAAGAGATTCCCCGTTCTCAATACCGATTTAACTTAATGATTTTCAAAACAAAACGTTAAGCAAACAGTCATATTAAGAGATTCCCCATTCTTAATACTCATTTACCGAAACGACTTTCAAACAACATTAATTAAATAAGTCATTAAGAGATTCCCCGTTCTCAATACCGATTTAACTTAATGATTTTCAAAACAAAACGTTAAGCAAACAGTCATATTAAGAGATTCCCCATTCTTAATACTCATTTACCGAAACGACTTTCAAACAACATTAATTAAATAAGTCATTAAGAGATTCCCCGTTCTTAATACCGATTTAACTTAATGATTTTCAAAACAAAACGTTAAGCAAACAGTCATATTAAGAGATTCCCCATTCTTAATACTCATTTACCGAAACGACTTTCAAACAACATTAATTAAATAAGTCATTAAGAGATTCCCCGTTCTTAATACCGATTTAACTTAATGATTTTCAAAACAAAACGTTAAGCAAACAGTCATATTAAGAGATTCCCCATTCTTAATACTCATTTACCGAAACGACTTTCAAACAACATTAATTAAATAAGTCATTAAGAGATTCCCCGTTCTCAATACCGATTTAACTTAATGATTTTCAAAACAAAACGTTAAGCAAACAGTCATATTAAGAGATTCCCCATTCTTAATACTCATTTACCGAAACGACTTTCAAACAACATTAATTAAATAAGTCATTAAGAGATTCCCCGTTCTCAATACCGATTTAACTTAATGATTTTCAAAACAAAACGTTAAGCAAACAGTCATATTAAGAGATTCCCCATTCTTAATACTCATTTACCGAAACGACTTTCAAACAACATTAATTAAATAAGTCATTAAGAGATTCCCCGTTCTCAATACCGATTTAACTTAATGATTTTCAAAACAAAACGTTAAGCAAACAGTCATATTAAGAGATTCCCCATTCTTAATACTCATTTACCGAAACGACTTTCAAACAACATTAATTAAATAAGTCATTAAGAGATTCCCCGTTCTTAATACCGATTTAACTTAATGATTTTCAAAACAAAACGTTAAGCAAACAGTCATATTAAGAGATTCCCCATTCTTAATACTCATTTACCGAAACGACTTTCAAACAACATTAATTAAATAAGTCATTAAGAGATTCCCCGTTCTTAATACCGATTTAACTTAATGATTTTCAAAACAAAACGTTAAGCAAACAGTCATATTAAGAGATTCCCCATTCTTAATACTCATTTACCGAAACGACTTTCAAACAACATTAATTAAATAAGTCATTAAGAGATTCCCCGTTCTCAATACCGATTTAACTTAATGATTTTCAAAACAAAACGTTAAGCAAACAGTCATATTAAGAGATTCCCCATTCTTAATACTCATTTACCGAAACGACTTTCAAACAACATTAATTAAATAAGTCATTAAGAGATTCCCCGTTCTCAATACCGATTTAACTTAATGATTTTCAAAACAAAACGTTAAGCAAACAGTCATATTAAGAGATTCCCCATTCTTAATACTCATTTACCGAAACGACTTTCAAACAACATTAATTAAATAAGTCATTAAGAGATTCCCCGTTCTCAATACCGATTTAACTTAATGATTTTCAAAACAAAACGTTAAGCAAACAGTCATATTAAGAGATTCCCCATTCTTAATACTCATTTACCGAAACGACTTTCAAACAACATTAATTAAATAAGTCATTAAGAGATTCCCCGTTCTTAATACCGATTTAACTTAATGATTTTCAAAACAAAACGTTAAGCAAACAGTCATATTAAGAGATTCCCCATTCTTAATACTCATTTACCGAAACGACTTTCAAACAACATTAATTAAATAAGTCATTAAGAGATTCCCCGTTCTTAATACCGATTTAACTTAATGATTTTCAAAACAAAACGTTAAGCAAACAGTCATATTAAGAGATTCCCCATTCTTAATACTCATTTACCGAAACGACTTTCAAACAACATTAATTAAATAAGTCATTAAGAGATTCCCCGTTCTCAATACCGATTTAACTTAATGATTTTCAAAACAAAACGTTAAGCAAACAGTCATATTAAGAGATTCCCCATTCTTAATACTCATTTACCGAAACGACTTTCAAACAACATTAATTAAATAAGTCATTAAGAGATTCCCCGTTCTCAATACCGATTTAACTTAATGATTTTCAAAACAAAACGTTAAGCAAACAGTCATATTAAGAGATTCCCCATTCTTAATACTCATTTACCGAAACGACTTTCAAACAACATTAATTAAATAAGTCATTAAGAGATTCCCCGTTCTCAATACCGATTTAACTTAATGATTTTCAAAACAAAACGTTAAGCAAACAGTCATATTAAGAGATTCCCCATTCTTAATACTCATTTACCGAAACGACTTTCAAACAACATTAATTAAATAAGTCATTAAGAGATTCCCCGTTCTTAATACCGATTTAACTTAATGATTTTCAAAACAAAACGTTAAGCAAACAGTCATATTAAGAGATTCCCCATTCTTAATACTCATTTACCGAAACGACTTTCAAACAACATTAATTAAATAAGTCATTAAGAGATTCCCCGTTCTTAATACCGATTTAACTTAATGATTTTCAAAACAAAACGTTAAGCAAACAGTCATATTAAGAGATTCCCCATTCTTAATACTCATTTACCGAAACGACTTTCAAACAACATTAATTAAATAAGTCATTAAGAGATTCCCCGTTCTCAATACCGATTTAACTTAATGATTTTCAAAACAAAACGTTAAGCAAACAGTCATATTAAGAGATTCCCCATTCTTAATACTCATTTACCGAAACGACTTTCAAACAACATTAATTAAATAAGTCATTAAGAGATTCCCCGTTCTCAATACCGATTTAACTTAATGATTTTCAAAACAAAACGTTAAGCAAACAGTCATATTAAGAGATTCCCCATTCTTAATACTCATTTACCGAAACGACTTTCAAACAACATTAATTAAATAAGTCATTAAGAGATTCCCCGTTCTCAATACCGATTTAACTTAATGATTTTCAAAACAAAACGTTAAGCAAACAGTCATATTAAGAGATTCCCCATTCTTAATACTCATTTACCGAAACGACTTTCAAACAACATTAATTAAATAAGTCATTAAGAGATTCCCCGTTCTTAATACCGATTTAACTTAATGATTTTCAAAACAAAACGTTAAGCAAACAGTCATATTAAGAGATTCCCCATTCTTAATACTCATTTACCGAAACGACTTTCAAACAACATTAATTAAATAAGTCATTAAGAGATTCCCCGTTCTTAATACCGATTTAACTTAATGATTTTCAAAACAAAACGTTAAGCAAACAGTCATATTAAGAGATTCCCCATTCTTAATACTCATTTACCGAAACGACTTTCAAACAACATTAATTAAATAAGTCATTAAGAGATTCCCCGTTCTCAATACCGATTTAACTTAATGATTTTCAAAACAAAACGTTAAGCAAACAGTCATATTAAGAGATTCCCCATTCTTAATACTCATTTACCGAAACGACTTTCAAACAACATTAATTAAATAAGTCATTAAGAGATTCCCCGTTCTCAATACCGATTTAACTTAATGATTTTCAAAACAAAACGTTAAGCAAACAGTCATATTAAGAGATTCCCCATTCTTAATACTCATTTACCGAAACGACTTTCAAACAACATTAATTAAATAAGTCATTAAGAGATTCCCCGTTCTCAATACCGATTTAACTTAATGATTTTCAAAACAAAACGTTAAGCAAACAGTCATATTAAGAGATTCCCCATTCTTAATACTCATTTACCGAAACGACTTTCAAACAACATTAATTAAATAAGTCATTAAGAGATTCCCCGTTCTTAATACCGATTTAACTTAATGATTTTCAAAACAAAACGTTAAGCAAACAGTCATATTAAGAGATTCCCCATTCTTAATACTCATTTACCGAAACGACTTTCAAACAACATTAATTAAATAAGTCATTAAGAGATTCCCCGTTCTTAATACCGATTTAACTTAATGATTTTCAAAACAAAACGTTAAGCAAACAGTCATATTAAGAGATTCCCCATTCTTAATACTCATTTACCGAAACGACTTTCAAACAACATTAATTAAATAAGTCATTAAGAGATTCCCCGTTCTCAATACCGATTTAACTTAATGAATTACCGTTTCACCCGAAAAGCATTAAATTATCCGTAAAGGATTCACCGCAGTTAATTTCAATTTATTTATCGACGAGAAATTTTAATTGGCATCAAAATATCTTTTTGATTATAAAACTCCAAAATATTATTAATTTTGGCTTAAAAACCTCCGAGCCAAAATCCAAAATACACCAAAAATACATAAATGGTACTTTAAAATTATGGGTCTTACATTACTACCCCCCTAAAATTAGTTTTGTCCTCGAAACTATGCATCGATAAATAACTTCGGGTGTTGTTCTCTCATCCTGCTCTCCAATTCCCAAGCCGCATCTCCAGTAATTGGGTTCCAAATCACCTTGACCAACGAAACATCCTTGGTCCTCAACCGCTTAATCTTCCTGTCATCAATTCGCACGGGTGGTACTTCGAAGGACAGGTTATCCTTTAGCTGGATTGTGTCCGGTTCGATCACGTGAGATGGATCTGCGAGATATTTCCTCAACTGTGACACATGAAACACGTCATGAATATTGGACAGTATCGGAGGTAATGCAATCCGATAAGCAACCGGCCCAATTCGTGCAGAAATCTGATATGGTCCAATGAATTTCGGAGTCAACTTCTTCGATTTCAAGCAGCCTCTGATAAGCAGCCTCTTAAGTTGCACTGACTCTGATAATGCAACAAAGGTGATCAATTATTGGAAATGAATGTGTATATGATTATGTAAATATTAAATTGTTCGTGTTTCAAGTTTTCTAATTGTTGGGAATCGGTGTATAGAGTTAGAGTAGTCGAGAGCATCTAAAAATGAAATAGTTCTATATTTCTGCAATCGGATTATTGATTATATATTGATACTATGAGAATATGTTTCATTTTTTGGGTTGCACTGACTATGAAAAATAAATTTCAATGATTCTGATGGATTAAAGTCAACGGCTCTGATGGAAGGTCAAAGGCTTTGATAGATAGAGCAAAATATTGAATTGGACTTAGTCGTATCCTTACTTCTGAAGATCCAAGAATAAGCCCATATTTGTTCCCGCCAAATCCAATCAAGCATATGAAGGAAGACTTAGCTAAATGATTTCCAAATGTAATCTGAACAAATATGCACAATATATTTCTAGAAGAATTGATCCTATTAGATTGGGAAACAAAACATGTCTAATGGTCATATTATCAGGATCTTATCAATCTTAACTATATTTGGAAGAAATAATGGTTGACTAAACTAGAATGGAGATATGATTCAAAATCCTTAAGGGATAATATTGAAACCCTAATTTTTCCAATAAATAGCAATCAAAGCTTAATAACGAAAGCATGAAGTCACAAACTCAAAATTCCTAAAAATTAAACTTATTCAGAAAAACCTCAAAAGCAAAAAAATTTTGAAGTATTCAGAACTTAAGATTTTAAGTTCTAGCAAAGCACTCGTTGAAAGAAAAATATTCTAAGTGTTGTAGAGTGGAAAAATCATTGTATAAAATTTGCTTAGTAGAAGCAAAACCAAACCAGTTTCCAAGTTATTGTAACCCATCCTAATAGTGGATTTAGTGTGCCTCACAAAATATGTGGATCTCAAGTTGTGTTGAGAAGACTTGACTTGTAAGGTCAAATGGGTTGTTTGCCTCTAACAATCTATTGGTTTCATGTTGTGTAGAGAAGACTTGACTTGTAGGGTCAATGAGTGATTTGCCTCAAAAAGTCTGTAGGTTCATGTTGTTTTTAGAAAACTGACTTGTATGGTTAGGAGTTGTTGTAATTGAAGTTATGAATTAGTGGATAAATCATTCTTTGTGAGGGAACTGAACTTAGCTACCAATTTGGTGGTGAACCAGTATAAAATCAGGTGTTATATTTTACTTCTACATTACTTATTTTGTTGTTGCCTCCGATCCTTTAAAACAGTCACTACAAGAAAAATAAGGATTTGTGGGGGCCAAAAGCCCTCAATGGGAGAAAAGCAGCTATAACATGCATATTTGTGCTGCCTTAGGCAGCCAAAAATAAGTCCGTTACAAAGTTTTGTGGCGGCCAAAATGGCTACAAAATTTAGTTTTTTTTGTTACCATATGTGAGGGCTTAGGCCGCCATAAAAGACAAAGCAGTTTAAAAAAGTAAGCGTTTGTGAGGGCCAAAGCCGCCACAAAACATGTCCTTTGTAAGGGTTTAGAGCGCCACATAGAATGAAATGACAAAAAAATACAATTTGCGAGGGCTTAGGAAACCACAAGCTGTCCCATTTGTGGGGCTTAGGCCACAACAAATGTGTGACTTTATTGAAAAAAAATTAAAATTCAAAATTAATATTAAAATATAATGTTATATATAAAAAAATTAATACTAATATAATTTAAAAATTAAAAATGTAAATTTAAAATAAATATTATATATAAAAATAAAAATATATAATTTCTGGTTGTTGGATTGCTATGAGAATATTCTACATCATGATGCCAATTATTGAATTTCTTATATGCATGTATATATGATTAGGTGAATGTGAAAGTGTTTGTGTTTCAAGCGTTTTAAGTATTTGGAATTTGTGAATAGTTTTTAGAGTAATAGAGAGTGTTTAAAAGTGAAATAATTCTATATTTCTTTATTTTAATTGGTGATTCATATTGATGCAAGTGTCCTTTCTTTTGTGGTTATAACTAATTGTAAATTACAAATAAATTATTGGAAATGTGTAATTAAGTGAGTTTTTAACTTGAAGTAAGGAGTAGGAGTTGTGGTGCCGCCTTCGCACTCGTAAATCATGTTAAATATACTTTTAATTACCCATATTTGAATTTGAATGACTACAATTATAGTTACCTTAAGTAGTTGACTGCATGAATAAGAGGGGCTAGCTACCTCGATAATTCATGGTCGATAAAAGAGGCAACAATAACCCATTGTTATTATTGTTATAAATACTTGTTAATTTTATTTTGAAAATAGTTAGATGTTCATCTCTTATACAATTTTAAGTGATTATGAGTCTTAATTGACATCAATGTTGAATGCTAATAATTGATTACATGACGCAAATATTAGATTGGTGATGTGTACTGAAATTAAACATTCAATTAAGTATGTTTGGTCTTCTAAGTAATTTGCTTAAAATGAATAAGGACATTGTATTAGTATATTATTTGTTCTATATTCTCTCATTTCATAAGGACTAGAACTAATGTATGAGTTCTATAAATGAATTTTGTTTGTAAGACTTTGAAAATTAATTTGGACTATGAGTGTGTTTAACTATATATGAAAATATTTATCTTATTTCACTATGATTATACACCAAAAAAATTTATAGATTAAGTGATTGTATGTCATTGAGTTGTTATATGTATTTCTATTTGAAATTCTCGAAGGTGTGAAATATTTTAAATATTCTTCTATATGTCTAACTTTTGGGAAACTTGTAGAGTAATTATTGTTTCGATTTATACATTCTTTAAGAAGAGTAAAACTAATATAATAATGTTTGAGGAGTTTGTTGAACTTGAAAGCGTATTTGATATATGTTTTATTTGATACAACTGAATGTGGTATGTTGTTGGTGAATATGATGTGTATAATCGATTTATGGTGTCATGTTAGCCTATTATGCTAAACTAATTGATTTTTGACATATTGTGCTTAAATAAGTAGTGCATGACTTAAAAATGTTTATAAACTAAGTTTGAATATCGAGGGTGATAAATTAGATATTAGTTGTGTACTATTCACTATAAATTTCGAGGACGAAATTTCTTTTAGGAGGAGAGAATTGTAGCACCCCAAATTTTATAATAAATTATTTTACTAATGAAATATGATTTTAAATAATTAGTTTGATTTTAAAATTATTTTAGAATACATGGTAATAAATTTCGTGATTAGTTTTTGTTATAAGGGTGCTTTAGATTATAAGCTACTTTTTTATACATATTGAACTACATGAGCAATCTAAATAACAAATATTATATTTTTTATATTTTTCTAAATAGTATTTTAGTGTAATATTTGAATGAATGAGATCTTAGAAGATTTTACGTGTATATACTCGTACCAAATTAATGTAATATTTTTTTGTGCGTTTGACTTGATATTAAGTATTCACATAGTTATATTTCAATTATTTATAACTATTTTTTATTTTTAGTTATTTTTTTATAAATAATTATCTTGAGATAGAATTGATATTGTGTTTGATTTCGTTTATTTTTATATACTTGTTATGACATTGTGATTTTATATATATTTATTATGATTTAGTAATTAATATAAAATATTGATGTTATATTTATTTATTTTATAATTTTGACTATTTTCTAATATGTTGGTATTATTATATTGTGAGTATTTTGAGAAATAAGTATAATTGTAGAGATATTTTGAATGTGAGAGTTTCAATTATTAGTAATATCTTTTTTTTATATGGATTATTTTAATTACTCTAATTTATAAAATATTAGTAATGTTTGGAAAACTGTGTTTTGAGTAATATTAAAAAAGAGATTAAATAATTATTAATTTTGGTTTTAGTAAAATAAAAATAATAATAGTAAAACAAAAACATAAATAAATGGACCAATGGGTTTGACCCATGTGTGAACCCTAATTATTAATAAAATAAAACAAAACAAAGGGAAGTGAGTTGGAAGGGCAGCCGTAAAACCAAAGAGGAAACACAACAATAACCTATCGTTTGACACCAATATCGATGATCGATAACTATTCCAGAAAATTTTCTCCATTTTTGCCCAAATTTGAGTATGTTATTCCATTCATTTAACTAGTCAATTAAACATGATTTTTCAGATTTTTAACAACCTTAATTTCTCTCTAAAATACCTGACTTCTCCGTTTGTAGAATTCGTTATTTTGCACCGTTCTCCTTCACTGTAAGTCCGATTTGAGTGAAACCAACGCCAAAACGACCGTGTGAAAAAGTGACTATATTATCCACTGATTAGTTTTCTGATTTATGGTAATTTTCCTTGACCGAATTTCGAATTTAATTTTTAGAGTATCTTCTCATAATTTATTTTTAACGTTTACCCATAAACTGTCGAGTTAGATCCATTGAAGGACAAAGAGTCAATGAAGAACAAACGACGTTTGCTCGTGGAATCGTATTTGTGTGTGAAAGCGTCGGAATAAGGTAAGGGGTGAGAGAGCATTTGAATTCATGAGTATAATATAATGTGAGATGAACGAGAAAACTGTATTTCCCAACGATTCATTCGGGGCTCGCTACGTACGGCAGTAGCCTTTTGAGTGATAAATTGATTAATGTAAAAATATGGGAATTGTGAGATTAAAATCTGGAATAGAAATATTTTTAAGGTGTTGATTGATTTAACTTTGTTAAATGTGTGGTATTTGATATTATTGTGATGTTTGATTTATTTTTATTAAATGTGTGATATTTAATATTATTATGATATTGGATGTCGAATGAATTTTATGTATATGTTTGTTTAGACGTGTTTATGTGATGTGATAATAAATGGTGGGTGCATTTTGATAAGTTTATGTGATTATGATGATGTATGATTAATAATAAAGATGTTATAAATTTGTGATGAGTCTATGTGATGATTTATGATTGATGATAATGATGCTATAAAATTGTGATGAGTTTATCTGATGAGATATGATTAATGAGAGTGGTGTTGTGAATTTGTGATGAGAATATTGAAGTAACCCCATAGTGATGAAATAATGGTGATTCCAATTTGTGTTTGAGGTGACGGTCTTAATGAAGTATCATAGGCCAACAAGGCGAGAAAATAAATATTGAGAATTTATGAAGTGGAGACTATTTGTCATCATATAGGTAGGGTCTGACAAGCCTAGTGATTCTGGGAAAGTACAACTGAATGAGCCTGATTGTGGCGGTCTGTTGTTGAGCCTTAAGGCAAGATCGTTAGACCTTGGAGGTATTCGGGTGGAGAATTCCTAGGTGACTTGGAGGCAGCACTCCAAATGTCGGGAGCTACCATGAAACACACGTTTACCTCGACTGTCACGTATATGTGTCTCGGGTTGAGTTGAGGGGATCTATGAGGACATGACCAATTTGAATTATCCGTCCACCGGAATGGTGGCATATATCAAACCTCCTAACCAAGTACTTCAGAGTTAGAATGGTACCACATTGCGAAGTAGAGTCTAAGCTCATGCATAGAATTGCATTTTATTGTGATTGTTTTGTTGTGATTAACATGTATCGTGTGTGGTGATAATTTCTCTTAGACGATTTGATGTTATAGTGAAATTTGTTGATTTTTCTTGAGTGATTTTGACTTTTTAATGTGATATTTTTTTGATGGAATGTTTGTGTAATGATACGGTTCTATTATGATTGTTTGCGTGTTCTTCTTACTTGTATTATAATGTCATTATGATTTCGAAACTCACCTCCTTCGTTGTTTGTGTTTGACTAGCTTGGCCCTGCGTTTGCGAAATCGCAGTTGTTACAGGTTAATGAATCTTGAAGTTCAAGTTTGGGAGGAACCACGCTCTAATAGGTGATACCGGGAATAAGAGTTTAATTTGTATTTTACTTATTTAATTTGAAACGAATTTTTGGATGAAAATCTTAGAAGTACTAGTAAGTTTTTAAATTAAACCAAGTAATAATACTTAAGTTAAGCTTATTGAGATTACATTATTTTCACGGAGAAAATAAGTTTAAAGCGTTCCTTTTGATTTTGAGAAATTTGATATCCTAAGCGAAAAATAAAATTTTTTCTTTTCTTGGAAACATATTTTTATATATCTACTGCAAATTTTTTAGAAATAAAATATAAATTATTATTTTGCTTAACGTTTTGTTTTGAAAATCATTAAGTTAAATCGGTATTGAGAACGGGGAATCTCTTAATGACTTATTTAATTAATGTTGTTTGAAAGTCGTTTCGGTAAATGAGTATTAAGAATGGGGAATCTCTTAATATGACTGTTTGCTTAACGTTTTGTTTTGAAAATCATTAAGTTAAATCGGTATTGAGAACGGGGAATCTCTTAATGACTTATTTAATTAATGTTGTTTGAAAGTCGTTTCGGTAAATGAGTATTAAGAATGGGGAATCTCTTAATATGACTGTTTGCTTAACGTTTTGTTTTGAAAATCATTAAGTTAAATCGGTATTGAGAACGGGGAATCTCTTAATGACTTATTTAATTAATGTTGTTTGAAAGTCGTTTCGGTAAATGAGTATTAAGAATGGGGAATCTCTTAATATGACTGTTTGCTTAACGTTTTGTTTTGAAAATCATTAAGTTAAATCGGTATTAAGAACGGGGAATCTCTTAATGACTTATTTAATTAATGTTGTTTGAAAGTCGTTTCGGTAAATGAGTATTAAGAATGGGGAATCTCTTAATATGACTGTTTGCTTAACGTTTTGTTTTGAAAATCATTAAGTTAAATCGGTATTAAGAACGGGGAATCTCTTAATGACTTATTTAATTAATGTTGTTTGAAAGTCGTTTCGGTAAATGAGTATTAAGAATGGGGAATCTCTTAATATGACTGTTTGCTTAACGTTTTGTTTTGAAAATCATTAAGTTAAATCGGTATTGAGAACGGGGAATCTCTTAATGACTTATTTAATTAATGTTGTTTGAAAGTCGTTTCGGTAAATGAGTATTAAGAATGGGGAATCTCTTAATATGACTGTTTGCTTAACGTTTTGTTTTGAAAATCATTAAGTTAAATCGGTATTGAGAACGGGGAATCTCTTAATGACTTATTTAATTAATGTTGTTTGAAAGTCGTTTCGGTAAATGAGTATTAAGAATGGGGAATCTCTTAATATGACTGTTTGCTTAACGTTTTGTTTTGAAAATCATTAAGTTAAATCGGTATTGAGAACGGGGAATCTCTTAATGACTTATTTAATTAATGTTGTTTGAAAGTCGTTTCGGTAAATGAGTATTAAGAATGGGGAATCTCTTAATATGACTGTTTGCTTAACGTTTTGTTTTGAAAATCATTAAGTTAAATCGGTATTAAGAACGGGGAATCTCTTAATGACTTATTTAATTAATGTTGTTTGAAAGTCGTTTCGGTAAATGAGTATTAAGAATGGGGAATCTCTTAATATGACTGTTTGCTTAACGTTTTGTTTTGAAAATCATTAAGTTAAATCGGTATTAAGAACGGGGAATCTCTTAATGACTTATTTAATTAATGTTGTTTGAAAGTCGTTTCGGTAAATGAGTATTAAGAATGGGGAATCTCTTAATATGACTGTTTGCTTAACGTTTTGTTTTGAAAATCATTAAGTTAAATCGGTATTGAGAACGGGGAATCTCTTAATGACTTATTTAATTAATGTTGTTTGAAAGTCGTTTCGGTAAATGAGTATTAAGAATGGGGAATCTCTTAATATGACTGTTTGCTTAACGTTTTGTTTTGAAAATCATTAAGTTAAATCGGTATTGAGAACGGGGAATCTCTTAATGACTTATTTAATTAATGTTGTTTGAAAGTCGTTTCGGTAAATGAGTATTAAGAATGGGGAATCTCTTAATATGACTGTTTGCTTAACGTTTTGTTTTGAAAATCATTAAGTTAAATCGGTATTGAGAACGGGGAATCTCTTAATGACTTATTTAATTAATGTTGTTTGAAAGTCGTTTCGGTAAATGAGTATTAAGAATGGGGAATCTCTTAATATGACTGTTTGCTTAACGTTTTGTTTTGAAAATCATTAAGTTAAATCGGTATTAAGAACGGGGAATCTCTTAATGACTTATTTAATTAATGTTGTTTGAAAGTCGTTTCGGTAAATGAGTATTAAGAATGGGGAATCTCTTAATATGACTGTTTGCTTAACGTTTTGTTTTGAAAATCATTAAGTTAAATCGGTATTAAGAACGGGGAATCTCTTAATGACTTATTTAATTAATGTTGTTTGAAAGTCGTTTCGGTAAATGAGTATTAAGAATGGGGAATCTCTTAATATGACTGTTTGCTTAACGTTTTGTTTTGAAAATCATTAAGTTAAATCGGTATTGAGAACGGGGAATCTCTTAATGACTTATTTAATTAATGTTGTTTGAAAGTCGTTTCGGTAAATGAGTATTAAGAATGGGGAATCTCTTAATATGACTGTTTGCTTAACGTTTTGTTTTGAAAATCATTAAGTTAAATCGGTATTGAGAACGGGGAATCTCTTAATGACTTATTTAATTAATGTTGTTTGAAAGTCGTTTCGGTAAATGAGTATTAAGAATGGGGAATCTCTTAATATGACTGTTTGCTTAACGTTTTGTTTTGAAAATCATTAAGTTAAATCGGTATTGAGAACGGGGAATCTCTTAATGACTTATTTAATTAATGTTGTTTGAAAGTCGTTTCGGTAAATGAGTATTAAGAATGGGGAATCTCTTAATATGACTGTTTGCTTAACGTTTTGTTTTGAAAATCATTAAGTTAAATCGGTATTAAGAACGGGGAATCTCTTAATGACTTATTTAATTAATGTTGTTTGAAAGTCGTTTCGGTAAATGAGTATTAAGAATGGGGAATCTCTTAATATGACTGTTTGCTTAACGTTTTGTTTTGAAAATCATTAAGTTAAATCGGTATTAAGAACGGGGAATCTCTTAATGACTTATTTAATTAATGTTGTTTGAAAGTCGTTTCGGTAAATGAGTATTAAGAATGGGGAATCTCTTAATATGACTGTTTGCTTAACGTTTTGTTTTGAAAATCATTAAGTTAAATCGGTATTGAGAACGGGGAATCTCTTAATGACTTATTTAATTAATGTTGTTTGAAAGTCGTTTCGGTAAATGAGTATTAAGAATGGGGAATCTCTTAATATGACTGTTTGCTTAACGTTTTGTTTTGAAAATCATTAAGTTAAATCGGTATTGAGAACGGGGAATCTCTTAATGACTTATTTAATTAATGTTGTTTGAAAGTCGTTTCGGTAAATGAGTATTAAGAATGGGGAATCTCTTAATATGACTGTTTGCTTAACGTTTTGTTTTGAAAATCATTAAGTTAAATCGGTATTGAGAACGGGGAATCTCTTAATGACTTATTTAATTAATGTTGTTTGAAAGTCGTTTCGGTAAATGAGTATTAAGAATGGGGAATCTCTTAATATGACTGTTTGCTTAACGTTTTGTTTTGAAAATCATTAAGTTAAATCGGTATTAAGAACGGGGAATCTCTTAATGACTTATTTAATTAATGTTGTTTGAAAGTCGTTTCGGTAAATGAGTATTAAGAATGGGGAATCTCTTAATATGACTGTTTGCTTAACGTTTTGTTTTGAAAATCATTAAGTTAAATCGGTATTAAGAACGGGGAATCTCTTAATGACTTATTTAATTAATGTTGTTTGAAAGTCGTTTCGGTAAATGAGTATTAAGAATGGGGAATCTCTTAATATGACTGTTTGCTTAACGTTTTGTTTTGAAAATCATTAAGTTAAATCGGTATTGAGAACGGGGAATCTCTTAATGACTTATTTAATTAATGTTGTTTGAAAGTCGTTTCGGTAAATGAGTATTAAGAATGGGGAATCTCTTAATATGACTGTTTGCTTAACGTTTTGTTTTGAAAATCATTAAGTTAAATCGGTATTGAGAACGGGGAATCTCTTAATGACTTATTTAATTAATGTTGTTTGAAAGTCGTTTCGGTAAATGAGTATTAAGAATGGGGAATCTCTTAATATGACTGTTTGCTTAACGTTTTGTTTTGAAAATCATTAAGTTAAATCGGTATTGAGAACGGGGAATCTCTTAATGACTTATTTAATTAATGTTGTTTGAAAGTCGTTTCGGTAAATGAGTATTAAGAATGGGGAATCTCTTAATATGACTGTTTGCTTAACGTTTTGTTTTGAAAATCATTAAGTTAAATCGGTATTAAGAACGGGGAATCTCTTAATGACTTATTTAATTAATGTTGTTTGAAAGTCGTTTCGGTAAATGAGTATTAAGAATGGGGAATCTCTTAATATGACTGTTTGCTTAACGTTTTGTTTTGAAAATCATTAAGTTAAATCGGTATTAAGAACGGGGAATCTCTTAATGACTTATTTAATTAATGTTGTTTGAAAGTCGTTTCGGTAAATGAGTATTAAGAATGGGGAATCTCTTAATATGACTGTTTGCTTAACGTTTTGTTTTGAAAATCATTAAGTTAAATCGGTATTGAGAACGGGGAATCTCTTAATGACTTATTTAATTAATGTTGTTTGAAAGTCGTTTCGGTAAATGAGTATTAAGAATGGGGAATCTCTTAATATGACTGTTTGCTTAACGTTTTGTTTTGAAAATCATTAAGTTAAATCGGTATTGAGAACGGGGAATCTCTTAATGACTTATTTAATTAATGTTGTTTGAAAGTCGTTTCGGTAAATGAGTATTAAGAATGGGGAATCTCTTAATATGACTGTTTGCTTAACGTTTTGTTTTGAAAATCATTAAGTTAAATCGGTATTGAGAACGGGGAATCTCTTAATGACTTATTTAATTAATGTTGTTTGAAAGTCGTTTCGGTAAATGAGTATTAAGAATGGGGAATCTCTTAATATGACTGTTTGCTTAACGTTTTGTTTTGAAAATCATTAAGTTAAATCGGTATTAAGAACGGGGAATCTCTTAATGACTTATTTAATTAATGTTGTTTGAAAGTCGTTTCGGTAAATGAGTATTAAGAATGGGGAATCTCTTAATATGACTGTTTGCTTAACGTTTTGTTTTGAAAATCATTAAGTTAAATCGGTATTAAGAACGGGGAATCTCTTAATGACTTATTTAATTAATGTTGTTTGAAAGTCGTTTCGGTAAATGAGTATTAAGAATGGGGAATCTCTTAATATGACTGTTTGCTTAACGTTTTGTTTTGAAAATCATTAAGTTAAATCGGTATTGAGAACGGGGAATCTCTTAATGACTTATTTAATTAATGTTGTTTGAAAGTCGTTTCGGTAAATGAGTATTAAGAATGGGGAATCTCTTAATATGACTGTTTGCTTAACGTTTTGTTTTGAAAATCATTAAGTTAAATCGGTATTGAGAACGGGGAATCTCTTAATGACTTATTTAATTAATGTTGTTTGAAAGTCGTTTCGGTAAATGAGTATTAAGAATGGGGAATCTCTTAATATGACTGTTTGCTTAACGTTTTGTTTTGAAAATCATTAAGTTAAATCGGTATTGAGAACGGGGAATCTCTTAATGACTTATTTAATTAATGTTGTTTGAAAGTCGTTTCGGTAAATGAGTATTAAGAATGGGGAATCTCTTAATATGACTGTTTGCTTAACGTTTTGTTTTGAAAATCATTAAGTTAAATCGGTATTAAGAACGGGGAATCTCTTAATGACTTATTTAATTAATGTTGTTTGAAAGTCGTTTCGGTAAATGAGTATTAAGAATGGGGAATCTCTTAATATGACTGTTTGCTTAACGTTTTGTTTTGAAAATCATTAAGTTAAATCGGTATTAAGAACGGGGAATCTCTTAATGACTTATTTAATTAATGTTGTTTGAAAGTCGTTTCGGTAAATGAGTATTAAGAATGGGGAATCTCTTAATATGACTGTTTGCTTAACGTTTTGTTTTGAAAATCATTAAGTTAAATCGGTATTGAGAACGGGGAATCTCTTAATGACTTATTTAATTAATGTTGTTTGAAAGTCGTTTCGGTAAATGAGTATTAAGAATGGGGAATCTCTTAATATGACTGTTTGCTTAACGTTTTGTTTTGAAAATCATTAAGTTAAATCGGTATTGAGAACGGGGAATCTCTTAATGACTTATTTAATTAATGTTGTTTGAAAGTCGTTTCGGTAAATGAGTATTAAGAATGGGGAATCTCTTAATATGACTGTTTGCTTAACGTTTTGTTTTGAAAATCATTAAGTTAAATCGGTATTGAGAACGGGGAATCTCTTAATGACTTATTTAATTAATGTTGTTTGAAAGTCGTTTCGGTAAATGAGTATTAAGAATGGGGAATCTCTTAATATGACTGTTTGCTTAACGTTTTGTTTTGAAAATCATTAAGTTAAATCGGTATTAAGAACGGGGAATCTCTTAATGACTTATTTAATTAATGTTGTTTGAAAGTCGTTTCGGTAAATGAGTATTAAGAATGGGGAATCTCTTAATATGACTGTTTGCTTAACGTTTTGTTTTGAAAATCATTAAGTTAAATCGGTATTAAGAACGGGGAATCTCTTAATGACTTATTTAATTAATGTTGTTTGAAAGTCGTTTCGGTAAATGAGTATTAAGAATGGGGAATCTCTTAATATGACTGTTTGCTTAACGTTTTGTTTTGAAAATCATTAAGTTAAATCGGTATTGAGAACGGGGAATCTCTTAATGACTTATTTAATTAATGTTGTTTGAAAGTCGTTTCGGTAAATGAGTATTAAGAATGGGGAATCTCTTAATATGACTGTTTGCTTAACGTTTTGTTTTGAAAATCATTAAGTTAAATCGGTATTGAGAACGGGGAATCTCTTAATGACTTATTTAATTAATGTTGTTTGAAAGTCGTTTCGGTAAATGAGTATTAAGAATGGGGAATCTCTTAATATGACTGTTTGCTTAACGTTTTGTTTTGAAAATCATTAAGTTAAATCGGTATTGAGAACGGGGAATCTCTTAATGACTTATTTAATTAATGTTGTTTGAAAGTCGTTTCGGTAAATGAGTATTAAGAATGGGGAATCTCTTAATATGACTGTTTGCTTAACGTTTTGTTTTGAAAATCATTAAGTTAAATCGGTATTAAGAACGGGGAATCTCTTAATGACTTATTTAATTAATGTTGTTTGAAAGTCGTTTCGGTAAATGAGTATTAAGAATGGGGAATCTCTTAATATGACTGTTTGCTTAACGTTTTGTTTTGAAAATCATTAAGTTAAATCGGTATTGAGAACGGGGAATCTCTTAATGACTTATTTAATTAATGTTGTTTGAAAGTCGTTTCGGTAAATGAGTATTAAGAATGGGGAATCTCTTAATATGACTGTTTGCTTAACGTTTTGTTTTGAAAATCATTAAGTTAAATCGGTATTGAGAACGGGGAATCTCTTAATGACTTATTTAATTAATGTTGTTTGAAAGTCGTTTCGGTAAATGAGTATTAAGAATGGGGAATCTCTTAATATGACTGTTTGCTTAACGTTTTGTTTTGAAAATCATTAAGTTAAATCGGTATTAAGAACGGGGAATCTCTTAATGACTTATTTAATTAATGTTGTTTGAAAGTCGTTTCGGTAAATGAGTATTAAGAATGGGGAATCTCTTAATATGACTGTTTGCTTAACGTTTTGTTTTGAAAATCATTAAGTTAAATCGGTATTAAGAACGGGGAATCTCTTAATGACTTATTTAATTAATGTTGTTTGAAAGTCGTTTCGGTAAATGAGTATTAAGAATGGGGAATCTCTTAATATGACTGTTTGCTTAACGTTTTGTTTTGAAAATCATTAAGTTAAATCGGTATTAAGAACGGGGAATCTCTTAATGACTTATTTAATTAATGTTGTTTGAAAGTCGTTTAAGTTAAATGGGTATTAAAAATGGGGAATCTTTTAATACCTCGGTTTACTTAATGTGTATTTGAGGAAAATGTTTAAGTTAACTGGGCGTTGAGAATGGGGAATCTCTTAATGTCTCGGTTACTTAACTATCGTTTTTGAAAATCGTTTCGGTAAATGAGTATTAAGAATGGGGAATCTCTTAATATGACTGTTTGCTTAACGTTTTGTTTTGAAAATCATTAAGTTAAATCGGTATTAAGAACGGGGAATCTCTTAATGACTTATTTAATTAATGTTGTTTGAAAGTCGTTTAAGTTAAATGGGTATTAAAAATGGGGAATCTTTTAATACCTCGGTTTACTTAATGTGTATTTGAGGAAAATGTTTAAGTTAACTGGGCGTTGAGAATGGGGAATCTCTTAATGTCTCGGTTACTTAACTATCGTTTTTGAAAATCGTTTCGGTAAATGAGTATTAAGAATGGGGAATCTCTTAATATGACTGTTTGCTTAACGTTTTGTTTTGAAAATCATTAAGTTAAATCGGTATTAAGAACGGGGAATCTCTTAATGACTTATTTAATTAATGTTGTTTGAAGGTCGTTTAAGTTAAATGGGTATTAAAAATGGGGAATCTTTTAATATCTGCATTTGCTTAACGATTGTTGTGAATGGAGTCTGTGTATGCTCATGCATTTCATTTGGTAAATTGTGTCGACCCGTGATAGGTGACACCTTGGTAAACTGTACGGACCCGTGATAGGTTGTACGTTTGCGATTTATATTTTAGTAAATCGTGTTGACCCGTGATAGGTGACACCTCGGTAAACTGTACTGACCCGTGATAGGTGGTACGTTTACGATTTACGTTTTTGGTAAATTGTGTTGACCCGTGATAGGTGACACCATGGTAACTGTACTGACCCGTGATAGGTGGTACATTTACGATTCCCGCTTTTTCTTTTAGTAAATCGTGTTGACCCGTGATAGGTGACACCATGGTAACTGTACTGACCCGTGATAGGTGGTACATTTACGATTTACATTTTTGGTGGATTGTGCTGACCCGTGATAGGTGGCACCTCGGTAAACAGTACTGGTCTGTGATAGGCGGTACGTTTACGATTCCCGCTTTTTCTTTTAGTAAATCGTGTTGACCCGTGATAGGTGACACCATGGTAACTGTACTGACCCGTGATAGGTGGTACATTTACGATTCCCGCTTTTTCTTTTAGTAAATCGTGTTGACCCGTGATAGGTGACACCATGGTAACTGTACTGACCCGTGATAGGTGGTACATTTACGATTTCCGCTTTTTCTTTTAGTAAATCGTGTTGACCCGTGATAGGTGACACCTCGGTAAACTGTACTGACCCGTGATAGGTGGTACGTTTATGATTTACGCATTTTAGTAAATCGTGTTGACCCGTGATAGGTGGCACCTCGGTAATTGGTACTTTGGCCTGCGATAGGCGGTACGATTATGATTTACGGCCCTTCGAGGAGGGTTTTGGTTTGGAATTCCGAGTCCATGCATTTTGGCATATACGCATTGCATTAGGGTGCTTGGCACGCGAGTCGTGGTTGATTTGAGTTTTATGATTAAGTGATTTGAATTTGAGTCGTTGTGGTAATTGCGTTGAAAATGCTAAGTGTTATGTGTTGATTGTTGTGTGTAAGTATGATGGTTATCGAGATCCCAATTGTCGTGGTAATTGCGTTGAAAATGCTAAGTGTTATGTGTTGATTGTTGTGTGTAAGTATGATGGTTATCGAGATCCCAATTGCCGTGGTAATCGCGTAGGAATTGCTAAGTGTTAGGTTGTGAACTTGATTAGGAATGACTTGGGTTAATTCATGAATTTTTGGAAAAATGATCAGGGAAATCGATTTCCCAATCGATTGGATGGTAGACAGGGACTTGGCCAAATTGACAAAATCGATTAGCCAATCGATTTTGTAATCAGTTTTCAAAAATCATTTATGAAATCGATTGCCCAATCGATTGGGCCTTAAGTCAGGGACTCATCCATATTCGACCAAATCGATGTGGACATCGATTGGCATTAAGTCAGGGGCTCAATCATCCTGTCAATCGATTGCCCAATCGATTGAATTAAGCCCAGGATTCTGTCTTCATCAAAATCCTTCACCCCAATCGATTGCCTAATCGATTGGCTCAGTGAAAATCCTCAGTTTTAGTTGTATGATTGTTTGCTCATGAAACTGTCCATGTCTTGATTTGTTGTGTTATAATTAGGGGATTGAGAACCTCATTTTACTTTCATTTTTAATTGGCAAAGTATTGTATGAACTTTTCGCATATTGAAAATCCTGTTAAGGTGCATGCTTAGTTGAAAAGTTATTTTGAGCATTTAAAAACTTAATTGCTATGTGTTAACTGTTATTTTTTGGTTGGTGACCCTTTACAATTATTGTGGAAATCTGGGCTTTGCCCTCAGATGAGAGTCAAGACGGTCCTACCGGTTCGTACCCTACGGACGGGAATGGAGATGGGAACGCTTGACTGCAGTTACGTTAGGAGGATCTCACGGGGCGCGTGGAGATCACTCAGGGTGTATAGCTTTTTGGTAGGATGATCAGATTAGGATGATGTATAGGGACTAGGTGTCCTTCTTTTTGGATTGGAGTATTTTTAGCTTGGAAAACTGTACTCATACTAATATTGTCAGTTTGACTTCTTATTTGAATGGGTTCCATGTACCATTTGTTGTTGTGTAAATGTTTTGGATTTATAATTGGAGAAACTTTTCCGCTGCTTGTAAATAATAATGACTCAATTATTTATCCAAAGGCATTTCCTTATTTATTTCTCTGTTTTGGTTTAATCTCTTTCAAAAAAAAAAATATACCCTCGCTTTGAAAAACGGGGTGTTACAATCAACGTCTCTTCTTTCTCCTCTAGGCTGTTATCACTTACTATCCCTTCTTTCTTAACTCTCTATTTTTTCGATCTAAATTTTTCAATCTCATGTTTACAAACTTCATTTTTTTCATATTTGTTGTTTTAAATCTGTTAGTCTTGTTCTAATCTATCTCGCACTTGTTTTTATTTTGTATTAGGGTTTTTATCTCTACTTATTGGTTTGCACAAATTTGTCTCTGCATTTTTCAGATTTGAGAGGTAAAGTATATTATTAAATTTAGTTATTATCGTTACTTTTTAGATTTGTTGATTTGATTTCATATAACTAATTTATTTTTATTTGTTTATTTTTCATTTTATCTGCTTATTATTTTCCATATATGTAAGGTAATATTATTTTATTTATGTTATGTTTACATTACAATATTTATTGGTTTGCCTTTTGTTATAATATTTTCACTGCATAATAATAATTAATGATTTCTAACCACTATTATTGATGTTCTTATCTTTTTTTGTTTATAAATGTATTTTTTTTTTTTAAGTTGGATTTCAAGTGTATGTTTTTTTTAATTCAGGTGTATGCTGTATCATTAACTTGTGGTTGAAGTTTATGCTTTTGTTTCAAATGTATACTTCATTTTTAACTTGTGTTTCAATTGTATACTTTATTTTTAATTTGTAAAAGTATTTTTTTTTTTGCATGCTTTTTTTTTTTGTAAATATATTATAGGGTAATATATTATTTTTATATTTATATTTCATGTTGATATATATTTCAAATGTATGCTATATTTTTATGATTATAAATGAATGTTATCTTTTTAATTTTTTTTCTAAGATATGTTTAAAGTTTTTGGTTATTTAATTTAAATGTATGTTTTCATTTTAACTTGTGTTTGAGGTTTATGTTTTTTCTTCAAATGTGTGATTCCTTCATATGCATTTCTTTTAATTTCCTTTTACACTATATATTTGAAATCACACAAATTTAACTCAAATATTGATTTTTGGTTCTATGACAATATTAACGCAAGTGTTTTTGGAAATGATATAAATTGTTGTTCTTCATGGTAAGTTATTATTGTTATATCTTATTATTATTATTTTATTTGTCCGTTTGATTTTATCAATTTAAGTCAGATTACTCTAATTGTGTGTGGACCAAAACTACACATAACCAAAATTGTTAAATACCAACAACTGTTAGTAACCAAAATTGTTAGTAACCACAACTACAATTGTAACTCTATTAGTAATCTAAAATGTTTGTTGTAGATATATGTTAGCATATATTAACGTTTCTGTTATAAGCAAGTACACAAATATAATTTGTTATTCTTATATAATTACCCTTCTATCTCCCAACAACTAGTGCATGATAATCCAAGATTGATTTCGCCTGCAAGTCATAGAAGAACAAGTTTTTTTTTTTTTATCTTAAGTCAATTGTGAACTATTAGAATTTTATGTTTGATAAAATTAAAGTACTGAGCATGAATATTGGTCTTCTAGGTTGCTGGAATTCTTGCAGATTGTTTGTTGTTAAATATTTATTTAACATTAGCTAAGTTAATAACAGCAATTTATATTATTTTGAACATATTTTGGTATGTCAACTTGATTTCTTAGTTTGACTTTATTGTTTATTCAAATTGGCTGATCTAATCATGTTGATTGCATTATTTTTCATTCAAACTAGGCTCCTATACATGAAACTAAACTAAAGTAAAATTTGACATTATCAAGTTTAGAATTTATTAATGTTGATTGCAACACACGTATTGAATTATTTTTCCTATGGCACAAACTACCAGCATATTTTTACAATTATTAGTGAATACTAATTTTTTAGGTTGGACTCCAAAGATTGAGGTTGACAATGGGAACAAATTGAAAGCATATGTTGTTATTTGTATTGTCACAAAATCAATTGAAACTATTAATATTTTTAAAAAGTGTATATTAATATTAGACTTTATTTACAACTTAAATTTAGAATTGTGTATTAATATTAGACTTTATCTATAACTTGAATTTGGCTCCGTTGTTGTACTTAAAAAACTAAGTTGTTGGTTGTTGCACTTGAAAAACAAAGTCAATGTTAAATTTGTAGTTGTATGTGATATAATTGAAGTTTATTTTTTATTAATTGTGAATGTAATTTAAATAGGACAAAGTAGTCCAATTTTAAAGAAAAAAATGAACACAATTTTTTACTTTAAATGGGTCAAAAGTAACCATAAAATTTACAATAAACTACTAGTTTCATGATAAATCACAAAAAAATAGTTAGTTATTTTGATAAACATGTTATTAGCCTAAAAAATTTGAATGGTCCAAAAAAATTGTGACCGAACATTGACTTTATTTCTTAACCTTTAACTCATCAAACCGATATTAACACTCTTTGATTTCTCATTGCTTGGTTTCCACAGTTGGAAATGATTTTATATGTTTATGTACAATACATATACATGTATTCATTCAGAGAAAAGAATAAAAGTAAACAAAAACAGAAGCTCAATTTTTCATCTTTTGTATATGTGACTATGAAGAATATGAATCTGATAAATTGGTTGAATTTGAAGCTGGTGATGAATTGTAGCATGTGCAGTTGGAGTCATGAACAACCTTTTTGTTAATAATATCAAGTTTGGAACAAAAGACACAATACAACCTTTGATAACTCAAATCATTTTCATCTTCATTGTAATCACTGTCATCTGTCATATTAGAGTCATCTTTTGTGTCATCTTCATCATCATCATTGCCAATTGGGGTATAAGTTAATCCAAATAATGGAAGAATTGCAATGAGAATTTTATCAATGATGCCATTGCTCCATTTCCTACCTCTCTCCCAAATCATCAATGGTGCAAAAACTAGCCCAGCTCCAACTCCAAAACCAACTCCACTGAATATATACTGCCAATCAAGTTCAACGACAGATTCTTTTGTCGTTCGACTTGTATTGGTGCTGGTGCAGTTTGTTGTCAATGGAGGTCCACATAGTTTTTCATTACCAATGAAAGAAGTTTCTTGAAATGATTGAAGTTGAGTACCTGTAGGGATTTTTCCTGAGAGTTGATTATAAGAGAGGTTTAGGAATGATAGGAAAGAAAGATTTGAAAGCTCTGTTGGAATTTTTCCTTCCAGTGAATTGTTTGATAGATCTAAGGACTCAAGCTGCTGTAGATTTCCAATTGAGGATGGAATTTGGCCAGAAAGTGCATTGTTTGACAAGTTGAGCACATAGAGTGCTATGAAGTCGAATAACTGTTTTGGTATTTCGCCATCGAAATGATTGGATGAGAAATCGATAGAAGTGAAGACAGTTAGAATTTTAACCAACTCAAGCTGTTGACCTTTGCTTGTAACTGTCACTGAATCCTGATAATATATTTGACTGAATTGAAGAATCTGAAATCGGACATGGTTTACCTTTGAATCAGATTGGTTTTCATCAGACATCATTGCCTCCCACTTTGTGAAGCAATTTCCAGGTAGCTTGCCACTGAAGTTATTAAAGGCTATATCAACTATTTGAAGCTTGTGCCAAGTGCCATTGGTCTTTTGACATCTGAGGGTACCATAGAACCTGTTTTGGCGCAAGACGAGGACACGGAGTGTGGATATGTTCTTCAACATGCATGGAAATGTGTCATGGATATTGTTATTTGCAAGGTCTAACACTTCTAATGCTGAGCAATTCACAAGAGATTTTGGAATCTTTCCATCTAACTTATTCTTTTTGAGATCTAGAGTCCTTAGAACACAATCAGGTGGGAACTCATCTGGAATAAAGCCTTTGAGATTGTTCATCTTCAGATTTAATACCACAAGGGTTTCAGTCATTGACATTAGACATGATGGAATTGTTCCAGAAATGTTATTAATGGAAAGATCAAGCACTTGAAGATTCAAAGCATTGCAGATGGAATCAGGAATATTTCCATCTAAACTATTATTTGAAAGAGAAAGAAAAGTGGTGAAATTCAGGTAGTTACCAATATCTTGTGGGATAACTAAGCCAAATTTGTTCATTGAGTAATCTAAATACGAAGCGTATTTAGGAAAAACAGGTATTGATCCCTGCAATTGGTTGTTATGAAGGTCAAGGGATATCAAATTTGAAGTGAGATTTTGCAAAGGTTCTTCCAAATTTGTGAGCATATTGTGAGAAACATTAAGACTTTGAAGATTTGGTAGCATCCATATCCAGTTGGGTATTGTTCCTTGAATTTGATTATGTGAAAGGTCTAGAATGGCTAATTTGGATTTGTTTCTCAAGAAACTGGGGAAAGTTTTCAGGTTGCAAGATGCCAAATTTAGTGTGCTAATATTGTGAAAGGAAGACTGGTTGGCATTTGCATCATTCACATTGATTGAAATGTTATTGAATGAAAGGTCTATTGCAGTTAAATTTATAAGCTTCAAAAGCTCATCTAGCTGCAGTGAACCATTCAACCTATTAGAGGAAAGATCCAAGAAAGAAAGTGAACTGAGCTGGAAGATAGATATTGGAAAAGGCCCTGATAGACTATTGCTACTTAAATCAAGAGTGTTCACTACAGATGAAGACAAAATTATGAACTTGTCAAATTTACTAAACTGGTTGAATGAAAGTCTAATCTTCTGCACTGATGCAAGTGTAAAAAGTGATGAAGGAATGTTCCCATTGATAGAATTATAACTCAAGTCAATGCTAACAAGATTATGCAGTCCTTCAAAGTGAGAAGATAATGGAATTGCACCACTTAAATGATTATGAGAAAGGTCTAGGTGGGTAAGGTTTTTGGCCATCCTAAATGATGGCATTTGACCTGTAAACCTATTGGATGAAAAATCTATGTATCTAAGTTCTGTAAGGTTTGACAGTGAATTGGGAAGTGTTCCATTAAATTTACAATTAGAAAGATCTATTTCAGATAAGTGCCTCATTTTACCAATAGTGTATGGAAATGATCCATTGAAGCTTGTGTTACTTACCCTTAAGGTTTGAAGAGATCCAGTTGGCAGAAATTCTGGAAATGAACCACGGAGATTGTAGTTGAAGGATAAGTCAATAAATGACAATGTTTCCATTTGGAAAATCTCTGGTGGAAATGTTCCAGTCAATCCACAAAATGGAATACTAAGGATAGTCAAATTTTTAAAATTGACAAATGTTTTAGGCACTGTGGATGTAAAGTTGTTACCATCAAGAATAATGATTGATAGATTCTCAAGTTTAGACAAAGACAAATCAAGTGGTCCTGATAAATTGCAATATGACATACTCAATTCTTGCAAGTCATGGAGTGATGACAAATCATTGCACCATTTTTGTCTTTGAGCTGTTATACTTACACCATCCAAATACAATTGCCTAATACTAGTGAGATTTTGAACAAGCTTTTGTAGATTTGGTTTCTCAAGTTTCAACCCTTGTCCAATTAAATAGCTAAAAGAAGAGATATCAAGAGTAACCAACCTTGTAAGTTGAGAAATCTCAATAGGAATCTGCCCCACAAAGCTAGCATATGACAAATTCAGATAAGTTAACATCTGCAACTTGTTGAATCCTGATGGAATAACAGAACTGAAATTGTTAACTGCAAAGTTTAATTTTTGAAGATGTTGGAGATCAAAAAGACTACTTGTATTGTCAAATCCACCAGAGATTGATTCACCACTCAGATCAAGACCAATAACAAATCCTTTACTGTCACATGTTACACCAATCCAATCACAGCAAGCAATGCTTGAATTCCACAACTTCAGTTTGGTAGAACTTTCGGGCTTGAAAGTGAGACTGTTCTTTAATTGAAGTAGCAATGATTGTTGATCAACAAGACAATTTCCAGAAGCAACATAAACATGAAAAGTGAGATATATGCAGTAAAAGAAAATATTAAAGGAAAAAAATGAAATCAATGTAATTCTCATTGGTCTCTACTCTTGGTTACTGGCACAGAAGATAGAACTTAGAAAACGAAATAAGGGAACAAATATTGATTAATATTATAAAGTTGTAGAGCCATGAAAGAAGACTCTTGTGCCTAAAATTACTGAAGATGTTGCAAGATTCAAAGTAAACGGTGTCATGTCATAACTCATAAGTCATAAACTTAATTATCTAGAGTGATATTTTGCCAGAAAAGAGAGAAAAATATCAAGCAATGTTTAGTGGCTGAACAACATTATTTTTTTATTGCATTCTACGCGCTTTTATGTCGACCCATCTGATTTGTTGACTTTTTTTTTGGTAGCTTCTGAAATGGGACTTTGAAGTTTTGGTTAATTATTCAAAACAAAACAATGACCCCACCACTTGTCACAGAACACATTTTCCTTATATTGGTGGCCATCAACTTACTATTTTTAAATTGCGGTTGCAAACCGTAAATTTATTTTTCATTAGCAAAAAATATAAAATATTGTAATTTATTATTGATCTTATAACTCAGGTATCAAGTAAATAGTCACATTGGTTGCTGAAAAACGATAAGCAGTATTACAGTAGTTCTCGAAAGAAGATAAACTATTTAAATTTTATTTTTATTAGTTATTTTGATCTATAACGTTAATTTTGATTTATTTTTTTAGTTAATTATATTGAGTTGTTACTAATTTTGATATGTCAAAAATTGATTTGGCATAAATTATCATTTAAATGTCTCTTGTCACACATAATTAGTTTTATATGAAAATTTAATTATTTATAAATTTTTTTATTTAAATTCTTTTATTTATACAATGTATTCTTCATTTAAACTCTCTTTTATATAATTTGAGTTTGTAATTTGTATGCACATATAGTATAAAATATTTTATACTGTTATTACATCATAATCATTTATGTCCATTATTTTAAATATAATTATCATATAAATCAAATATTTTTTATTATTAAATAATTGTGAAAAAAAAAACTCTTTACACTAATCATATATGTATAAATTAAATCCATAGTTTTATCCTTCTTGGGCTTTTTTTAGTCTACACTCGATATAGTAATTTAATAGGCACTTACACACATTGAAATACTTGATTTTAAGTTTTATATGTAATTGAAATGTAAATGGCTTGACATGCTATTTATAACAAATACCAACATATTTCTTGAATATTTATGTAAATGGGCAAGTTACAAAAACCAACCTACTACTCTATTTTAGATTTGTTCATAAAATAATAATATACATTAACTTCATCGATCATAATATTAGTTTTAGGTAAATTGTTTATTATATGACATACTTATTATATAATCTTGTGGAATAGTAAACAAGAGTTTATAAATAAGATATTTTAAAAATCAATGAAAAGAAAACTCTATAAGCACATGAAACGCACATGAGATGAAATCGAATAGAGAATCTATTCATATAATGCACATAAGGAAAAAAATAAAATAAAAAATCTTACAAATACAAATTTAGCGATCAAAGTAACATCTACCAACTCTATAAATGTTCAAATAATATGAGATATATATTTTTTACTTTCAAGAACTATTAAAAGAACCATTGGAGGATATTCACTTAAAGATAGTATTTTTCATGTTATTTAGTATTTTTCTAATGGCATTGACCCATTTTTACATTTGTAAAAAACAAATGACCTATTTTATACCCAACCATATGAGTTTTAATTACATATAAAACTAAAAATCAGGTATATCGATCAATCAGTTTAAATCTCTATAAATTGTTATATCAAGTTTAGACTAAATAAGCTCAAGAAATTGCTTATGTATTTTATCTTTTACTTTACTTTAATTATTTGATTAAGTAAATAAGGATAAAATTGTAAATAAAAGATTTTAAATTAAGGATAAATTATAAAAATAAAAGAGTGTATAAATAAAGTAAAAATTATAAGTACTTAATTTTTATATAAGAAACTAATTTTGGACTACTATGAGTTGTGACATTCAGAGATTGAAATAATACTATCACTTGATAGAGAACATTCAGATAGTATTTTATGTCAAATTTAGTGACAATCGCATAATTATCGAAAAAATGAATCAAAGTTAACGTTGTAGACCAAAATGACTAATAAAGGTATAATTTAAGGATATTTAAATCATTTATCTTCTTTATGGACTATTATGACATGGTTTATCTAATACTCCTCATATCTCTTATTTTGAGTTTGACTTTCAAGGATTAAACTGTGGTTGTTTACTCATCACATATTTCTTTTTCTTTTTATATCTAATATTCTCTTTGATACATTTCATAAGAGATAGTTATATTAAAATTTGGTCAACAAATGTTCACGTATCTGATTAATGCATCAAATACATCAATTTTTGTTGACTAAATTTTAATTCAATTGTCTATTCTTAAAAAAATATTCGAGAGAGTATCTCATAATTATCTATTATCCACTCCCTATCATTTTAATATATCATTATTTCTTTAAAATACACTCTATATTACCCTCTTTTCATCACACTTTAATGATATGACGTGAAAAAATAGATAACTGGTATTACATTTTTGTTTAGAAGGGGTTCTACTAATCATGAGTTTGACCAAGAGGAGAAAATATAATCTAGTTAAAGATTATTTCAGTCACAATTCGAACTCAATGTTCTCAAACAATTCATCTGGAACTGTAACTCATTAACTACTTAGTATAATCATTTGGTAAATATTAGTTTTAATTTAATAACAAGTAAGAATGAATCGTTGAGGAGAACATGTAGAACAATTATTAGTCAAACTTTATTTATCTCTCGGTCAAACTTTAAATTATTAAGGTTTCATTTCTTTGAAAATCAGAAGAATAAAACCCAAAAAAAGTCATAATACTTAAGATTTATTTTATTTGAATTTATCTAAATTTTGTTTTCAATATTAATGTTATGTTATGTGTATTTAAATTTGAAAAATGATTATAATGTTTTGGACAATTCTTACATAAAAATATTCGACAAAATTAGTAGTTATTTTTAATTTTTGTTATATTATAAGTGTTTTATCTTACTACTTTTCTAAAATGAAGATTATGGTCGGTTTCTATCCTGGCAAAAATTAAGTGTGAATTTTATTGACTAAATTTTATCATTTTATTGTATTTTTAATTTTGAATTTAATTAGGATTAATTTAGATTTGATTGTTAATATTGATATAATATCAAAATTAAAATTAGATCAAATTCGAAATGATAATTCATAAAAAAGAATAAACTATTAAAGATGAATTTAAATGAAAGATCAAATTAAAAGAAAAAAAGTAAACCTAAACGTAATATCATTATATATATATTAGTATAGTATAATATATAGATGTATAATTCTACTATTAAAACTATTGTCTTTTCTTACAAATATTTTTTTATATAAACAAAATAATAAATATCACAAAAAATATACATAATTATAAAGTTTTATATTCAAATTCAAAATATAATATTCAAATTAATAATATTAACACACTACGCCAGAAATGACATTTAACAGCGCCCATTTTACAGCGCTTTCTAAACACAAGCGCTGTTGTAATTATATTTTAAAAATAACGGAACCTATTACAGCGCTTTTTATGTAAAGCGCTGTAAAACAAGCGCTGTAGTAGGTCATATAACGTTTGCGCATCACGTTATAAGGATTTTACAGCGCTTGTCAAAAAAGCGCTGTAAACGGAAGCGCTTTCGTAAATGTGTTACAGCGCTTTTTTCACAAGCGCTGTAAAACACATGCGCTTTCATTGAATTTAACTACCTATTACAGCGCTTTTTTCACAAGCGCTGTAAAACACATCCGCTTTCATTGAATTTAACTACTTATTACAGCGCTTTTTTCACAAGCGCTGTAAAACACATCCGCTTTCATTGAATTTAACTACTTATTACAGCGCTTTTTTCACAAGCGCTGTAAAACACATGCGCTTTCATTGAATTTAACTACCTATTATAGCGCTTTTTTCACAAGCGCTGTAAAACACATGCGCTTTCATTGAATTTAACTACCTATTATAGCGCTTTTTTCACAAGCGCTGTAAAACACATGCGCTTTCATTGAATTTAACTACCTATTACAGCGCGTTTTTCACAAGCGCTGTAAAATACATCTTTCAAATAATTATATACGTTGGAAACCCTCATATCCTCTACATCTTTCAAATAATTATATACGTTGGAAACCCTCATATCCTCTACATCTTTCAAATAATTATATACGTTGGAAACCCTCATATCCTCTACATCTTTCAAATAATTATATACGTTGGAAACCCTCATATCCTCTACATCTTTCAAATAATTATATACGTTGGAAACCCTCATATCCTCTACATCTTTCAAATAATTATATACGTTGCGAACCCTAATATCCTCTACGTACTGTGCGGCCATCTACGTTGTCTAAGGTATTTTTTACACATGATCTGTTATGTTTTGAAATTGTCAAAAATTGTCAAAAACTCATACCACATGATCTGTTCTGTTTTGAAATTGTTAGTTGATATTGGTTTCTTTTTGAAACTTGTTGATATGTTTTGAAAGCTTATTATTTTTGTTACTGCATTTATATAGGTGGTATAATATGGATAGGAAATGGATTTCAGCCAATCGATTGTCAAAAGAGTATGAAATTGGAGTGAAGGAGTTTGTTGAGTTTGCAGTGAAGAATGCAAAAGATCCAAATAGAGTAGTTTGTCCTTGTTTAAAATGTTGTTTTGGAAAACGTGTTAGAGAAGATGAATTAGAAGGACATCTAGTATGTAATGGAATTGATCAAAGCTACACATGTTGGATAAGACATGGTGAGAAAAAAAAAGGAAACATTAATTTTGAGAATAGTTCGACATATGCTTCAACTGACTTCGATACAGATACATATGAGCCGGACCGAGTTGATGAGATTGCAAAAGCAGTTGAAGAAGATCTTCGAGATTGTCCTAAAATGTTTGAAAGTTTGTTGAGTGATGCAGAGAAAGAATTATATAATGGTTGTACTAAATTCACAAGACTGTCAGCGATATTAAAGTTGTACAACTTAAAAGCGAGTAATGGATGGTCTGATAAAAGCTTTACGGAATTATTAACACTCATAAAAGATATGTTGCCAGATGATAATGAACTTCCCAGTCGAACCTACGAGGCTAAACGGATTTTGTGTTCTATTGGAATGAGTTACGAAAGGATTCATGCGTGTCCTAACGATTGCATTTTATTTCGAAACGAATATGAACTACTTAAGGCGTGTCCGAAATGCAATGTCTCTCGATATAAGAAGAAAGAATCTACTCCAGCAAAAGTCGTGTGGTATTTTCCTATAATACCAAGATTTAGGCGCATGTATCGCAGTGAAGAAGATTCAAAACACTTGACATGGCATGCAGATGAAAGAATTAGAGATGGAATGTTTCGACACCCTGCAGATTCCCCACAATGGGCAAAAATTGATCACGAGTATCCTGAATTCGGGATAGAGTCAAGAAATCTAAGACTTGCACTTTCTACTGATGGAATGAATCCACATGGTCTTCAAAGCATCTCACATAGCACGTGGCCTGTGATTTTGGTAATATATAACCTACCTCCATGGTTATGTATGAAGCGTAAGTTTATGATGTTGTCTCTGTTAATTTCTGGACCCAAACAACCGGGGAATGATATCGACGTATACTTGACTCCTCTAATCGAAAATTTAAAAAGTATGTGGGAGACAGGTGTGGAAGTTTATGATGGGTATAAGAAAGAATGTTTCAATTTAAGGGTTATGTTGTTCGGCATAATTAATGATTTTCCAGCATATGGTAATTTATCAGGATATAGCATTAAAGGTCAGTGTGCATGTCCTATATGTGAAGAGAGTACAAATTGGATGCGGTTGAAACATTGTAAGAAGAATGTGTTTCTTGGACATCGTAGATTTTTACCTTATAGTCATCAGTATCGTGGGTGGAGAAATGCATTCAATGGAAAATCAGAGGAAGGTAAAGCTCCTTTAGCACCGACTGGATATCAAATACTTGAAAAAGTACAAGGTTTGACCAATAAATTTGGCAAACCTTTTGCGGGAGAGCTGGTGAAAACTGGGTGGAAGAAAAAGTCAATTTTCTTTGAATTGCCATATTGGAAGTCATTGTATGTAAGACATTTCCTCGATGTGATGCATATTGAAAAAAATGTATTTGAAAGTGTTATTGGTACGTTACTCAATGTTCCAGGAAAGTCTAAAGATGGCGTCAATGCAAGATTGGACTTGGTCGATATGGGAATAAGAAATGAACTGGCTCCAGTAAAGAAAGGAAATCGCACATATCTACCTCCAGCCGCTCATACTCTATCTAGAAAGGAAAAAATTGTTTTATGTAAATTTCTACACGAAGTTAAAGTTCCAGAAGGATACTCTTCGAACATTAAAAATTTGGTTTGTATGAAAGACCTCAAGTTAAAAGGTTTGAAGACCCATGATTGTCATATTATAATGGAGCATTTGCTACCAATAGGTATACGTTCCATTTTACCTGAAAAAGTTCGACTAGCCTTAACTAGATTATGTTTCTTCTTCAGGGAAATTTGTAGTAAAGTGATCGACCCTCAGAAATTACCGACATTGCAGAGGGAAATTGTTGTTACTTTGTGTGAGCTTGAAATGTATTTCCCACCATCGTTTTTTGATATAATGGTTCACCTTACTGTTCATCTGGTTAAGGAGACACAACTTTGTGGGCCAGCTTATATGAGATGGATGTATCCGATAGAACGATATATGAAAATATTAAAAGGGTACGTAAAAAGTAGAAGTCGACCAGAAGGTTGTATTGCTGAACGATACATTGTTGAAGAGGCTGCTGAATTTTGTACTGAATATCTGTCCAATGTTGAATCCATAGGGCTTCCCATGTCTCGTCATTCGGGAAGACTATCAGGAGAAGGGATAACTGGAAGGAGACTACTGACTATATCAAGGACAGAATGGGAGCAGGCACAATTGTATGTTCTGCACAATGATGATGAGGTTCAACCGTATGTTACAATACACATTGATCAGTTATCTCGTTTGAACATGAATAGGAATCAAAATTGGATAACTCGAGAGCACAATCGAAGTTTTGTAACATGGTTAAAAAATCACATAATGTCAAAATTTGATATAGACCCCGGATCAATTTCAAATAGATTGAGGTGGCTAGCAAATGGTCCGAGCTTACATGTCTTTTCTTACACTGGTTATGTTATTAACGGCTACACATTTTATACCAAAGAACAAGATGATCAGACCACTATGCAAAATAGTGGAGTCACTCTCGTAGCTGAAGCGATGCATGTCTCAAGTGCAAAAGACAAAAACCCAATATATGCAAATCTATCATATTTTGGGGTTATCGAGCGCATATGGGAGTTAGACTACACAATGTTTCGTGTTCCCATATTTGGTTGCAAGTGGGTCGATAATAATAATGGCGTTCGGATTGATGAGTCAGGATTCTTGCTTGTCGATTTTAATAGGGTGGGATACAAAGACGAGCCTTTTATTTTAGCGTCGCAAGCTCAACAAGTGTTTTATGTCACTGATCCTTCTAATGATAAATGGTCTGTTGTCCTATCGACCAATAAAATAAGTGATGATAACAATAATGATGAAGATGTTGGTAATGATCTTTTATTTGCAACATCACAACAACCACATGAAATTGATTCAACTGATGATGGTTTATATCTTAGAGATGATCATGATGAGGGAATTTGGATTAATCCATCGTTTCGTATTGTAAATGGACAAACAAATGTGAATGTCACCAGGAAAAGAAGAAGGGCATCTTAATGTATATATATGTTTAATTGTTTTATATAAGCTATGCATGTAATCTGAACTGTGTTATTGTAAATATGCATGTAATCTGAATTGAGTGTTTTATACTAAGTTCTGATTAATTTATTTTCTGATTAATTTATTTTCTGCTTATATTTAGCTTGATTTGAGTGTTTTATACCAAGTTCATGTAACAATGAGTGTTTTATATTTAGCTTGATTTACATGAACTGAACTGAATATAAATTAGTAATTTACATGAACTGAACTGAACTGAATAGAGAGATTCTCTTTTGCTCAGTGCATATATATATATAGATTCTTCAGAATACTCATTTCTAATAATTCATCATCTCCTAAAGTATTGTGATAAAGACAATGATAACAATATTTTTAATCCAATAAACAATGATAAAAATGTTTTTAATGTCATCCCAACCCAAATAAACCAAACACAAAAATAAAATAAAGAGACATTTTACAGCGCTTATCTTAAAAAGCGCTGTAAAAGATCCTTTTAAAAATAAAATAATGAGTGTTTTATACCTTTTACAGCGCTTTTCACACAAAGCGCTGTAAACGACTCTTTTGAAAGTGAGTAAAAAAGACATTTTACAGCGCTTATTTGACAAAGCGCTGTAAAAAAGCTTTAAAAATAATATTCATCAGACACCTAATTTCTTCAAACACCTTGTACGCATCATGGGAATCCAAAAAACATCAGACACAAACCCATTTCTTCAAACACCTTGTACGCATCATGGGAATCCAAAAAACATCAGACACAAACCCATTTCTTCAAACACCTTGTACGCATCATGGGAATCCCCAAAAACACCAGACACAAACCCATTTTTCGCAACATGGCAATGATCCTGAATACCAATTAAGTTTCGATTTAAGAAGGAAAGAGAATGTAAAGAGATAAAAAGGGTGTTGAGGTGGAGATTGAATTGTGAAAGAGTAAGCTTTGATGTTTGTGAAGAAGATGCATAAAAGGAGAAGAGTTTGGTGAAGAGGAAGGGATTTTTGTGGTGACCAGTTACTACTATGTGGGTTTTGCATGCATGTTGAGCTTGTTTAAAAAATAACATAACATAACAAAACACAAAAACAATAAGGCCTTTTACAGCGCTTATTTGGAAAAAGCGCTGTAAAAGAGCCTTTTAAAATTAACATAAAGAGACATTTTAGAGCGCTTATGTGGAAAAGCGCTGTAAAAGGCTTTAAAAAACATTCATATAACATAATAACACACGGAGGTCTTTTACAGCGCTTATTTGGGAAAAGCGCTGTAAAAGAGCCTCTTAAAATTAACATAAAGAGACATTTTAGAGCGCTTATGTGTAAAAGCGCTGTAAAAGGCATTCAAATAACATAATAACACACGGAGGTCTTTTACAGCGCTTATTTGAAAAAAGCGCTGTAAAAGAGCCTTTTAAAAATTTAACTAAAGAAGCCTTTTAGAGCGCTTATGTGTGAAAGCGCTGTAAAAGGCATTCATATAACATAATAACACACGGAGGTCTTTTACAGCGCTTATTTGAAAAAAGCGCTGTAAAAGAGCCTTTTAAAAATTTAACTAAAGAAGCCTTTTAGAGCGCTTATGTGTGAAAGCGCTGTAAAAGGCATTCATATAACATAATAACACACGGAGGTCTTTTACAGCGCTTATTTGAAAAAAGCGCTGTAAAAGGCATTCAAATAACATAATAACACACGGAGGTCTTTTACAGCGCTTATTTGAAAAAAGCGCTGTAAAAGGCATTCAAATAACATAATAACACACGGAGGTCTTTTACAGCGCTTATTTGAAAAAAGCGCTGTAAAAGAGCCTTTTAAAAATTTAACTAAAGAAGCCTTTTAGAGCGCTTTACAAAATAAGCGCTGTAAAAGGCTTATAAAAAGCGCTGTAAAAGTGTTACGTATATATAACAGTTACCTCTTCAGTTTCCTCTTCATTACGTAACCTTCATCTCAACCTTCATTTCTTCTCTTCTTTTGCAAACCCTATCATCCCGTCCTTTACGAACCTTATTTCCACGATCATCTCCTTCATTTCGAACCTTATTTCCATCCAAGATCATCTCTCCCATTTCACACAATATATTTTCATTGAAATACGTAACCCTCATTACGTATTTCTTCAAACCGTATTTCTGTGAACCATATTTCTGTGAACTTTCTGCAAACCCTCTTTTCTTTGCATTTCGTCTTTCTTCGAACCATCATTATTCAGGTATTGATGTTATTAAATTTTTGTAATCATTAGAATGCATGTTGAGCTTTTTTAAGATATACTGATACATGTTGAGTTTGTTTATAATAATGCATGATCCATGTTGAGCTTGTTGATGTTATACTAAAGTGCATGTTGAACTTGTTGTAGTTAAATGGATACAAACAAAGATTTAGAAGTTCAAAATGAAGAAGTTGGCACCTCTAAGACTTACGAAAAAGAAGTCAAACGTGGTGCAACTATCATGCAAAGGGTGATTAAAGCACGGAGCAGTGGCATTAAATTTGAGGTATACTATATATACTCTGTTTGCTGTGTGTTTTTTTATCTTTTTTTAGGGTTTAGGGCATGTACTTACTATATGAGTTTATTAGGTTGGCTGGAACGAGAGTGGTCAGCCAGTTGACCCCAACAGCTCCATGTTTGTAAGCTACATTGGGGCTGTTGTTCGTCAAAATGTCCCAATAACAATAGACAACTGGAGAGATAAGGCGTTGAAGGATGCCAAAGATATCATCTGGAATGACATTCAAGTAAATATTTTGATCTACTCTTTTGTCATTTATAATTTTTTTTCTGTAAAATACATTACTTATAATTGTTTTCATTGCAGACCACTTTTGTTCTTGATGAGGAACGAAAGTCATATGTTTTGAGAGTTGCTGGGAAAATCCATCGTGGATTTAGATCCCATCTCTCAAATTTCTATCTAAAAGATAGAGAAGGAAACACAAATGCTGAACCTCCAAAGATATATCAACATTATATATCAAAGGATGAATGGAGTGCATTTGTTTCCAAACGTTCTGACCCGGCGTTTGTCGTAAGTGATTAATTTATTAGCATTTGTGTTTTATTATTCATATTCGTAGCGTATTTTAAATTTTTACACAATTGCTATTTTTTTTTTATATAGAATATTAGTAAGGCAAATCGCGAACGGGCAAGCAACCCAAAACACCCATACAAGAAATCACGTATGGGATATGCACGCCTTGAACAAAAAATTGTAAGTAATTAAACATCACTTGTAATTTGTATTATAAACTATAGTGTGTAACTAATTTGTATTATTTTGTTTATGATTTTAACGAATAGAGAAAAGACACCCAAGCCGATCAACCCTTGGGTCGTCATATCTTATGGAAGGAAGCGCGTGTTAACAAAGAAGGAGTGGTTGATAATGAAAATGTCAAGAAAGTTGTAGAACTTTGTGTAAGTATATTATCACTTTAATATTTTTTAATATTGTATTTTAAAAATGCTATTGAACTTATCTTTTTAATGTTACATGTATTTTAGGAAACTATTGAACAAAGTTCTGAAACTCAAGAGGGCAACAAGGATACGTGCAGGGACATTCTTGGGAAAGTGTTTAATGTCCCTGAGTATTCCGGTCGAGTGAGGGGGAAAGGATTTGGCGTAACTCCCAAAAGCTTTTTTCCTCAAGAGAAGCGCCAAAAACCTTCCAACGAGGAAGTATTAGAGAAGCTCAGAATCTTATCGGAGCAAGTGGCACTCTTGGTGAATACGAATAAAGACAAGCAACTTCCGGTTCAGCTCCAACCTGAAATACAAATGGAGAGTGAAACCGGGAGTTGCAACGTCGGTTTGAAGAGTATTCCCGAGGTAATTAATTACTTACTACTTACTTGCTTATGTAATTACTTATGTATTAAACAAACTTATATATTAACTGTACTTTTTTTAAAAAGCGTTGTCTTTTATCTTTGTGCCCAAAATTATTTTTGATCCAAAATCACTTCACAATCAGTGCACACAACAACAAAACATATTCAAATACCATAAGCAGTTCACACAATCAGTAGAACATAAATCAGAACTCTGTAACTTTTTTAACATATATGTAACTCTGTAATTTACAACCTAAGTAACTACATTCAGATACATATATACAACCTAATTTACAACCTAATTACCTACATTCAGATACGTATATATATATAACCTAATTTACAACCTAAACTACATTCAGATCCATATGCATGTTCATATATTGTGTCCTATGATCATTTACATATAATAACTAACAGAATATACATTATATGCACTAGCTACCATATAATATTCAGATCCCTTGCCCAGCAGCAAGCTATTTCCCAGAAAATCAAATAATTTTCATGTCAAGCACGTACTGACACCATTCTTCCTTTAATTCCATCAGATCTTCCTCAGAATATGATGGACTGGAATTGGCAAAGTACTGCAATATAAAAATTGAACATATTATATTAAGTTAGTATCAAATATATAGATAATTTATATATGAAAATCATATAATGCAAATACCGTACCGTTTCTGGGATAATAGTTTTATTCTTCTCAACAATCTCCTTCATGAATCTCAATATGTAGTACCCACAGTCGATGTTATTTGTTTGACGAGGGCACTTTATTGAGATCCATGTAATGTTATTAGACTTCTGCTTCGACACTTTAGCACCTCTTTGAGCTCGATAAACTTTTAAGGCACTATCGAATGAATAAATGTGATTATTAGAGCATGAATATTTATATATATATATATATATAAATATTCATGCTCTAATAATCACATTTATTCATTCGATAGTGCCTTAAAAGTTTATCGAGCTCAAAGAGGTGCTAAAGTGTCGAAGCAGAAGTCTAATAACATTACATGGATCTCAATAAAGTGCCCTCGTCAAACAAATAACATCGACTGTGGGTACTACATATTGAGATTCATGAAGGAGATTGTTGAGAAGAATAAAACTATTATCCCAGAAACGGTACGGTATTTGCATTATATGATTTTCATATATAAATTATCTATATATTTGATACTAACTTAATATAATATGTTCAATTTTTATATTGCAGTACTTTGCCAATTCCAGTCCATCATATTCTGAGGAAGATCTGATGGAATTAAAGGAAGAATGGTGTCAGTACGTGCTTGACATGAAAATTATTTGATTTTCTGGGAAATAGCTTGTGCTGGGCAAGGGATCTGAATATTATATGGTAGCTAGTGCATATAATGTATATTCTGTTAGTTATTATATGTAAATGATCATAGGACACAATATATGCATATAATGGATCTGTTAGTTATTATATAATGGATCTGAATGTAGGTAATTAGGTTGTAAATTAGGTTGTATATATGTATCTGAATGTAGTTACTTAGGTTGTAAATTACAGAGTTACATATATGTTAAAAAAGTTACAGAGTTCTGATTTATGTTCTATTGATTGTGTGAACTGATTGTCTATAATATGTTCTGTTCTACTGATTGTCTGTAATATGTTCTGTTCTACTGATTGTCTGTAATATGTTCTGTTCTACTGATTGTGAAGTGATTTTGGATCAAAAATAATTTTGGGTACAATGATAAAAGACAGCGCTTTTTAAAAAAAGTGCCATAAAAAGCTAAAAAGCATTTTTCATTTCAAATAATTAATTTACAGCGTTTAAAAAAAAAAAATAACACATTTTACAGCGCTTTTTTTAAAAAGCGGTGTAAAATGTTGTTCTAAAGCGCTTTAATGGTGCACCTTCAACAGCGCTTCCGTGAGAAAGCGCTGTAATATGTACAAGAAAAGCGCTGTAAAATGCAGACCCATAATATGAAATTATGGGTAGGCATTTTACAGCGCTTTTTCGAGAAAGCGCTGTAATATGTACGCCCATATATGAAATTATGGGTGGGCATATTACAGCGCTTTTGTTAGAAAGCGCTGTAATATGCACACCCATATATGAAATTATGGGTAGGCATTTTACAGCGCTTTTTCGAGAAAGCGCTGTAATATGTACGCCCATATATGAAATTATGGGTGGGCATATTACAGCGCTTTTGTGAGAAAGCGCTGTAATATGCACACCCATATATGAAATTATGGGTGGGCATATTACAGCGCTTTTGTGAGAAAGCGCTGTAATATGCACACCCATAACTCATATGACGGGGTGCATATTACAGCGCTTTTTGTGAAGAAGCGCTGTAAAATGTGCATAACAAGCGCGCGTTGTATTTACATGTTTTATAGCGCTTTTATAAAAGCGCTGTTGTATCATTTACAGCGCTCGTTTCCACAGCGCTTATTTTTTTGAAAAAGCGCTGTAAATGGCTTAAAAAAAGCGCTGTAAAAGCCGTTTTTTCGCGTAGTGACAATTTTTTTCAATTGAGCTAGAACTAAAATATCTTACAAAATATTACTATTGCCAATTTTATAAGTTGTTGTCATTATGTTATAAAAAAAAGTTGTATTTATATTTTGTTAGGTAAATTAAAGTGTGGAATTTGGAATGGACTCCAGTATTGTTGAGGACATGGTTCCATCAGCCTCCAAAAAAAAATGCTTATCACATCCCTTTACTTCAACTATATGCTTGGGCTTCCATTACTCGTTTATTGCAAAGTCAATTATTATGCAATTTTTTTTTAACAAAGGTATTTCTCTTCTTTTGATAAAGTTTTTTCTACGTTTACGTTTGATTTAGTAGTTTAATTTCCTTTCTAGAAAAAAAAAATGTGATTGCATTGTAAGGTTAATTTTACATGTATAGAAGGAATTTGAAAGAAGGATGAATCTAAATTACTTATAATCTTTATATGAATGTATGCTAGCCAAAAATTTAATATCTTTTTGTTCAAAAAAAAAATTAAATAACTTATTTTAATCACTGGAGTAGAACTGAACTGAACACATTTCAAAAGCATGGGAGTCATGTGAATTTATTTATTTTGACTTCATTGTTAAATTTGTACGGTTCTTAATAGATTCCAAAATCGTATGGTCCCCCTTTTAGAATTTTCATATATTGAATTAGATGCAAAATGTAACATCGTTTTGGTACGTAGACAAAAATAAAATAGCCATAACAGCATGTTTTGTAAAAAGAAACGCCTTGCAAATATTCCTTTTTTTTTTCTCGTCAAACATCTGTGTACCTAAATTTTAAGTTTTTCACCTATTTTTCTTATGAGAAAAAAGAATATATATAATGTGGGAGTAAACTAATTTTTCAGTGAACGACATCTGATATATAATTATAAGTTTTATCATCGAATAATTACTAAATCAATTCTTTGTGTTTATTGTAAATATTAAAATATTTACACCGATACTTTCTTATTTTATATTATGGTTAAACCATTATAAATGGTTTTTTTTTTATGGTCGGTCGCACATAGGAAGTTGGATTCCACAATTACACAATAATTTTCTAATTTGTTAATAAATAGTGTAGTGACATTTAAGGAGTGACCTATCAAAATAGATTGAGTTCGAAATGAGTTTGCGACTTTAGACTTTAATAGTTAAATCAAGTAAAAAAAAATATGATAGAATATGTTAATCAGGTCAATTTTAGAAAATCTTTCTTTTTTCAATTAATTTATTAAGGAATTAGTTATTATTTTTGTTGTTATTATCTTTTTTTAATTGCTAAAGTTCCTTAAGTTTTTTGTCAGTAGATAAAATAAATAAATAAATATTTATATATACACACAATTATAAGGTCAGAATTCAAGACACGATATTTAATTTAACAATATCGATATTTGTCAGTTGAACTAAATATTACAAATACAATCACATAAGTTTTATTGCTTGTTTATTAAAGATTGTTGGATTAAGTTGAATTTTAATCAATATTTTTGATTTATTTTTTTCGAATCAACTCACTTAAAAATTAATATATTTATTTGTTATTAACGGTTCAACTTAATAGTTTGCCCATCTTTCTAGAGACGGAATAGTGTTTTACCCACCTTAGTTGATTTGTCCTCCAACCCCACTTTAAATGGGTTGATGGCAAGGAAAACCAAAAAAATATGGTTGATCCATTTTTTTACCGTGAGTGTACCGGTGTTTAGTTATAGTTGAGATTATTTTTCTTTCTGAAAAATGTATTTTGTAAAATAAATAGTTATTTTTTCATTTAGTTATAGTTGAGGTATACATAAGGGGTATGTTTTATAATTTTAAAAGATAGAGTTCCAATTTCTTGGAAAATAGCTTAAATAATGTCTTTTTTCTCCAATTCATTAAAAATATAAATGAGATTACTTTTCCTTCTCAAAATATTGTTTTGCAAAAATAAACTGAGGTATTGTTCTACATATTCAGCTCACGCAACCTACTATGAATAACTTAGAAACAAATAAGAATTTCTTGAATATATATCGCTTAGAAAAAGGAAACCTTCTCTAAGTACGAAAGGTCGGGAATAAAATACTTAAAAATACAAAAGAGAAAATAAAGGTAAGTTTAAATAAGATTACTTTTTTACTCAAATACTTTTAAATAAGATTTACACTTCATTTTCTATTTTTGAAATGTTTGTATTGAGAAAATATTTTTATGTAAAAATTGACTTGTGCAACACAATGTGATTCGTTAGAGCTCGAGTTGTGAACAAAATACATGTAATGTATGAATTTTATTGAAATAATTAAAAATCTAGTGAAATTTTGAATTTTTATGTCAGTTAAGATTTTTTTTTTCTCACTAAAACAAGCCAAAGAAAAAAGCCATAAAATAATAGAAATATATATAAGGGATTCGATGACTTTAAGGTAACTATGAGATAAATTATTATGTTCAATAATTTATTATAAATAATGAATTTTATTAATTTAATTGTCAAATCAAAAATTCTTACTAAGTAGATTAATTTTACAAATTTTTATAAGAATGTTGAGAATGATAACTTTCGACATCCTACATAAAAAATAAATTGAATAAAGAAAAAGGTGAGTACATTATTTGAAAAAAAAAATTGTGACCAAGTTGAGTTAATAAATAAACACATTTATTTATCTCTCTTGGTAAATAACTAAAGGAGTAGATTATGTTCGTCTGATGCAATATAGAGATAATATCTTTAAGGAGAATAAAACTTCATTTCTTGATTATAGAGAGGAGATCAAGGAGCCAATTTCAAAAATAACATTACGGATAACCACTGCAACAAACTCATATTTCAAAAAATAAGAAGCTATTGGATGTTATTTTACAGTAGAAACCACATATGAACTCGTCGTTATAGTCGCGAAGGATTCCCCACAAAGTCAAGGTTCATCTTCATAACCTCACGGGGCTTTAATGGATGTTTTTTTATTAGGGTTAATCCAATTCTGCTTTAGAACCTTACTCTTAATTAAAAAGTTATGAATAAAGTCAATTTGGTTACAAATATATTACTACAAATAATTCCTCATCTATGTACTTTGGAAGAAAACTAAAACGTTTTGATCTTTTTAAAGTTCATAAACCACCGCATCAATAACACTTTTCATGCTCAAGAGATGTTTTCAATATCGTTGTGTATAAGATTTCATTCAAGCTAAATATAAGTATAATAAAAGTATGATTGTATTCTATTTCTAGAAAGTCAAGTCATGTATTCGGAGCTATAGTATTGAAGATGTCAAAGTTACTAAATGAATTTGTATTAAAAAGTTGTTCATTTATTAATTCGAACTAAATAAAAGATAAGAAAATAACAATTTAAATGGTGATATTACATTAAAATATAAGAGACTTTCACATATTTAATATTTTCACATATTAGTAATGACTAAAGGGGCAAAATCAGTTTCAAAAAATTTTTAAAATCTCAATAGGTCTCTTAATGATATAATTTTTGTAAATCACGGTAATTTTATCGCAATAGTTTTTCTCTCCCATCATTTTTTTTCTATAGACAAATTAAATATCATTAATTGAAAAAACAAAACATTATATATAACCTAACAATATCACATTTTCTCTCTTATCATTATTAATGCACATCTCTAGAGACCCGAAGCTTGTAAAAAGATATCAAAAGATACTAGTAAATATAAATAATAAAATAAATGGGGGTGTACTGCTGATTTTTCTTTTGTGAACACATCAAATTTGAACATTTCAGATCTAATTCGGTTCAATAGTTAATTATGAAACCTTTAAGTTTATCTGAAAATCAATTTCAAACTTAACATAACTCCACTAAGTCAATGAATTCCTTGACGGCAATCATTTTAATGTAATAATACCCGCAACTTTTGAATCAAATGTTAATGATTAATTCCAACAAAAAAATAACAATTGATTGCTGTCTTTTCTCCCCTACCAACAGGTCACAATAAAACCAAAAACAATTTTACAAGCATATAGTAATGATTCAAATATAAAGAAACTAGTGCTAGCTGGAAACAGCAACATGAAGTTGCTGCACGTTCCTTCATTCAAGATCACATGTCATGTTGTCCATACTCTTCCTCTTCTCCTTCTTCCTCTCCATATTCATCCTCATCAGCAGTCGCATCTTGGTACTGTTGATACTCAGCAACCAGATCATTCATGTTGCTCTCAGCTTCTGTGAATTCCATCTCGTCCATGCCTTCCCCAGTGTACCAATGCAAGAAAGCCTTTCTCCTGAACATAGCAGTGAACTGCTCGCTCACCCTACGGAACATTTCCTGAATGGAAGTGGAGTTTCCGATGAATGTCGAAGCCATCTTCAATCCTGTTGGTGGAATATCACAGACAGTGGATTTGACATTGTTTGGAATCCATTCCACAAAGTAGGATGAGTTCTTGTTCTGAACATTCATCATTTGTTCATCAACCTCCTTGGTGCTCATCTTGCCTCGGAACATGGCAGATGCAGTGAGGTATCGCCCGTGCCTAGGGTCAGCAGCACACATCATGTTCTTGGCATCCCACATTTGCTGAGTGAGCTCGGGGACACTCAGAGTCCTGTACTGCTGAGAGCCACGTGAGGTCAAAGGTGCAAATCCCACCATGAAAAAGTGAAGACGCGGAAATGGAATGAGATTCACAGCAAGTTTCCGAAGATCGGAGTTTAGCTGACCAGGAAACCTCAAACAACATGTAACACCAGACATAGTTGCTGATATCAAATGATTCAGATCACCAACTGCGTGACAAAAGAAAATCAAACAGGCATTACTAAACAAACATTTAACATTCAAAAATCAAAACACAAGAAATAACAGGTCTAAGCAAAAAGGTTAATATAGACAGTGTGAAATAGCAAGTTTTCTTACAGCTTGGGTTGCTGAGCTTCAGAATGCGGAAACAAATGTCATACAATGCTTCATTGTCAAGAACCATGACCTCATCTGCATTTTCAACAAGCTGGTGAACAGATAGAGTAGCATTGTAGGGTTCAACCACAGTGTCTGAAACCTTAGGAGAAGGAAAAACTGAGAAGGTAAGCATCATCCTGTCTGGATATTCTTCCCTGATCTTGGAAATCAACAGAGTACCCATTCCAGATCCAGTTCCTCCACCAAGAGAATGGCACAACTGAAAACCTGCACACAAACAAAGAACAGTAAGGAAAAAACACTCATTTCATTCTGAAGTAACATTTATCATTCATTCAGATGAACAAAGCTCACCTTCACAAAACTCATAAACATCCATGAAAAAGGTAAACATATTGCAAAATCATCATTCACTCATAAACATAGAACCTCACCAAGAAAACACGTGTTTCAAAACAAGTATACATTATAGCACAAAAGGTAACATTCTAAACAATCCATTCAGATATACAATTAACATTTAGAAGGAAACAACACACCCATTTCAAAATAAAAGTTCACACCAGTACCACTTCATATAAACTATAACATTTCAAAATCACCATTCATTCAGATAAACAATAACATTTAGAACGAAAAAACAAACCCATTTGTTGCGTAACATTTCAAAATCACCACCCTGTGAAACAAACAAAGCCTAACACTAACATCATCAACCACCACAAAACACAACACTTTCCACACAAAACAAAAACACATCAATTTAAACCCAACCATAAAAACCTTCACAAACACATAAAAAATCACATTTCACTAATTTCACACAACTTAATCGCATACCATATCAACCCTAAAACACAAAACCCATAACACCTTTCACAAAAACACACAAAACCTTTCATAGAATCACCAACATAACCCTAAAAAACCACACACAAACAAAACATTTAACTTCATTTTCTAGGGCACACACCATTTTCAAATCAAAATACAAAACACAAAAAAGCTTCAACACTCAACCATAAAACGAATAAAAAAAGAAATAAAAAACCATACCCTGCAAGCAATCACAGTTCTCAGCTTCTTTACGAACAACATCGAGAACGGAATCAATAAGCTCAGCGCCTTCAGTATAATGACCTTTAGCCCAATTATTACCAGCACCACTCTGACCAAAAACAAAGTTATCCGGTCTAAAGATCTGACCGTACGGTCCAGACCGGATACTATCCATAGTACCCGGTTCAAGATCCATAAGAACCGCTCGTGGAACATAACGACCACCACCAGCTTCATTGTAGTAAACATCGATCCTCTCAAGTTGAAGATCTGAGTCACCACCGTATCTTCCGGTGTGGTCGATTCCATGTTCAGCGCAAACAACTTCCCAGAATTTTGAACCGATTTGGTTACCACATTGGCCACCTTGAATGTGAAGGATTTGACGCATTTTGAGGGTGGAAATGGATTTGACCTAGACCTAGAAAATGAGAAGAAATTGAAAAGGGTTTTAGGGTGGAAATGAAAGAGAGAGGAGAGAGAGAGATTGAGAGAGAGAAAATGGGAAAAGGGTTTGGTTTTTATTTATAGAAGGGGAAAAATAAAACGTTTGTGGCTTTTTGTTTCAACGGTTGGATTATTTTAGGAGCTTTTTTTATAGATGAAGCGCTGGAATTTTGATTTGAACGAAACAAAACTAAATTGGAAATTTCAAATTTTGAAATTTATATTCTTAAGATTTTCTTTTGACAGAATATTTTATTCAAGTTATTTTTGTTAGGTAGGAAGAAATGAGGATAAATAAATTGATGATACTATAATGTAAATAATTTACATTTATTTGTTTGAATTAATATTTGTAAGTGTATTTTTTTAATAAATTTAATGAGTGTAATTACTATGCATTTCAACGTATTACAATTATTTATAATGGTGACTTTTAATATAATTATTATAAAAGTCAAATATTTTAATGATTTTGTGATTGAGATTAACTGACTATACAGTTTTAATTCAAATTTAATTTTAATATATTTTTAATTAAAAGTAAGTTTTATTTAATGCAGTTGAATTTTGAATATTTTTTATTTGAACATTGTTTTATAAAATAATATTTGTTTAAATTATATAATTAAAAATATTATTAAATATATATATAAGTATATATATATATATTTTATTATTATAATATAATGTAAATAATATCTTTATTTAATTTTTTAAATAATAATAATTACTAAAAAAAACATCTCAAACACAAATAAATTAAATAAATACTCAATAAGTTGTTGTATAACATAATTGAAAACACCGAATTAAGGTTTACTTATTATAATATCCTATTATTTTTTAAAGTAACTAAAATACATTAAAATATCCTATTTTATAATTCTTTGAAGTCGCATTTCCGTCATGCAACCGGTTGAAGAAAAAAAAATGGTGTATAGGAGGTCGCATTATTTAATAAATTTTTAAAGTAACTAATATATCCTAAATTTTTTAAAGTAACTAATATATCCTATTTAAAAAAAATAGTGTATAGGAGGTCGCATTATTTCTCTAAACTTTTTTTTTACTATCTTGAATTTTGGTAGGTTTATATTATATTTTTAATTTTTTAATTTTATTTTTGATTTGAAGTTATTTATTTAATTAATATTATTGAATTTTTATTCTGATAGTAGTGATATTGTGTTTACTTCGAAGAATTCTCAGCTCTATGAAAGCTTCAAGTCAGACACTACCCGGTATCAAGTTAGTATTTTATACATTTTAAATATAGATTATTAAAATATGTGATATTATAAATATATTTATATTATTTTTAAAATATAGATTTGTAAAATATGTGTTATTATAGAATTATTTAAAAAAAAAACAGAAATTATGTTGTTTACATAATATATGATAAATAAAAATTTGAAACACATGTAAAATTTATTGATTTTAATATAACTATTTTAAAAAAAAACATTATTAAAATTGCTGATATTAATATTTGTTGTTAGTTATTAAAAAGAATTGTAGTTGAGTTCGTACAAAAAAAAAAATTATATACTTTAACAGTCTATATCAATATGTTCCGTCATCTTCACATCAACTTCCTCAACCTCAACCAGATCAAACTCCATACCGACCAACTATACCAACAGTTGGCTTGATCAGACCAGATTTAAATCAACATCAACCAGTTATGGCTCCTCCTTCGACTAGTGGTGGTGTAGTTGAAGATGAAATCCAATTTCAAACAATGATGTCTCCTCTAAACACAAATTAACAATACTTTTGAGGGATTTCTGTCGTCGGGTAACATTCCAGCAAATAATGATGGAGGGAGTGGAGCGATTGATCAGATGAATTATTACGATGATTGATGTACTTGAATAATTTTATAATTTTATTTTTGGTTTGTATGAATACATTATATCTTGTCCTATTTAATTATGGTATGTTTAATTTTTGGTTTGTAAGACATGATTTATTAATTTTGGAATGTTTTATTTGGTTTGGTAGTAATTACTTTAATTAATATTAATATTATATTTTTATATATAATAGTTATTTTAATTTTTAAATTTTAATTTTAATATTATATTTTAAATTTAATTTAAATTTTAATTTAATTGTAATATTATATTTTAAATTTAAATTTTTAATTTATATTGATATTAGTTTATTATATATAATATATTTAATTTAAATTTAAATATTATATTTTAAATTTAATTTAAATTTTAATTAAATTGTAATATTATATTTTAAATTTAAATTTTTAATTTATATTGATATTAGTTTATTATATATAATATATTTAATTTAAATTTATATTTAATTTAAACATAATATTTTAAATTTAATTTAATTTTTAATTAAATTGTAATATTAAATTTTAAATTTATATTGATATTAATTGATTATATATAATATTAATTTTTAATATTAATTTTGAATTCAATTAAATTATTTTTTTAATAAAGTGAAAATTTTGTGGCGGCCTAAACCCTCACAAAATATTTATTTTTTTAACCCGTTTCATGCTTTGTGGCGGCCTAAGCCCTCACAAAGGGAGACATTTGTGGCGGCCTGAGCCCCACAAAAACTGAATTTTAAAATTCAGCTTTAACCTTTATGGCGGCTTAAGCCCTCACAAAAGGAGGCATTTGTGGCGGCCTAAGCCCTCACAAAAGAAGGACTTTGTGGCGGCCTTTGCCCTCACAAATGGCAACGAAAATTTCAAATTTTGTGGTCGTTTTGGCCGCCACAAAGGTTTGTGACCACCTTATTTGTGACTATCTAAGGCCGCCACAAAATCTCTCATTTGTGGCTGCTTCCCCCCTTTGTGAGAGCTTTAGGCCCTCACAAATTCAATGTATTCTTGTTGTGTATTATGTACACGTTTTAAAAAAAAAAAAATTATCATGTTAACAATTGAATAATTATTTATTTAATAAATTAAAAATAACTAAAATATTTTAAAAAATAAAATACTATTAATAATATAAAATAGACTAAATATCACTTGTATCCCTTAACTTAATTTCAATTAACGATTTGGTAATTTATCTTTTTTTTTCCCCGTATTGGTCCTTTATGTTTTTAAATTATTTCAGCGTTACCCTTTAAGTATGATTCAGTTAAGAAAAAGTTAAAAAATCTTTCATCCGTTTTCTCTTTATTTAGGTTTTCTCTCACATTTCTCTTTATATTGTTTGGTTTCTCTTCTCATCTCCCTTCTCTAAATTTTCAAATCCCAAAATTCATGAACCCTAAATCCCAAAAAAAAAAAAAACTCATCTCTCTTCTCCCTTCTTATCTCCCTACCATGGAAAATCCTATTCAGGAAGTGAATTTTGAGTTATGAATGAACGAAATTATGAAGCAAGCAAGAACAACAAGCAAGAATGAACTCTGCAGAAACAACAAGCAGATCAGGATTTTCCATGGAAGGGGGAGAAGAAGGGAGATTAATTATTTCTTTAGGGATTTAGGGTTCATGGATTTGGGGATTTACGAATTTGGAGAAGGGAGATGAGAAGAAAAACCAAACAACATAAACAAAAATGTGAGAGAAAATCCAAATGAAAAGAAAACAGATGAACGGTTTTTTAACTTTTTATTAACAGAATCCCAGTTAAAGAGTAACACTGAAATTATTTAAACACATAAAGGACCAAAATAGAAAAGACAAAAATAAATAAATAAATGACTAGATCGTTAATCGAAATTAAGTTAAGGGACCACATGTGGTATATAGTCTATAAAATACATTAAATTCAAGAAAAAATGTAAGTAGATGCGCCAAAACAGATCACGTGTTATATTATTTTAGCAATTTTCTTTTAGTTTATAGATAAATTTATATTATTATAACAACCATCTCCTATTTTAAAAATTAATTAGTCATTTAATTATATTTTGTTAACAACTTCTTCATATTATTTTTTTAATTTAATAAATAAGAATTAATAATAATAACAATAAAATAATTAATATAAAAAATACATCGAAACCATATAAGCCAATGTATTTTTCTTCGATTTCATATATTTATTTCATGTTATTAATATAATTTATTATTTTTAATCATAATTATTTTTATTATTATTAGCTTTTTTAATTACATCCACATAAAAAATAGGAGAAAATTATTAATAAAATAGAATTGAGTGGTTAATTTATCTATAAAATAAAAGAGTTGTTATAATAATATAAATTTATCTACAAAATAAGAAAGAATTGCTAAAATAATATAACAAATTTAAAAACATGTACATATTTTTTTATATAAAAGAACATTTTAATTACTTTAAAAAGAAAGTAAGATATTATAATAAATAAACTCCGAATTAAAGCCTACTTTTCAAATTAAATAACAAAATAACGAAAAGAATCTTCAGAGGATATTCTGTTATTAGGATTCTCACAAAGTGCAATGACTGGAAAACTCTGGGTACAAAAAACAAGTGTGAAAAATAAATAAAATTAGTTGGGGGAAAGAAAAAAAAAAGAGCGAAAATCCCACGTATGAATGACAAAATGGGAACCATAGATTTTTATATTTCTAAATGGAAAATGAGGAATACAAAAGTATTATTATGTTGATCTTAAATATAGATTTGGAGTAAAATTAAGTTTATAAAATTAATTTTTAAGAGAATTCACATATATTGTCAACTACGTTTCTGTTACAAAATTATATTTAGAGTTATAAATGAAAAATAAAATATATTTCATATAATTGTAAAAAAAAATGTTTAGCGGTTATTCTATGATGACGGTTACAATTGTGGAATGAAATAAAAAGTTTTTTTTTTAAAAAAATAATGTACTTGTATATTTGTCGTATATAATGACCATACATTTTCGATGGAAATTGTTTCACTATCGATCACTACAAACTATTGATTATATATTTATTTCATTAATTATAACAATTATGATTAAAGTGCATTATATTTTAAATGACATGATATACAATTATATTATATAAAATCATTTAGATATATTAATTATTCATATATTAATAATTAAATAAAAAAATATGAAAAAATTTAAGGTTGAAAGCTAAATTTTTACGACATTTTATTCCAATTTATTGGGTGTTAATCATTCTACATATGTCACGTTATTTAAACTATATAACATTATCATTTTGTAGTTAAAAAATGAAAGAGAGAGACCAAAATTGTTGACTTTTAAATTAAGAGAACCAATTTTGTAAATTACTAAAATTAGAATGACTAAAAGTGTAATTAAACTTATTATTAATAATATTTGACTTTAATCACAACATAAATCATACAATAATTGTGATAGTGTATGTTGATACTTGCTAATGTAAAACTGTTTATACTAACATTGAAACTAAACTCATGTAATGAAGGGATGTACTAATGATATATGAATAAAATGATAGAATATGGGGTAAAATAAATTCTTGGTGGAGTAAAATTCTCTGGTGAGCAGTTCGTGAATCATAATAAATTTGTTTTTTGTCAAGAAATTATATCATACATTATGAGCATCTCTCTTTTACCTCCATCTTTGGGGGAAGAAATCGACAAAAATGATGAACTCATTTTGGTGGGAAAAGAAAAGAAAGCGACCAAAGGTCTCACATGTTTAAATTGGAACAAGCTTTTGATGTTCAAGAATGAAGGGGTTATGGGTTTTAAACTCATGCGCGTGCTTTCAATTTAGCCATGTTTGATAAATAAGGTTGGAGACTTTTGTCCAATCTAGATAGCCTTATCACTCTGAATTTTTAAAGCTAAATACTTTCTTAGAAGTGATTTTTTTCCATTCCAATCTTGGCCATAATCCAAGCAACATTTGTAGAAGCATTTGGAGTGCAAAGTTGCTGCTTTCATTGGGTACTCGTTGGTGCATCGGAACAGGTGAGAGAATTTCTGTGTGGAACAAAAACTAGCTTAGTAATGGTGTTAGCCTCTTGAAGTTTAATGATGCAACTCACCATTTAGATGATCTTCCAGGTACAAAACTTTGGAATTAATCGATGGTGATGTCCCTCTTTGATCCTTTTGTTGCTCAACGCATCCTCCACACTCCACTTATTCAATGGTTAAAGTTTATAGGATATGGAGATCGGAAAGCAATGGTCATTATTCGATTCAAAAGACTTATAAATTGTGCATGATTGAGTTCATTGATAACACCGTTTATTGAGTCGAATGTCAATCGCATTTGCTTTGGAAATTGAAGATGCCCTCTAAAATTAAAGTTCGAACTTGTGGCGTTGAATTCCCAACAAATTGTGTTTTATGCGACAACGGAGAAGAGGATAGTTTACACTTAAATTTTAGATGTTGAAAGAGTCGACTCTACTAGCAACACTATAATTTAAATGCAATGTCAATGCCTCATTTATTTCAGTTCATAATTGTGTGGGCATTGGTATATGCATTCAAGACGACAGTGGAAATTATTGTTGAGACAAAATCTCAAATTAATATTTTTATGATAATTAAACAAAAGGTTAATTAAGACTTCTAATTATGATACTAAGTGTTTTGGTATTTAACATATGTATCTGAGTGTGTTAAAACAAGATAAGTACCAAGCATTACAAAACAGATCTTATTAAAATCAAGAAAGCAAAATCAGTAAAACAAAGAATGTTCTTGACAAATTCCTGGAAAACGAAGAACGTTCTCCACATCTGCCATAAACAAGAATGATTTTAGATTTTTATGTAAAAAATTAGATCCAGGAAGTGTTATCCATTCCATATCTTCATCAGAAATATAAAAGGATCAATCTAAGCAATAATTATTCTAGAATTCGAAGATTCAACACCTTGCTTCATAAAATGAATAAAAAAAGATCATTCTCCAAGTCAAGCAAGTACAAGTACAACTGACAGGTTGTAAAGGACATTGTTGTTGTACCTTCAAACAGACCAGCACACATGACTCAAAGCTTGTAATCATTTGAGACAACTGTCGAGATCACAAATATAAGTCAACTCATCTCAGACCAATTCGAAGAACGTTTTTGGATCTCAAGAACATTTCTGGTTTCAACAAGAACAAACTTGTTTTTTGGATGAACTTATCCATTCACTTACTCATGACAACTGATCTGCTTCCAACTGTTAAATGGGCTATCATAACCTCTTTTGAAGCCTATAAATAAAGCTTCGCGATGAAGAACAAACTAGAACTCAAAGTGTCAAGCAAACATCACTTATTCAATCATACTTGAGCTTCTCAAAATCATTCTAAGTTGCAGATCCGTTTCTTAGTGCGACATTAGAATTAGTGATTACTGAGTTCTAATATATATAGTCTATTTCTCAAACAAGAGTTGAGCAAATACCACATTCTAATATTATTAAAATCATAACTTTGTAACTCAAGGCTATATTGTTAACATAACTTGAGTAGTGTATAAATCCTTTTATGATTTAAAAGGTAGCTTGTATAGTTCTTTTTGAAAATAGTGTAAGATAACTGTGGAAGTCCTTTCTAGATAGAAAGGTAGAAACTGTGTAATAGATCAAGACTGATCTGTGGAAACTGTGTGAAAATCAAGAACGTTCTTGCTTTGAACACTTAATGGAAAATCTCACTTTTGTGAGGATTGTACATAACCCGTGTTGGGTGAACCAAGATATATGCTTGTGTGATCTCTCTATCCCTATCTCTATTTATTATTTGCCTTACATTCAGTTTTTATATTGATAAATTGATATTGTTGTTTTTCCACTAACCAAAAACGTTATTCGTTTGTAACCAAGATCAATCTTGAGATAAACTTTCAGTTTTTAAACATAAATCTTTTTAAAAAGGGCAATTATAATTCAAACTCCCTTCCTTATAATTGACATTGTTACTTCAATTATGTGTTAGCTAAAATAAAATGATTTCCTCTATGTGTTCGATTAGTAAAGGAGAAGAAATTATCCTTTTTATCGCTTTAAGGAGGGTGAACGATCTTCAACTTACGACGATTGACTATGAGTTAGATTCTAAATGTGTCATTGATAAATTTCATGCAAACAAAGACAATGCAACCGAGTTGGATGGGAGCTGTCCTCTCAGACAATAAAACACTCATCTCCATTATTAGAAACTTATGTGTTGAATTTGTAAGGCACCAAGCCAATCAGCTAGCTCATAAAGCTAACAGAAATGAAACCCAACATCTTGATGTAACATCTAGTGAAAACCCAACATCATATAATCAAAAGTATGTACATGAGGACTAGCATCTTGGCATTAAGAAACGTCCCTCTAGAGAAAACTTCCAGTCAAGATTCATACTCCATCACATGCAATTAAAAAAACATTAAGACAGACAATCATATGCTATTTCTTTTTTATCTTAGAAAAGATAATAAATTTTATTATAATTAAGTCACACAATTGTAAAGTTTTGAGTTTGAACTCAAGACAAAACGTAAAAGCTATCAATATCGACATTTTTTAATTGAGTTAGAATTTAAGGACACTATTTACTATTTAATCAAACACAATCTCGCAGTCAACCGATAACATACATTCAATATTGCATGCATCTTTAAACATGTAAGCTGTACATCTTTTAACGCTCATTAAACTATGGACTTACAAATATCAAATAGAGTGAGTAATTTAGTACACAATAATTGACAAAGATAACTACGGATAAACTCAAATATTAAGTTATTCGAACATTAAACTCCACGTTAAAACAAAATAATACATGACTTTGATTATATATATATATATATATATATATATATATATATATA
>NC_021165.2:29999076-30019913 GCF_000331145.2 Cicer arietinum | reverse complement strand
TATATATATATATATATATATATATAATTTAAAGTTATATTTATAAATTGCTTTATTAAAACAAATAATCAAAATAAGTGATAGGAAAAAGTTGACAAAAAAAAAAAGACCTCTTGTTAAAGAAACGAAAATGAGTTCATATAATGGAGGGAAATAGAGTGTATATATGGTATTAACTTAGAGGTGGGTTAGATTTTTGAGAATGAAAGTTCACACATAAAATATAAATAAAAATGAGTTAAAATAAGTTGATATATTTAACTCAAATTTTAGATTAAATAAAACAATTTTTTTTAATATGTTATTTTTATATTTTATTTTGGATGGAGCTATAACCAAAATACATACTATCAATATAAGAATAAAATACACTACCAAAAATCTTAAATTGCTCTCACTTAATTTTCTATAATCAATTTATTTGGGAGTAAATATTTCATTCATTTAAGTACAATTTTTTTCTCTCTCATCACTTTCCTCTCACATCATCTATTATTTATGTAATTTTTCATAATTTCAAAATTATCTCATAGCATAAATAAAAAATATTTTTGATTCCAAATATTTTTATAAATGTAATTTTACGTTGCAATTCTAAAAGGATTTTTTTCTTCTGATTTTTTATTTTATGGTAATTTATTTTCTATCTTTTTCTATTTTTAATAATTTTGTTTGCATGAATTGGGAAGACGCAATAATTGTACGCTTCAAAACATAATTATTGGTTTCCATTTACCGAGTTATTTGCTTTTGATTTTATAGTCAAAGTCTATATTTAAGATACTTGTCCAAGTTTCATTTGTTTATTTGTTTATGCATACTTCTAAAAAAATTATTGAGTGTACTAACTTTCATGTTAAAATAAAATATAATAAAAATAATTAAAAAAATTAACGTTTTTATTTAAATTTTATATCAAATACAATAACTTTTTTAATTTATTTTTGCCTATATTTTAGTTTGAATAAAATATTAACAAAAATACACTTATTGATAAAGTAGTAATTGGTTGAGTATGTCTTTAAATCTTAATTCAGCTGATAAATATTAAAATTATTATGTTATACATTATATTACATATCCGAATTGGGACCTTACAATTGTATATGAATTTTAGGTGATAATTAGATCATTTCGACAAAAAAAAAATTAGTTGAGTAGTTAAGTTGATTGAGATCGATAAATAAGAGTGTTGGTGAAATAGTAATCAAATTTTTACTAATATTCTACACCTTTTATTTTCCATAAGTTTTACTAATATTTTACACCTTTTACTAATATTCCACACTAAATTTGAGTTGACTATATTATGGTACTCTAGCTCATTCCACTAGATCAATTATTCTACACCTAATTTACTATATATATAAGATAAACAAATATTAATCCAAATTATGCCTTTTATACGAACTCAAAGAGTATATATTTAAATGTTATTTTATTTTTTTAAGTTTAGTTTGTCAATAAAATATTTGTACATCTCTACAGCTTTATTGCAAAACATTCTACGTACACTATTCTACTAAGAATCTAAGAATGTAAACAATTAGTGAGAATCCAAATTTATACTCACTTAATTTTCTACTCCATATGTCTTAAATTATAAGCATCCTTTGAAAATATTTGCAACTAAATATAATATCCTTCTCAACTTATTAGATATTTTTATAATATCCTTTTCAACTTACTAGATATTTTTATTTTCAAACATACTTTTTTTATTAATTCCATTAATTTAACATTATATTTTTTAATCACACTACTTTTCTCTTTCTCATCTATCATCCCAACCAAAATGAAAGATTTTGTTTGATTTAGATTTTGCAATATTTTCTAATAAACCTAAACTAAATCAAATTGACGAAGAGCATGTGGGTTTTGTTTGGTTTAATGTAGTTGACATTTTTTAAAACAAAAAAACTTATTTCAAAAAACTTATTTTATAAAATCTCAAAAAATATCAATGAAGGTGTAACAATTCCTTTTAAAAAAATGTGTAACATGCTAGTTTGGTTCAATCTTTTAGAGAAAAAACGAAAGCCTATTAAATCATGTTGTGTTTATTTGATTGTGTTTTTGTAATATTTTTTTCACAAAATATGGACCAAAATTAAATTTCTACAAATCTATAAAACCATAAATGAGACAAGTATTTGTCGTTGATCAATCAATTAAAAATTATATTTTAGGAATAAACTATAAAAAATCAATTTAAAAACCATACATATATTTTCTAATAAATATAAATTAAATCAAATTGACGAAGAACATGTGGGTTTTGTTTGGTTTAATGTGGTTGACATTTTTTAAAACAAAAAACTTATTTTATAAAATCTCCAAAAATATCAATGAAGGTGTAACAATTCCTTTAAAAAAAAGTGTAACATGTTAATTTGGTTCAATCGTTTAGAGAAAAAACGAAAGCCTATTAAATCATGTTGTGTTTATTTGATTTTGTTTTTGTAATAATTTTTCACAAAATATGGACCAAAATCAAACTTCTGAAAGAAAAAAATCTATAAAACCATACATGAAACAAGTATTTGTCGTTGGTCAATCAATTTAAAAATTATATTTTAGAGTAAATTATAAGAAATAAATATATATTTTATTATTAGTTTTTCTTTATTATCTTTTGAAAAAAAACAGGGAAAAAAAATTACAATACAGTGATCATAGTTTATTATATAAACCATACATGGGACAAATAATTATCCATCAGTTAAAAAATTGTTTGTTTTTCAATAATAAATTAGTTCAAAAAAAATATTTGTTTTGTTGTAGTGTGTCTTTTAATTAACTTTTAGATAAAAATTTGAAGAAAAATATAATATAATAATTATAGTAGCTACTGTATAATTCAAACACAGGAAAAATATATGTCATTGCCAATCTATTAAAAATACATATGAAAGTCTAAATGAAGGGCTTTCAAATAATTAGTAGTGTTTTCCTTTATTATCTTTTGAATAAAGATTTGAAAAAAAATTACAGTACAGTGATTATAGTTTATTATATAAACTACATATGGGCCAAATAATTATCAATCAGTTAAAAAAATTGTTTGTTTTTCAATAATAAATTAGTTCAAATTTTTTTGTTGTTGTAGTGCGTCTCTTAACTAACTTTTAGATAAAAATTTAAAGAAAATTATAATATAATAATTATAGTCTAATGCATAATTCAAACACAGGTAAAATATATGTCATTGCCCAATCTATTAAAAATACATAGGAAACTCTAAATGAAGGGTTTTCATTCAACCTATAACAATTTGATTAGGTGTCTTCATACAGAACCCTACTCAAATACTATAGTTTAAATAAATAAAAATATCAACTAAAAACACTCTAAACAAGAAATTTAATTAAATTGGAATAATGACCAAAAGGATTCTAATTTTAAAACTACAACTTCAATTTATCACACCTCCATAAACATAATTTTATTTTTATTTTTTAATCCCTACCCCTCATCTCTTCATTTAAAGATTTCAAGATATTATATTATCAATAAAAACACATTTTTAATTTTTTATGGATTGCAAAATAATTCAACTAAAAACAATAACAATTTAAAAACTATTTTCTAAAATTTATAATTTTTGAAATATTGGAATAAATTTTGCAATATTAACTAACTCAAAACACAAAATACAGTTCTCTAAACACATAAAAAATGAAAATTAAATGCAATAAAAGGTATTAAGAAAAATGCCTTTTAGAAATTTTTATACTCATATATATCATTCAAACAATTTCATCTTAATTCATTCATTGATCCGTATAAATATTTACACACAAAATGGAAATTAAAAATGAAACTGCTTTACAATTATATTCATTAAATAAAAATATTAATTATAATATTAATCATAACAAAAAAAATTACAAAAATAAAATATTTAATTAATCAATTTAGATTTTAGTAGATGCCTGTCATTGACTTAATGGAAATAAACAAAAACCATAAAAAATATCTCTAAAAAATATATGCAAAATTACAATTTATTACACCTCCATAAATAGATATTTTAATTTTTTGAAATTATATAATAGTATCCATTTCTCAATTATATATTTTATGAAATTATATAATTTCATAATATTTTTTAGCTAATATTAAACTCTTCATAAATAGATTTTCTTATTTTTTTGAATAATTAATTAGAGATGTTCGACTTTTATTAAAACTATCTCTAAAGTTATCTTAAATAATAGTTGTGATATGGTGATAGTGTAAAAAAAATTACAATAAAAATATATAATAATTAAACTCTTATACAATACATTTTTTTTAATTTATGAACAATTCAAATAAAAAATACCAACTTTTACAAAAAAATATTCCAAGTTGTATATGTTTGAAATAAATTTTAAAAAAAATACATTTTCAAATTTTATTATTCTGGAATAAATGTTTTAATATTTTAATAAAAAATAACTATACGAACATATTTTTTTGATAATATATTTAATCGAATGATTATATATAAGTTATTGCTAATTTTAAGATAGAACAAATAACTGGAGTAAAGTTTTAATTTACAAATGTTGAAAGTTCTATTATCAAAGTTCCGACAATTACAACAATAATTTTTGCTCCATTGTCAATAGCTCTATTCCTTTTGAGTTCCTGCCATTAGTACAAATGTGACAACTACGTTTAATATCTAATACCCATGATGTAAAAGTAGATAAATTATTTTCTATAATAAAACTACTTGAGATGGGAGCTTCACTTCCCTTTATCTTTTCCTTCAAGTACTTTGGACAGTTTTGTTGAGACAAAATCCTAAATTAATATTTTGAAGATAATTAAACAAAGGTTAATTAAGACTTCTAATTATGATTCTAAGTGTTTTGGTATTTAACATGTGTGTTAATCAAGATAGGTACCAATCATTATAAAGCAGATCATATTAAAATAAAGAAAGCTAATTCAATGAAACAAATAAGGTTCTTGACAGATTTCTGGAAAACGAACAACATTCTCTATATCTGTAAATTAACAAGAATGATCAGATTTTTAAAATATTAGATCAAGGAATTGCAATCTATTCCAGAATTTCACCAGAAATATACTAGGATCAACCCAATACAAAAATCACTCCAAGATTCGAAGACAAAAGACTATGCTTCACAAATTCCTAAAGCAAGATCATTCTCTAATTTAAGCAAGCTGAAGTTCAAGGCTGATAGGCTGGAAAGGACATCTCGGTTGTACTTTCAAATAGACCAGCACACGTAATTCAATGCATGAGATCACTTCACACAACTGTCAAGATAAGATTAAAAGTCAACTCATCTCAAGGCAAAAACGAAGATCGTTCTTGGTTCACAAGAACATTTCTGCTTTCAGCAAGAACATTTTTGCTTTATGACTAATGTTATCCATACACTTACTCATGACAACTGAACTATTTCCAATGACCAAATGAGTCTTCATAAGCCCTATTGAAGCATATAAATAAAGCCTCAAGATGAAGAACATATCAGAGCTTAAAGTGCAAAGCAATACATCACTTATTCAATCATACTCGAATCGTCTTGAGCTTCTCAATCATTTCTAAGTTTTAGTTATGTTCTTAGTTTGATATTAGAATTAGTACTCACTTAGTTCTAAAATCTAGAATCTATTCTCAAACACGAGTTGAGCATACTCAGATTCTAACAATATCACTGTAAAATACATGTTTTTGATGAAGACAAAGACCAAAGAAAGTGATCAAGTTGCAAGCTCAAAAAGAAGTCAAACATCAAAGACAACTATGGACAAATATGCTAGAAGCTTTATAATGTAAAGGTACATGATGCAATCTAATATTCGTATATTTCAAATGCACATGAGAACCTTTCATTTTAGCATATGCATCAAAAGGATTTTCAAAAAGTAAAAATATATAAATAATGTTTGAAAATAATATTTTTGACAAAATACATAAGTGTATTCGAATACAAAGTAAGTCAGTGACAAATTTTCACTAATCTGTATTCGACTACACACATGTGTATTCGAATACAATGTGTAATTTTTGAAAATTTTGAACGTTACAAAAAGGTGTATTCAAATACACACATCCAGTATTCGAATACACTTGGAAACAATGCAATTTTTCAATTCTAAAATTGTTCCGGATCATTGTATTTTTTCATCAAACCTCTTGGATCAATGGCCACGAATCTGAAGAGATGTTTATGGAGTATAAATACCCCATAACTTCAGATCAAACTACAACCAATCCTACAACCAAAACCTTGAACAAACTTTGAACAAACTTTATGGAGTATAAATACCCCATAACTTCAGATCAAAAATCAACCATCCTTGAATTAATTCATTAAACAACTTTGAACAAAATTCTGATTTTTCTAAGTACTTGCATTAGATTTTCATATCATTCTAAAAGTTCTCAAGTACTTGAATTGCTATTGAGTTGTTTATCAATATACCACATCTTAGATTTATTCAAACCTTATTGTATCATTTGTACAAGTAAGATAGTGGTGTGCTATCTTAGAAGTATTGTTAGAAGTTTTGTAGCAAGAATCCCAGGGTGGGAGTTGTACATTTTCTGACAAGTTAGTGGAAAATCTCTTGTGGTGTGCAAGAGGACTGGTTGTACCCTTGGTCATAAGGGGAACCAGGATAATATCTTTGTGTTCTTTATTTTTCTGCCATTTATCCTTTCCATACACTACCTTAAGTCAGAAAAATCAAACACTAAATCTCTAAAAACAAGAAAATTTCTAAACACCTAATTCACCCCCACTCTTAGCCGCACTTCTATACTTACAATTGGTATCAGAGCGGGTTAAGGTAACTTACTCATCGATCAAATATACATGGCTTCCGCACAACCTGTTTTTAGAGATGGTGGTAGCACTACCAAGCCACCATGTTTTGTTGGAGAGCACTACGATTTTTGGAAAATCCGTATGCAAGCGTATCTCGAAGCACAAGGAGACGACATATGGGATGCAGTTGAAAATGGTCCTCACATTCCAAAAACTGTCATCAATAACAAAGAAGAAATAAAGATAAAAAATTCTTGGACTGATGAGGATAAAAGAAAAGTGCTTTTCGATAAAAAAGCTAAGAATATATTACAATCTGCACTAGGAATGGACGAGTTTTTCCGCATATCTCACTGTAAAACAACAAAAGAAATATGGGATACGCTGGAAATAACTCAGGAAGGCACCATTGAGGTAAAAAGATCTAAACTCAACACACTATCACAAGAATATGAGTTGTTTCGAATGCAGCCCAGAGAGTCTATTCTAGACTTGCAGAAAAGGTTCTCCCACTTAACAAATCACTTGACAGCACTTGGAAAAATCTTCACCAATGATGAACTAAATCTAAAAGTACTAAGGTCATTGACAAGGGCCTGGCAACCAAAAGTTACAGCAATATCCGAAAAGAAAAGCCTATCCAAAATGTCTCTTTCTGCACTATTTGGAAAACTTCAAGAGCATGAAATCGAACTTGGAAGGTTAGAACAAAATGAAAGTCTAGAAAAGAAGACCAAAAACATTGCTCTAAAGACCGAATCAAGAGAACAAATAAAAGACAAAAATTCAGATGAAGATGAAAATATTACGTTCCTTGTTAAGAAATTTGGTAAGTTTCTTACTAAGAAGAATGCCATCAAAAAGAGAGACTTCAAGAAGGCATACATAGCTTGGGAAGACAATGAAGTAAGTTCATCTTCAGAAACAGAAAGTGAAGAATGCGCCAATGTCGCATTAATGGCATCACATCAATCAGATGATGAAAAAGAGGTTAGTAATATAGACTCTCCTCATTATAATAAGACTAATAATGAATTAATTATAGAATACAATGATGCTCAAAACGCAATAAAGGAATTACTTATTGAATGTAAAAATCTGTGTAAACTAGTATCAACACAAAAGAAACAAATCTCAAGTTTACAAGAAAAAGTTGATATTATGGAGAAAAATTCTGAAAAACTAAAACAGAATTTTGCATGCAATAAATGTGATTCCCTCTCTTTCAAAATTGTTCAATTAAATAGGGTGATTGAACGATACGAAAAGGGACAATTAGGATTGGAAAATGTTTTAAATATGCAAAGATACTCGAATGACAAAAGTGGTCTTGGATATTCAAAATTTGATAAACCAAATTTGAACAAAACTATTTTTGTTAAAGCAAGTAGTCAATCTAATCAAGAAAAGATTATAGTTATGAAAAAGGATGATCTTTATAATAAGAAAATTATTCAAAATAAATCTCATATGAATTTTAAAAAGGGACAATTATAATTCAAACCCCCTTCCTTATAATTGACACTGTTACTTCAAGTTCCTTTTCTAATGTACAACCTTACCGCGCGGGATGCAATTTCCCTCCTTAGCCATACAACCTTAAGGCTTTAAAGCATAAGTGGCAGGTTTGGGCTTGACAACTTCCTTCCCTTCCCATTTCCCTTATACTTGTTCATGGGCTTCTTAACTTTTCCATTATTGACCATCAAAATAGCATTTCCTTTTCTTTTGCAAATGTTATTTTCAACAGTTCTCAACATGCTTGACAACTCTGGTAGACAAACTGATTGAAATTCACAATCAGTTGAAGCTCACAATAAAATTCAAGACAAACTAATTGAAGCTTTTCGACAATGATTGCAGGATCAAATCAATCCCAAGATCTCGCTCAAGGGAAAAGTCCAATCGCTTAAGGTTCTAAACATACTCTATCATCTTGGGCACACGAGGACCTATAAGGCTTCCATCCGTTAGTCTTGTTTGGAAAAGGTCTTTGGAAACTTCAAAATGCTCATCACTCTTTTAGGGCATCTTCGGGTGTTTGATCATATCGAAGGCTTCCATGTTCTTATGTTGCTTTTGAAGCCTAGAGTTCATGGTAGCTAGCATGATGTAGCTAACATCCAAGACATCATCTTGACGCTTCTTATAAGCATCCTTTTCAACCTTAGAATTAGTTGGTGGCTCTAGGACAATGGGCCCTTCAAGAACATACACCATTTTCTCATGTTTGAGGACAATCCTCATGTTTACGTGTCAGTCTAGAAAGGTTGTTCCAGATAACTTATTCTTCTCAAGGATTAATCACAAAATGATGTTACATGTTCTTTTCCATGATAATCAACATTTAGACAATATGCAAAAGAGTATCACACAATAAAATATTTAATTAGATCTTTAATTAAATACGCCTCCCACTATTTTACTCAAGCCAAATGACCTTCAACATTTGATTTGGGAAATCCCGTTGGAAGATATTCTAGCTGGTTGAGATCCATATTTCACTTTATTTTAAATGAGCTTTGTCGATCACCTTAAACTTATTTATTTAGGTAGGAATTCCTTTCAAATGTATTTTATACAACTATCAAGCAAATAGGTGAATAACTCTTATTCTAATCCATCACATTGACAATTCCCAACTCACTTTGCTTCTAATCTTTTCAATCATATTATATTCAATTTAGTTAAGTTAAACCTAAAATTTAGCATTTTGATATTACCCTTATCCCATCACATCTTACTAGTATAAGAAATGTATTTCGCTTTAGTGAACCCACATTTTTTATACTAGTCTTAATGAGTGCTATCTTTTTGAAAGAATTAAATTTGATCTCACCATATCGTTATGCTATTTAGACTTCTATATTTATAAATGCAAATCAAACATAAATGCAGTAAATAAAATGAAGTGGTTATAAGTCCTAATGCATTTATTCTCACAATATGAGAATCTTAGCTAAACCTATGATCGATCTTGTTTCTCCAAGTGTGACCTCAAAGGTTTCCCTCCGTTGAATCTGTCTTGTTTCCTTCATCATTTTATTACATAAAAAATACTCATTTTACCTACAAGGGAGTGAGTTGACAAGGGAAGATGCAAATATAATTTAAGAGAGAAACACAACAAACAAGTCGTATTTAATTAATAATTCAAAATAAAAGCAAACTAGGCCGCAACAACCACCCACCATGTAATCACAAAATAAAGACATATAATTAATCAAATAAAACTCTTTTTTGTTATTGATAAAATACAATCAATCATAAATAAAATGTATTTATTATTTTCAATCACAATTAATAATAAATATATAATTTTATTATAATTAATATGACTCGCCTACAACATACTAAATCATACCCATTTAGTTATTCAACAGAACACATTGATTCGAAATAGTAGCTACACTTGATATACTAATCATAATCATATGAAAGTATATATGTATCACATACATATGCATAAGAAAACAGTTTTATTAAATCATCATATAACACAGAAAACACATGTTTGTTTCTACTATTCATAATTATAAAAGATATAATCACATAACTAAAAATTATCTTACATGTTTCATCCTTTAAAATGTCCTACACTTTGACTAGTTTAGTATTAATGACTATCAATTCAATTTTGAACATATTAATATTCAAATAATATGAACTTGAGCCAACACAAAATGAGATTTTTCTATAATGAAATTAATGACGTACTATTGATGTTGATTGTTCAACTTTATTTTTTTATCATAAAAATAATTCATTTCTGTTATCATAAGAAATTCATTTTTTTTTTTTGCTAATTTATTTATTTTTACTCAGTTTTACTAATTTGTAATAATTCAAATTGTAAGAGGTATAATTCGTCTAGATAAATTTTTTGCAATTTTAGTAGACTATATAATATTATTGATTTCAATTAGCATTATTGATAGAAGGCTCTAACCATTTATCGAGCTAATATTGTTTTTTACTAATCAAACTAATGATTAATGGAACTACCATAACATTATTATATAAATTTTGGAATCGTAACATAATTATAATTCCTATAATATACAAAATCGAACAATTAAAAATTCAAAATTAATTATAGCGCCAAAATTTTGAAAATTATAAGATAAGACGTTAAATGAGTAATTTAATTGTGACTTAAATCGTCAATTATTAATAAATTCTTAAAATCCCCTAACATATAACTGGTCAAATATTTTTTATAGAATTAAAAATTTAGTTTATCATTATTTCGGTACTATTATTATTTCATTCTTAACCAAAAGAGAAAATTCATCCAAAATTTTGATTATTTTTTACACAAAAAGATATCGATTGATAAATATATAAATACAATAAACATTATCAACAAATAATTTTATATATACATATAAAATTTATAATTATTTTATAATTATAATATAATAAAAATTATTATAAAAGTATAATTTCAAATTTCAAAAAATTACTAAATGTAATTTTTTTTCTTTCAAATTTTGATATTAAAATAAAAATTCATTAAATGAATAATTAAACGAGGACTTAATTAATTTGTTTAAAAACTCAAAAATTTAATAAACAAATTTGTGTACTCATTTTTAAATTTAGGACTATAAATGATTAATGATCAATAATGTTTTGTGAGCATTAGACGAATTATTATAATAACTCGATAAATAAAGTATTAAATATTAAGGTTATTGTGTTTGAATTTTTTTATATCAAACTATATCATTAAAATAATTTTTATTTAAAATTAAAGTTATATTAGATGGTGGGGGGCCTATTTAAGGAATTAAATTAGAAAAAAAAATTGTAGTCCAAACAAAATAAAATAAACTAAAATAAACTAACTTAAAATTACTTTACTCCAATAAAGTAAACATTATTTATCAATATTTGTTTATATTAGTCTTACCTTATTTAGAGTTATCAAAATGGGAGGGGCTGAATGTACCAGGGCATTTGGCTCCTCATATTAATACATGTTGGGTCTGAAAAAATGAAGTAAAAAATGAACAAGTATTTTTGGCATAACCTATTAATCCACATTTAAAATGAGACCGGGTCGGGTCAGTAGGTCACATGCTGATCCACTACAACTATAAAAAGATAATTTATATAAATAAAAAAATAGGCAAATGTGGATTGACTCAAATAATTGAAGAAAAACTGCGAGTAAAAACAAATAAACGCAGAGGATAAAAATTAAAATTCTCCTCAACAGATCCTTACAAATGATCATGAATTATGATTTATTAGATTTCCTTTTGTAGCGTGATAAAGCTTAGATGATGAATGATGATCACAAACTTTACTCTATTGAAAGCATCTCTATGTATCCAAACGAACAAAACTGGAACAAGGGCAACATCTATTCCGATGCTAGCTGATGAATGCGGCTGATGAAAAAAACAACTAAGGCTTCTTTTTTCTGATTGAATTTTGTATAAGCGTTCTATTCACAAACATGTATTCTAACTTAACGCACCATAGCTTACGATGTTCAACGCTTCACTTAATAAGTGTTACTTATTTACACTTTTAACCTCTCATTAATCTGTTATTGCGAGTGTGACCCTATAGGTTCCCGTAACGTTGATAATAATATTAAATCATTTATTCAATATTATAAGTAGAGTGTGGTATTTAGCCACACATCGCTGCTACCCAAATGATGAGAATTTCATGTGATATGATGTAACATCCCGATGATAAATATATTGTGTATTATCTCCCACTTTCCCTCATATCTAAATCAAACTCAAGGCACAAAATGTGTCACCTTTGTATAGTTCAATATCTCATTACTTGGTACCTGAGTATAGTACTTTACTATAGTCAATATCAAATATTGACTTTTCTCAACATGGCCAGGTGTTTATAATCGTCCTATTACAAAAAATGTTTGACAATAATAAAACAATCAACTCAACATCTAGTGATTTCAGGTCTAAGGGTGGTATGACACTTACATAGCAAACTATGTAGTATTCTTATGGCAGATCAATTCAATATACATTCATCCTAATATATACATATGTTGTAACTTGATATCTTATATCCATCACATGTGAGATAAAGTTATCAATCGTTATACATAATAGTCTTGATTGTAGTATTATTGACCTCAATAATAATACTCAATTACAAATCATTTGAAAGTGCAGCTCTATAACATGTCACAATCGAGTCATCTAGTCGATGTCTTATCAAAGCGAATTTCACTCAAGTACTTTATTATATTAGATAAACATAATAATTGATATGCCACATATTATAAATAAATAACATGATACAATTCTAAATTCAAAGGTAAAACATTGGTGACGACTCTTCATCATATGCATATTTTTCATTGTTTTTAGTCTTATTTATCTTTTATTCATTAGTTAACTTAAAGGAGTTATTTGATATCTTTTGTTAATTTTAGTTCTTTGATTTAATGAAATGTTTATGTTTTTATTTCCTAGATTAAGTAGATATTTTTCATAGTTTTGCGTTGTTACTTTGTTTTAGGGCACTACTGAATTTTGGTGAGAAATCAACATGATCTATGTGGGGTATTTCAGCCATATCTGGAGTTGTAGATGTTCAATTGGAGTCAAACTAACTATAAATGAAAGCTAAGATCCATAGATACAATTTTCATGAATACACCAAAAACAAATTCGAACTCAAAAGAGAAGAAGAATGCACAAAACACCAGACAGAAGATGATGTGTGCTAGAAGCATGCTCAAAGCGCATTTCCACAATTAGACGCTGAAGCTTCTGCCATTCCGCGCCTGAAGCGCACCTGAAGTGCATTTCAGCACTGAAGACCTGTCGTTTCGCGCCTGAAGCGCGCGACACGCAGCATAACACATTAAAACTCATTTTTTTCTCACTTTTTAGGAATGTGTTTCACTATTGGGAAGTTTGGAGACTTGTGCCCTAGTAGAGAAACTTAGAGATGATTGTTCTTAACACCATTAGAGGAGTTTTATCAAGAATCATTCATGAATCCCTCTTGTAATTTTTCTTTAATCTTTATCGTTTCTATCTCTGTCATGAGTAACAAAACCCTATTTGTTAAGGATGAGTGTAACAAGATGAAACCTTTATTTTTTCTTATTTTATTTCTAGTTATATGAATGAGTTTATTAAATTATTTTTCCCATCTCTGTGCTTAATGCTTTTTATTGCTTGATCATCATTAAAATGTTATACAATTCGTATTTTGAAACATAAGTGGACTTTACAAATGCTTGAGATGAGAAATTCATGAATTTATAGTCTATGGATAAATGCAGGTCATGAAACCAATTAAATTAGTTGCAAAGACAATAGTTTTAAAACATAATTCCTGTACGGTAAGGCTGAATTCTAATATTAAATCCACTAAGGAATTAGGGGTTACTTTGGAATTAAATATTATGTCACTAAGACATTAAGGCAAGAATAATAAAGAGAATTCGGTAATAATTCAATAAAGGAATTTAGTAACTAGGATCAAATTAGACATCAATGTTGGATTCGAAGTGAAACTCAGTCCTTACATTTTTCTTATTATGAATGATCAATTTTATTACCGTTGTTAGTTTTAAATATTATTTCAATCAATTCAGAAACTTTTAATTCAGTTTTAGTAATTAAATACACTTGCTAGTAAAACACAATCATTAAGTTCGACACCCGGTACTACCGTTTTATTATTACTTGCAATAATTCGATACAATTACTGAAACGCTATCAAGTTTTTGGCGCGGTTGCCAGGGATTGCCATATAACTATTGAATAATAATTTAGCTACTTAATTAAATTTTTTTTGCTCTGCAATAAAAATTTTGTTTTAATTTTATTTTTAATTATGAAAAAAAAACCGTTTTTCTTTTGTTTTCTATTTTTATTTGTTAAGCTTGCTAATGTCGTGTGCTAGTGTTTGTCTCTTCTTTGTTTGAGATTACTATTCACCATAGAGCATAGAAGATTGTAATGGTGATATTATACTACAATTATATGAAGAGTGTGATACATGTCTTATATCTACTATAGTACGCATAATTGGGGGACAAATCTTGATAGATAAATTTTTAAAAGATCACCCTCAGATCCTTCAGATGCGGTCTCTTAGGTGTGACTTTTACGGAGAAGGACATATAAATGTAACTTGTTTTGATGACTTTATCGAACTAATAGAATATGAAGATTTATTGGTCAAAGAAGTAGAAGACGGCGAATGTTATATGAAAAAGATCAAATTGAGAACAAATTATACCTCCTAAAATTCTATCCAAAGAATCAGATGACAAAGACTTTCACATTACAGATGTTTTGGTTGAATTCATGAAGAATAACATGGTTTCAATTGAAAGATTTGAAAGTTAATGTGAGAGGTTATTTGAGAAAGTGGTTAAGTTTGAGAAGATGGAGAAGAAGTTGAAGATTGAAGGTGATTTTAATTTTGTGGTAGAAGAAGATAAACAAGAGGAAAAGACAAATGAGGAAAAGAAAAAAAAAAGAGATTGATGAAGTTTGAGATTCAATCTATGCATTGTTCATCAATGTCTAATTGAAAAGGACATGGAAGCAATATCATTTATTTCTCAAGTTCATGGAATTTCTACCAAACAAAAAGAAGAAGAAAGATGATGTGTTCTTCCTGTCACATATGCCACATTTATAATAGTTGAGGCATCAAGCTAATAACTTTAAAGAAGCGCTTCGTGGGAGGCAACCCACAGGTAGAGGTAAATTTTATTTTTGCAATCTTATTTTTGTTATTTGAATTTGTTTCTTTTTAATTGTGTGTAAACGTGCACTATGATGAAGAATTGTTAACAACTTGCATTTGGTCTTAAGTTTTGTGTTTGGGATTTTGAAATTTAAATTATAGTTCTTTGCTCATATCATTGCTCAATTCAACGAGTTTCACTAATACATGCAATTTTAATCACTCCTTGGTTGTAATGGCCTCACTTACTATTTTTTTTTTTTTAAAATAAATAAATAACTTTTGCAGTGGCATGTTTGACATTATTTTGACAGTTCATACTCTCTCTTATTATCCTAGATGTGAGCTTTTGTGCCTAAACACTTTATTTTGTTGTTGTGTGATTATCCAGACATGTGTTATCCTTTTAAAACTTTCACTAATTCTGACTTGCATCACTTGTAATTTATGCATACACCGAGACAATTTTATTTGGTCGTTTGAGCCTTTTTAAGTATCATGTGGGAGGCAACCCACAAGTAGAGGTAAATTTTATTTTTGCAATCTTATTTTTGTTATTTGAATTTGTTTATTTTTAATTGCGTGTAAACATGCACTATGATGTAGAATTGTTAACAACTTGCATTTGGTCTTAAGTTTTATGTTTGAAATTTTGAAATTTAAATTATATTTCTTTGCTCATATCATTGCTCAATTCAACGAGTTTCACTAATACAGGCTATTATAATTACTCTTTGGTTGTCATGGCCTCACTTGCTATTTTTTTTTATAAATAAATAAATAACTTTTGGAGTGACATGTTTGACATTATTTTGACAGTTCATACTCTCTCTTATTATCCTAGATGTGAACTTTTGGGCCTAAACACTTTAATTTTTTGTTGTGTGATTATCCAGACATGTGTTATCCCTTCAAAACATTCACTAATTCTGACTTGCATCACTTGTAATTTATGCATACACGGAGACAATTTTATTTGGTTGTTTGAGCCATTTTAACTATCCTATGCAAATTTTATCCTTTGCTAGCCCCTTTGAGCCTTGCCCTTTCTTTCGGTTACTAGCCACATTACAAGCCAAATATCTGACTTTAATTCAATCACCTTACTTGGAGGTAGGTAGGAAAACTTTTGTCTCGTCTTGGTAAAATTCTAAATTTGTGGTTACTCATGGGATATCAACTTTTTAAGTTTGGATGTGTACTTTGATAAATAACATTTTCTAAGTTCTTTTGTCAATGTTTGAGAATCTCCACAATAAAAATGTGAAGAAAAAAAGTGGTAGAGTAATTTGAAAATGTGTACCTAACTCTAAATAGTAAAGCCTACTATCCTAAAATGCCATGCCCTTACCTAAGCCACATTACAACACGAAAGTCCTCCAAAAGTGTATGTATTTGTTGCATTGAGATTGCTATCAAGATTTTTTTCAAGTCTATGGTAGCGTGATGCATGTTCTAGAATTTGAGTGATAAATTCATAACCCTTGTTAAATACTGGAGATAAATTTTGGTGAGATTGTGTGAAGAGATAGTTGAACTTGATGAATGAATGTTTTGTAGTAGCTGGAACTTTGAGAATTGAGTTTGATTTGATTTGAGAAATTGAATTTAAGTTTGTTTTTAATTGTACCAAATCTGAAATTAATTGTTGCTTGGGGACAAGTAATAGATTAAGTTTGGGGTTGTGATGACACTTCATCGTTTGCATATTTTTCATTGTTTTTAGTCTTATTTATCTTTTATTTATTAGTTGATTTAAGGGTTTATTTGATATATTTTGTTAATTTTAGTTCTTTGATTTAATGAAACTTTTATGCTCTTATTTCCTTGATTAAGTAGAGATTTTTCGTAGTTTTGCGTTGTTACTTTGTTTTAGTGCAGTGCTGAATTTTGGTGGGAAATGAACATGACCTATGTGGGGTAGTTCAACCATATCTGGAGTTGATTTAAACCAAGTGCAAATGAAAGTTAGGATCCATAGCTACAATTTTCATGAATACACTGAAACCAAACTCGGAATCAAAAGAGGAGGAAAATGCAATAAACGCCAGACAAAAGTTAATGTGCGCTTGAAGCGCGCTCGAGACACATTTCAACTATTAGGCGTTGAAGCTTCTGCCGTTCTGCGTCTGAAGCGCGCGACACGCATCGGAACACATTAAAACTCATTTTTCTCACTTTTTAAGGATCTTTTTGACTATTGGGAAGTTTTGAGACTTGTGTCCTAATAGAGAAACTCAGAGACGACTATTCTAAACACCATTGGAGGAGTTTTATCAATAATCATTCATGAATTTTTCTTGTAATTCTTCTTTAATCTCTATCTTTTCTATCTCTGTCTTGTAATTCTTCTTTAATCTCTATCTTTTTTATGTATACTAATAGTAATGTGCAGTAAATAAATGAACTCAAAGATTTATCCTGGTTCCCCTTAAAACCAAGGGTACGTCTAGTCCTCTTGCACACCACAAGAGATTGATCCACTAATTGTCAGAAAATGTACAACTCCCACCCTGAGATTCTTGCTACAAACTTCTAACAACACTCCTAAGATAGCACACCACTATCTTAGATTAAGCTACTTTTTAAGAAAGTATTACTTTCTTTTACAAGTGATACAATATGATTTGAATAAGAATAAGGGAAGTATATTGATTAACAATCCAATAACAATTCAAGTACTTGAGAACCTTTATGAATGATATGAAAATGAAATGCAAGTACTTTGTAAAAATCAGATTTTTGTTCAAAATTGTTCAGGGTATTGATTCAAGGATTGTGTGTGTTTGATCTGAAGTTATGGGGTATTTATACTCCATAAACATCTCTTCAGATTCGTGGCCATTGATCCAAGAGGTTTAATGAAAGAATACAATGTTTTGGAGCCATTCCAGATCTGAAAAATTGTATTGCTTCTAGTTGTATTCGAATACATGATGTGTGTATTCGAATACACCTCTTTGTAACGTTCAAAAATATTCAAAATTTATACCTTGTATTCGAATACACATGTGTGTAGTCGAATACAGATTAGTGAAAATTTGTCACTGACTTACTATGTATTCGATTACAGATTATTGTAGTCGAATACATCTATAGGGATTTTGGCCACTGACTTGCAGTGTAGTCGACTACACATAGTCGTAGTCGAATACAACTTTGAGACTTTTGCTTCTGACTTGCTTTGTATTCGAATACAGGATGCTGTATTTGAATACACTTATGCATTTTGTCAAAAACATGATTTTTAAGACTTTGTTAATGTTGTTTTGACTTTTGAAAATACTTTAAATGCATATGTAAATATGACTTGTTCTCATGTAATTGAAATATTGGTTTGTATCATATACCTTTACATTTTAACATTTAATGTTTGGATTTGAAACTTATTAATGAAGATATTTGATCTTCTTTTTGATCTTGTTGCATTAACCATAATTGTTGATCTTTGTCTTCATCAAAAACATGTAGTTTTACATTCTCCCCCTTTTTGATTATGACAAAATGTTATTGTTGTGGAGAGATTGTATAATTCGAACCATTGCTCCCCCGTAGTATATGCTTACTCCCCGTTGTATGTGATTAATTGAAAAATTGTTTGAGAACCTACAAGATGTGTAAGGAACCAACAATACCAAATTTTCTCCCCCTTTTGACATGATCAAAAAGAAGGAAAAATATAGAGACATACATATGCAAGAATATACTCACAAGTAAAGATAAAAGTAGTACACATAATAAAAGATTGACATAACGAAGGATGAAAGCAATGTTAATTAAGGACAGCAAAATAGTCAACATATGTGTAACAAGGTTCAACTTAGTACATAAAGCACACCATAAGACAAACTACAAATTTAAGACATGAAACAAACTACAAGGCATAATAGAATCCTAGGGACGATCAAAATCCGTTGGAATGTGAAAATGATCAAGTTTGTCAGATAAACTACTAATGTCTTGAGATAACTCGTCATGGTTGCGAGCAAGAGTAGTTTCAATGTTCTGGAAGCGAGTGTTGACAGAAGTGGTGAGATTATCGAATTGAGTTTGAAAGAAAGTTTGGAAAGAATCAAGGCGAGCCATGAGCATTTGATTTGAGATATATTCATCATCAGAGGCTGTATCCTCGTCATCTTCATCAGCCTGGGCAGCAGCATTTGAGGGTCCATCAGTGTCTTCGGGAGCAGCATCAGATGGTTGATCATAATCACCTTTATGCACAAAAGAATTTAGTTGCTCATTCCATACTATCCGCATGCTATGCAGGATGCCCAAATCCAGCATATTTTCTTTGGTGGGTGTATACATGACTTCATCAGAGAAGTCCACCCCAAAGTGTTCTAAAATCCGGGACACTTCCTTCGCATATGGTAAGCCAATTGCCTCTCGGGATCCAAACATGACAGATTTCACAAAATAGGCCCAATTTAGTTGACAACCTTCATATATGAAATTCATAATTTGTAATTCAAACACCGAAATTTGGGAGTAATTGCCAGCCTTCGGAACCAGAATGTAGCTAAGGAAATAGTGCAAAAGGCGATTGTCAACGGTAAGATATCCCGCTCCATACCGTTGCTGGGCATATTTGGAACCAGCCTGAGTCCGCTTTTGTTCCATTGTGCGTCTGTCAAATCGACATAGGGCAACATACGCATCATACTTAGAGATATCAGCCCATTCACACAAGTTGTTGGGACAAAACTTTTGACCGTTAAAGGGAAGGTTCAGAATTTCGCCTATAGTTTTGGTATTAATCCGAATGGTTTTACCCTTAACTCGAGATACCATCATTTTTCCATCTTGGGTGAGATTTCAATAAAAATCCCTAACTAAGTCAGGATAGACAAGACCTTTGTAGCCTATAAACTCTTCAACATGTTGTGCCTTGAGTAACTCAGGAAAGTTAAAGGCAGAGAAAGAGTTTAAAGTACCGTACTTTGGAATGATAAGTCGCTTGTCCGAGTAGAATGTGCGAAAACGAACAATTTCTTCCGGTGTGTGTAGAAGCCGGGATAAATCCGTGACATTGGGATTCCTTGTTCGTTTTCTTGAAGGACCCACTGCTGCATGCTTGGTTCTTGGTCCTCGTTTGCGGGCATCCATGGCGAGAAGGGAGGTTTTGGTGAAAAATGGGTTTGAGAGAAATCTTAGAAATATGATGATTAATGCCAAGAAAGAAGTAAGGATTGATGTAGTATGCAAATGTAAAATAACCCTAAAATGTGACACAACTTTTATATTTGGGCAAAAACACGAATGTGTATTCGACTACACCTAGTTGTATTCAAATACACATTGTTCTGGGAACGTGTATTCGACTAC
>NC_021165.2:29996723-29998793 GCF_000331145.2 Cicer arietinum | reverse complement strand
TACAACTGTGTATTCGAATACCAAATGTAAAATAACCCTAAAAAGTGAAACACCTTTTATATTTGGGCAAAAACGCGAAGGTGTATTTGACTACACCTAGTTGTATTCGAATACACATTGTTCTGGGAACGTGTATTCGACTACGCATTAGTTGTATTCGAATACAATAATTTCTGGAAAAGTGTGTATTCGAATACAGACATTTGTATTCGACTACATCTGCAAATTTTTGCTTAAAAACTAAATTTTTATGGAAATCTCAACATATAATGCACAAATTCATATATCAAGAAACAATAATCATCAAGGAACTTTATTTTAACAATTTTAAAATGTAATTTTTGAAGAGATATGACTAATTATATATACCATGCTTGCATACCTACAAAATTGAAATCAAATTTTATTAGGTACCCAATGTGCTTTGGGTCCTTGATGGTTAGTACTTTTCTTTACCCATACGTAATGCCCTCTTGGAATACTAACGTTTCTAATGTGACAGACATTAGGTGTATGACCATGAAGGTCACAATAAGAACAAGTAGGAGTAAATTTATTTTCAAAAGCATGTGTATGAGGTTTACTATGAATAATTTTCTTTTCATAATGGTGATCCTTTTTCATAATTATAATCTTTTCTTGATTGGATTGATTACTCGCTTTGACAAAAATGGTCTTATTCAGGTTTGGTTTATCAACTTTTGATTATCCAAGACCACTTTTGTCATTTGAGTATCTTTGCATATTTAAAACATTTTCCAAGCCTATTTGTCCTTTTTCGTATCGTTCAGTTACTCTATTTAATTGAATAATCTTGAAGGAGAGGGAATCACATTTATTGCATGCAAAATTCTGTTTTAGTTTTTCCGAATTCTTTTCAATAGTGTCAACTTTTTCTTGAAGACTTGATATTTGTCTCTTTTGTGTTGACACTAGTTTGAACAAATTTTTGCATTCAATAAGAAGTTCCTTGATGGCGTTTTGAGCCTCGTTATATTCTAGAATCAATTCACTATTAGTTTTATGAAGATGAAGGGAGTCTATGTTACTAACCTCTTCTTCGTTATCTGATTGATGTGATGCCATCAATGCAACATTAGCGCATTCTTCACTTTCTGTTTCTGAAGATGAACTTACTTCGTTGTCTTCCCAAGCTATGTATGCCTTCTTGAAGTCTTTCTTTTTGGTGGCATTTTTCTTAATAAGGTTTGGACAATCTGCCTTGATATGTCCTTGTTTTCCGCATTCAAAGCAAGTGAAGTTTTGATTTGAAGTAGAACTATCTTTCTTCCTAAAACTTTTCCTTTTGAAAGTTCTGTCATTTTTAAGAAACTTACCAAATTTCTTAACAAGGAACGTAATATTTTCATCTTCATCTGAATTTTCGTCTTTTATTTGTTCTCTTGATTCGGTCTTTAGAGCAATGTTTTTTGTCTTCTTTTCTAGACTTTCATTTTGTTCTAACCTTCCAAGTTCGATTTCATGCTCTTGAAGTTTTCCAAATAGTGCAGAAAGAGACATTTTGGATAGGCTTTTCTTTTCGGATATTGGTGTCACTTTTGGTTGCCAGGCCCTTGTCAATGATCTCAGTACTTTTAGATTTAACTCATCATTGGTGAAGATTTTTCCGAGTGCTGTCAACTGATTGGTTAAGTGGGAGAACCTTTTCTGTAAGTCTAGAATAGACTCTCCGGGCTGCATTCGAAATAACTCATATTCTTGTGATAGTGTGTTGAGTTTAGATCTTTTTACCTCAATGGTGCCTTCGTGAGTTACTTCCAACGTATCCCATATTTCTTTTGCTGTTTTACAGTGAGATATGCGGAAAAACTCATCCATTCCTAGTGCAGATTGTAATATATTCTTAGCCTTTTTATCGAAAAGCACTTTTCTCTTATCCTCATCCGTCCAAGAATTTTTTATTTTTATTTCTTCTTTGTTATTGATGACAGTTTTTGGAATGTGAGGACCATTTTCAACTGCATCCCATATGTCGTCTCCTTGTGCTTCGAGATACGCTTGCATACGGATTTTCCAAAAATCGTAGTGCTCTCCAACAAAACATGGTGG
>NC_021165.2:29980800-29996633 GCF_000331145.2 Cicer arietinum | reverse complement strand
AGATTTATCCTGGTTCCCCTTATAACCAAGGGTACGTCCAGTCCTCTTGCACACCACAAGAGATTGATTCACTAATTGTCAGAAAATGTACAACTCCCACCCTGGGATTCTTGCTACAAACTTCTAACAACACTCCTAAGATAGCACACCACTATCTTAGATTAAGCTACTTTTTAAGAAAGTATTACTTTCTTTTACAAGTGATACAATATGATTTGAATAAGAATAAGAGAGGTATATTGATTAACAATCCAATAACAATTCAAGTACTTGAGAACCTTTCTGAATGATATGAAAATGAAATGCAAGTACTTTGTAAAAATCAGAATTTTGTTCAAAATTGTTCAGGGTATTGATTCAAGGTTTGTGTGTGTTTGATATGAAGTTATGGGGTATTTATACTCCATAAACATCTCTTCAGATTCGTGGCTATTAATCCAAGAGGTTTAATGAAAGAATACAATGATTTGGAGCCATTCCATATCTGAAAAATTGTATTGCTTCTAGTTGTATTCGAATACAGGATGTGTGTATTCGAATACACCTCTTTGTAACGTTCAAAAATATTCAAAATTTATACCTTGTATTCGAATACACATGTGTGTAGTCGAATACAAATTAGTGAAAATTTGCCACTGACTTACTATGTATTCGATTACAAATTATTGTAGTCGAATACAGATATAGGGATTTTGGCCACTGACTTGCAGTGTAGTCGACTACACATAGTCGTAGTCGAATACAACTTTGAGACTTTTGCTTCTGACTTGCTTTGTATTCGAATACAGGATGCTGTATTCGAATACACTTATGCATTTTGTCAAAAACATGATTTTTAAGACTTTGTTAATGTTGTTTTGATTTTTTAAAATACTTTAAATGCATATGTAAATATGACTTGTTCTCATGTAATTGAAATATTGGTTTGTATCATATACCTTTACATTTTAACATTTAATGTTTGGATTTGAAGCTTATTAATGAAGATATTTGATCTTCTTTTTGATCTTGTTGCATTGACCATAATTGTTGATCTTTGTCTTCATTAAAAACATGTAGTTTTACACTTTTTATTGCTTGATCAACATTAAAATGTTCTACGATTTGTAATTTGAAACGGAAGTGGAATTTACGAATGCTTGAGATGAGAAATTTATGAATTTGTAGTCTAGGGATATATGCAGGTCATGAAACCAATTAAATTAGTTGCAAAGACAATAGTTTAAAAAGAGAATTGTTGTACGGTAAGGCTTAATTCTAATTTTAAATCCACTAAGGAATGATGGGTTATGTTGGAATTAAATGTTCTGTCACTAAGACATTATGGCAAGAATTATAAAGAGAATTCGGTAATAATTCAATAAAGGAATCCAGTAACTAGGATCAATTTAGACACAAAGGTTAGATTCGAAGTGAAACTTATCCCTAACATTTTTCTTATTATAAAGGATCAATTTAGAAACTTTTTATTAAATTTTAGTAATTAAATATAACTCGATAGTAAAACCCAATCATTGAGTTTGACACTCGATACCTTTAGATTGAATTTAAAAAATGGTATTTTTGCATTGATTCTAAAAAATAGTAACATGTCCATAATCAAGTAGAAGAAAAAACTAATTTACTTAAAAAAAAAAACCAATAAAACGTATTCCACTAAAATCCAAGAACAACATAACATTGTTGTTGTGCTTCCGTTGCTGACCAAGACCAGGACCGTCGATCCAACATCCTCACCAATTCAACTATGTTTCTTAATTTCTGACCAAGACTATCATCGTTTGCGACTCCACATTCTTACTCTGAAGACTGTACGCAATTGAGTTCTATGTGGTGATATATTTTATTTTATTGTTTCTATTGTGATCCGTGAGCGATGGTGGTTATAGTTATAATTCTATTTTAGTTTTTATATTAAAATAAGAAAATATTGGTAGAAAATTGAGTAAAGCTATTATGATGGCCCACATAACACATACTGGACAAATCAATCTTGATAAATTACAATCTAATAATGACGAGGATTGGACCAAAATAATCAATTCATGTAATTGTACGCTTTGAATCAGACCCAAAACGAACTAGGTGAGACTGATTTATTTGACAACTCTAATCCTAATGACCTATAACTATGTTTCTTATACTATATAAAAAAAAAAAATTAAAAACCTAATAATTTAAAATCCATTTATATACAATTTAACAAAATCATTTCAGATTTTTTCAATTAATTATCAACAATATTCAGTATACAATAATAGATAAATAAATTTTATCATAAAAATAATAGATAAAAAATATATAAATTATATTAATAAAAGGAAAATTGTCTCGCATGACACGAGTACCAAACTAGTTATTTAAAAGACAATCCTTCATTAATTAATTAGTTAAAGTGAAATATATTTTTATTACTCTTATGTCTCTCAAAAGTCTTCTAGATAGAAAGTTGAAGACCAAAGGTTATTAAATTTTCCTAAGATAGGAATCAATGAGTACAAAGTTGGTTTGGCAAGCTGCAAAAATTGCTTTCATGGTCGTGTAATATGGGCTAAGGGAGAAACCCCAACTCGAATGCCTGCATTACGTGAAAAACTGGTGCAACTTTGGAGAAAATTGTTTTATGCACTTCCTCAATTTAACTTCTCACCCCCCATTTCAAATGAAAATACCATTTTATTCATTAAAAAAATTAACCACTCCATTATTTACTCTATATTTCAAAACTTTCAAAATTTTCAAACTTTCGAAATATAAAAAAGTAAACTTTTTGACATTTTTGAAACTTTTGATAACCATGAAAGTTTCGAAACTTAATTTTTCAGAATATTTTGATATTTTTGAAACTTTTGATAAATCTAAAACTTTCGAAATGTGTTTTTCCATAATTAAGCAAAAATTTCGAAACTTTTGATTAATTTAAAAGTTTCGAAACTTGTGAAATAGAGAAAATTTCAGAATTTTCGAAATAGAAAATTTTTGAAATTTTCCAGATTTGAAAATATTTAAAACTTTCTAAAATTTCGAAAATTTGAAACTTCCGAAAAAGATAAAAAAAATTTAGAGTTTTCTTTTTTGGAAGTTTTAAATATTTTGAAAGTTTCGAAAATTCTGAAAATTGCCATTTTGAATTTTTCAAAATTTCGAATATTTTAAAATTTTGTTTAGTTAAAAGAATAAAATTGTATTTTTATGGGTGGGAAGTTAAAGCGAGGAGGTGCATGGTACATTTCTCAACTTTAGAAACCAATTGGGCCATTGAGAATGGTGTCTTTGGAAAAGGGCTTTTATGAATTCTCATTTGCATATTAGGAAGATATGAGTAGCACTTGGACTATAGGATCATGGACCCTTAAGCAAAATGTGGGGTTCGAATTAACTATCTTCCCCTAGAATGTTAGAGACCAAAAAACTCTTTTCCATTGCTTCTAAAGTGGGAATGCCCTTATGTTGTTTTTGAAAATCGAAAACCTTTGAAAACAATTTATGCCACCGAAAATATTACTGGGTTGAGTCGCAGACTAGGTCGTTCTCTTTAAGACGTTTCGAGGCACTGCCTAAAATTGTGCAAGACAGACTATCAACCACGAAGTCCCCAGGATAAAATAGCCCAGTTACTCTGTATCGGAGTTCTACTGCACTGTAGAAAACCGTTCTAGAATTACACCCTCTGTATGGCAGTCAAATGACTGACACTCTAATATAGCACGAAGGGTACTCAAGAAAATAAGAAGAAGAAAAAGAAAATTAGGGGGAGAAGTGAGAAAAGCATCAGATACAAAGAGCTTTTGGTGTGCTTTTCCAAATGAGGTGAGCTCTCTATTTATAGAGGAGTTCAGCAACTGGATCTGAGAAAAAAAGGGGGATCCAAGAAGCACGAAGTCCATCAGCTGGCTACCAGAAACGTGCCTCAGAGATAGGAAACGTGACTTGACTAGGCTTCTTGACCGGACAACAATTAAAACGTGGGAAAGACTCAGCTTTAGGGTTTTGACTTGGCAAATAACCGAAGCTAAGTCAAATTAGGGTTTTGACTAAGCAAATGATAGAAGATTAGTCTGTTTAGGGTTTGACTGGAACATAACATGGTTATTAAATTTTCCTAAGATAGGAATCAATGAGTACAAAGTTGGTTTGGCAAGCTGCAAAAATTGCTTTCATGGTCGTGTAATATGGGCTAAGGGAGAAACCCCAACTCGAATGCCTGCATTACGTGAAAAACTGGTGCAACTTTGGAGAAAATTGTTTTATGCACTTCCTCAATTTAACTTCTCACCCCCCATTTCAAATGAAAATACCATTTTATTCATTAAAAAAATTAACCACTCCATTATTTACTCTATATTTCAAAACTTTCAAAATTTTCAAACTTTCGAAATATAAAAAAGTAAACTTTTTGACATTTTTGAAACTTTTGATAACCATGAAAGTTTCGAAACTTAATTTTTCAGAATATTTTGATATTTTTGAAACTTTTGATAAATCTAAAACTTTCGAAATGTGTTTTTCCATAATTAAGCAAAAATTTCGAAACTTTTGATTAATTTAAAAGTTTCGAAACTTGTGAAATAGAGAAAATTTCAGAATTTTCGAAATAGAAAATTTTTGAAATTTTCCAGATTTGAAAATATTTAAAACTTTCTAAAATTTCGAAAATTTGAAACTTCCGAAAAAGATAAAAAAAATTTAGAGGTTTCTTTTTTGGAAGTTTTAAATATTTTGAAAGTTTCGAAAATTCTGAAAATTGCCATTTTGAATTTTTCAAAATTTCGAATATTTTAAAATTTTGTTTAGTTAAAAGAATAAAATTGTATTTTTATGGGTGGGAAGTTAAAGCGAGGAGGTGCATGGTACATTTCTCAACTTTAGAAACCAATTGGGCCATTGAGAATGGTGTCTTTGGAAAAGGGCTTTTATGAATTCTCATTTGCATATTAGGAAGATATGAGTAGCACTTGGACTATAGGATCATGGACCCTTAAGCAAAATGTGGGGTTCGAATTAACTATCTTCCCCTAGAATGTTAGAGACCAAAAAACTCTTTTCCATTGCTTCTAAAGTGGGAATGCCCTTATGTTGTTTTTGAAAATCGAAAACCTTTGAAAACAATTTATGCCACCGAAAATATTACTGGGTTGAGTCGCAGACTAGGTCGTTCTCTTTAAGACGTTTCGAGGCACTGCCTAAAATTGTGCAAGACAGACTATCAACCACGAAGTCCCCAGGATAAAATAGCCCAGTTACTCTGTATCGGAGTTCTACTGCACTGTAGAAAACCGTTCTAGAATTACACCCTCTGTATGGCAGTCAAATGACTGACACTCTAATATAGCACGAAGGGTACTCAAGAAAATAAGAAGAAGAAAAAGAAAATTAGGGGGAGAAGTGAGAAAAGCATCAGATACAAAGAGCTTTTGGTGTGCTTTTCCAAATGAGGTGAGCTCTCTATTTATAGAGGAGTTCAGCAACTGGATCTGAGAAAAAAAGGGGGATCCAAGAAGCACGAAGTCCATCAGCTGGCTACCAGAAACGTGCCTCAGAGATAGGAAACGTGACTTGACTAGGCTTCTTGACCGGACAACAATTAAAACGTGGGAAAGACTCAGCTTTAGGGTTTTGACTTGGCAAATAACCGAAGCTAAGTCAAATTAGGGTTTTGACTAAGCAAATGATAGAAGATTAGTCTGTTTAGGGTTTGACTGGAACATAACATTGATTTTGACTTTGTGGATGGCAGTTTCGTAACTTGTGACATAACGCAAGCATATAATTAATTAATTAAAATAAATAATGAATAAGAAAATTAGGGGGAGAAGTGAGAAAAGCATCAGATACAAAGAGCTTTTGGTGTGCTTTTCCAAATGAGGTGAGCTCTCTATTTATAGAGGAGTTCAGCAACTGGATCTGAGAAAAAAAGGGGGATCCAAGAAGCACGAAGTCCATCAGCTGGCTACCAGAAACGTGCCTCAGAGATAGGAAACGTGACTTGACTAGGCTTCTTGACCGGACAACAATTAAAACGTGGGAAAGACTCAGCTTTAGGGTTTTGACTTGGCAAATAACCGAAGCTAAGTCAAATTAGGGTTTTGACTAAGCAAATGATAGAAGATTAGTCTGTTTAGGGTTTGACTGGAACATAACATTGATTTTGACTTTGTGGATGGCAGTTTCGTAACTTGTGACATAACGCAAGCATATAATTAATTAATTAAAATAAATAATGAATTTTCATATGTTTAAAAAATTTAATACACCACAAACCAAACCAAACCAAACCAAGCCAAGCCAAGCCGGGCCGAGCCGGCGGCGCGCGCGCGTGTGGTGGTCCATTTGCTTGCGTTCTCCCTCCTTCACAAAATTGTGGTTCCCCTTGGGGCCCAACCCAATTGTGAACCTAACACCTTATAAAGGTTATAAATGAGTGTGTTCCCTCATATGTGGGACTTCTCATTTTTCAATTCACAACATTAAAAGCCATCATCAATGCCATTTATCTTCCATCATTTCCAACACTTTATCATTGGACGAGGCAACAAATGCTTGTTCAATGGGATACTTTGCTCGTTCAATGATCTCAAAGCCATTTTATGATCGAATCCTTGTTGAAAGAATCCATTACTTTATCTGTATATCTTAACTATAAAAGGTTGCCATATTATTGTACAAAATGCGAGGGCATTGTCCATTATTTGGAGAAGATTAGGACATTGGACATTGAGACTAAGAAAAAGGGAGAGGCTAATTTATATGGTCAAAAGTCAACGTGTTGCAGGAACACCTATGGATCCAGTTCATATAAATTGAGTGGTGATTCAATTCCATTGGATTAAGTTCATATTCAATGGATGAAATTCTTTGGAGAAGTATAGAAATTCGGCCCATAGTAACATTGAGACTATGAAAAGGGGACGGGTCAATTTATATGGTCAAAAGTCAACCTGTCGCATGGACTCAGTTCATATAAATTGAGTGGTGAGCTAATTCCATTGGATTATATTCATATCCAATGAATGAAATTAAGCATGGCGTGTGAACTAGTGCAAGACCTAGAAGATGGATCTAGGTTTGAAATGTATAATAAGATGGATGTTGGATTCGTTATGGAAACACGTCTGGTTACTTGTTGTTATAGGAAAAAATGGGTTGAAGAGTAAAGTATTTGAACTTGCTTATCCATCTACAAATTCAATGTGTCCACCACCTAGAAAAATTAAAACCAAATGAGGGGTGAAGAAAAGTAAAGTCCACCACACTATAAAATTTCTTTAAATTCACTTGTTATGAGTTCATTTTGTTTATCACTTGTTAATTTCTCTTCGTCGTCAACATGAGCTCCAACATAACTGAAAGAACTTCTCAAACTTGGTGATAATATGAGGGTAGTTCATGTTGAATATATCATTATCTATCAATTGATTCATATGGATGTATACAATACAACGATTTTCATCTTGGAGATGATGATAACATTAAAATGATTTTTTCAACATTTACTTGTTATGAAAGTAGAGTACCAATCGAGTTTGACATTATGTTTCTCAAATTTATTAATAATATTGTTGAATATGTTGACAAATCCAAACTGTTTGATACACCTGTCAGGAAAGTACCATAATGTGGTATTGCACCAATCAAAGTGATCATTGTAGAGGGATACATCATCAAATTGAACATCTATGTGATTCTCCCACAATCACCATATGACATTAGTAGGTGTCAACACAGTTACATAATTATAAAATATTAATAAAAATATTAGATTAATAATAATAATAATAATAATAATAATAATAATAATAATAATAATAATAATAATAATTTGATGTAACGGTAGACTAACAAATAAATAATATACCTGTAAAAGAGTCGTGTATCCTTTCCGTTGCTTTGTTTCAATGTAACAACAAAGGCTGCATGACGCTAGACATACCTACCACAAGATGCCAAATCCCTAAATAGCTTTCACATCAATTAATATATTGCTAATATCTACAAAAATGGTAGTTCATACCAAATTCAATAGGTATACCCTTGCAACAGAATCAAACCTCAACAGTACATTACCAATGAAACACCCCTTTCAACCATTCAAGCCTATAATAAGCAATTCTAATTTTCTTCGTCTCATCCCAAATTTCAACTGCAAGTACTCCCAATAATTGTATGACAAGATTACATGTCATAATCATATCTCTATATGTTGGTGGAATGAAGAACTTGACCCTAATAGATATGTATAATAGGTTGGCTACATAATCTTGAGTAAACACCATTTCACTAAATGACATGTGAAATGACAATATTTTTGAGTGCCACTTCTCCATGAATGGAAATATCAAATTATTGTCAATCAATTTCAGACTACTCTGTTCCAGTTGGACTAAACCAGACAATTGCACTTAATCCTCTATCACTTGAGGTAGTGCTTATGGGGTAAAGTTTTGGAGCTTCTTATTATGGGTGTCCAACATCAACATGGGTTGCTCCTGCATACATATATGAATTCAAAATATAAAACAAAAATAATAAATAAATAAAATATTTAAATATATCAAAACAATTAACTTTACATCTCCATATCATAATTTGCAAGCAATATGATGCTCATATCACGTAATTGATGTATTATACAAACCTCCAGGTAACTGCACATAGTCATCTTACTGAATAGCTTATTCTTGTTGTATCAACACATCTTCATTATGTACAAACTCCTCCTCCAAATATCGTTGTCGAGCCAACTCTTTTTCTTGAGCAAGGATGTCGAACAAATTTGTTCAATAGGGGGATCTCTAGAAGGATATCGCATGGAATGCACACAATTTTTTTTTGTCTCGTCCTCTACATTCTGTACGACTAAAATAAATAAATAATTATTTTAAAAAAATTCAGAAAACATTATGATAAACGCGAAAACATTTTATCCAAGTTTTTTGTGTAATTTAGAAAATTTGAGACACTTGCCCTATTTTAGAACACTTTGAGGTTGAAATGATGGAAAAATGATGTTTCCAATTTATATATATTGGCAAAAGTGGAATTTGGGAACAAGGCCCAATCTCATTTAACAATTTGGATCAGTCTTTTTATTTTGTCAATAAACTTTGGATCAATGAAGAGAAAATTGATTTTGTACTCCCAAAATTGAACTTATACCTCATAAAATGTAAAAAACTCAATTTTATCCCTTTCATTTTCATTCAATAAAAGGTAAAAAGAAATTGATCGAAAATTGTATTACTCACAAAAATTTATGGTAACTAAATTGTTTCCCCCAAAAATTCCGTACACAAATTAACACAACCGAAAATTTTATTTTTGAAAATTTCAACAGTGTAATTTGTGTTATGGAAATTTCAAGGAACAAAAATTTCAACAGTATAAATTGTGTATCGGAAATTTCGACAAAAAATTTCCGGTAGTTAATAATTCTCCAGAAAGTTAAGTTTTGAAATTTCTGATAGTTAATTTTATTTTATTAAAAATTTCAAAATTTGAAATTTACGATACGTAATTTTATTCTACTGGAAATTTCAACTTTGAAATTTCCGATACGTGATTTTATTTATTTATTTTGTATTATGGAATTTTTTTTTTAATTTTGAAGTAGGGAAGGGGAAAACATAATTTTGTATAGATTTGCTTGAAGTATTCTCAAATAATCAAATTTTTGAGTCACGAGAAGCTGTCATATCATGGAAATGGGAGGTTGGTCGACAAAATCTAGATGCATTATTAATTTAATGTGTGAGCTTCACAACCATGAGTTAGTGATTACTTTTGAGAATAATGTATCTGTGGGACGCTTAAAAGAAGAAGGTAAGAAACATGTTGACGAACTGAAAAAATATCATGTTGTACCGAGACACATCTTGTTATCGAGATACGGAGAACTTGACTAATATATCTCAAATTTATAAGCCATGAACCATATACATGAATAATATGAAATGACCCAAAACTAATATGCAATATTTGTTGAAGTTACTTGAAGCTGAGAAGTATGCTTGTTGGAGTATGACTCATGAAGACTCCAACTTTGTGAATGACATGTTTTGGACAGACCCAGATTCCATAACCTTATTGAACATGTTTCCTATTGTATTGATTATGGATAACACCTACAAAGCCAACAAGTATAGGTTACCATTGTTTGAAATTGTTGGTGTAACTTCAACTGGGTTGACATTCAACGTTGTGTTTGCTTACATGAATTGCGAGCATCAAGAAGACTTTTGTTGGGCCTTATTGAAGTTAAAAGAGTTGTTTGTTTCAAATATCTTATTTCCTCAGGGGATCATGACTGACGGAGAACTTGCTTTGATGAATGCAAATTGAAGTTGTATTCCATATTCAACAAATTTACTTTATCAACTTCATATCAGCAAAAATGTTGGAACTAAATGCAAACAATATGTATTAAAGAAGGATATGCAGGAATCTATTCTAGATTTATGGAGGAAAATGATTTATTGTTATGAAGAGAATGAGTATGAGAAAATTTTGCAAAGGTTTGTGCAAACATGTGTTGATAATATTATTTTCTTTGGCTACGTAAGAGACACATGACTGACTCCTCACAAGAAATACATGTTGAAGCATGAACCAATCAAGTGTTGCATCTAAGAAATACTATGACTAATAGGTATGTCATTAAAACTTTGCATTTTGTTTTATATTTATACATGTTTAGGATTAAACATGCATGTTTAATAGACTTTTTATTGAAATAATACCAAACCTCTTTTTATATTTGCATATTAGAGTTGAATATGGTCATTGATCATTGAAGAGATTTTTGGAACACGGTAAATGAGATTTCTGTAAGGTTTGAAATGGTATGAATGAGATGTTAAAGTTGCAAATTATTAAGATAAAATGGTCATTTGAGACAAGTAAGGGTCGCAAAGAGCACATACACAACAATTCATTCTATGAGACTTTGACTTGGTTTGTATTTAGGAAAGCTTTAGCCGATATAGTTGATGAACACAAGAGAGTAATCTATGTCAATAACGACAAAATCGTGTGTCGTTGTATACTTAGAAACTCTCATGGATTACCTTGTGCATGTGAGTTGGCATGATACGAGTTGGAAGGTGTTACAATCCCATTGGATGTTGTTCGTATACATTGAAGGAAATTAACCATGAATAGTGGTTTAGAGGAAGAAAAGTTAGAAAATGATTCAGAGTTGGACATTATATGAGAGATGAATATAATTTGGAAAACATGGAAAAATTTCGGTAGTTATATTTCAATACCTGAAAAAAAATTGATGAATATAATTTGGGTAGTTATATATCAATACCCGAAACTAAAAAAAAATGATTTTTTTGGTTGAAAACAACTACCAAATATTTCAAATTTCTGATTGAAACTAACTCCCATAAATTTCATTTTTGAAATTTCCAATATTGAAATATAACTATCGGAATTTTTGTTCTTGAAATTTTCGGTTAGAAAAATTCAGCGAAAAAAAATTACTTTTATGGGAATTTTGTAATGTCGAGGTATGATCAAGATATCCGAATTTATTTTAGTTTTTACTATTCATTTAACGGTGTTTTAATAAGTTAAAGGATAGGAAAATATAAGTTCAATTGTCAGGTACAAAATGCAATTCTCCAATCAAGAACATCAAATACTTCAGTTTCTAATGGGCCGAGTTCTTGGACTTTTATCCAAATTTTGGAATCTTTGTGTTCCTATTATTCACAAGATTTGTTGTTCTTATCTTGATCGTGGTTTTTTTGATGATTCAATCAATGATACCATCGAGTAAATTGACTAGTTTAAGACAAAGAGCATGAAGTGTAAACCATGAGCCACACAACAATCAATCAGCGCTTTGACAGAAAATAGTGTGATGAGGCACACAAGACACAATTGTCCACTCTCGACATGGGTGAGAATAGACTGCATCGAGCTATACTTTATTAGGTCTGAGTTTGATATGTCAAAAAATTAAAGGTTAAGTCTGACTCATGATTTGTCATAGACTTATTTTTTAGGCTTGAGTCTGAGTTTGATAAAAGTTTGCTATGATCTGTTAGCCTATTTAAAAGTCTATTTTATTTTAACATTTTTGAATAAGTAATCAAATATATCTTTAAATAGATTAACAAGTTAATATGTCAATGAAATTAAGTTTTATTTTGATATTTAACATGACATTTTGAAAAATATGACTTTATACATATCCTACTGCAATACTATTTTATATTAATATATTTAAATATGTCCAAAAACTAAATAAGAATAATATACTAAAAGTTGAATATCTAACAAAAAGATCAAAATTTAATATAATAATTATAGTAGTAAAATAAAATATTATTTATATTCGTTTAAATAGGTCGACTTAATAGACCTAAAAGACTTATTATGTGGCTTATAGTCTGACCTTTTTAATTAAATACACTTTTTTAGAAGTCTTGACGTTATCTGTTTAGAAAAAAAAGTCTAACCTGACCTGAACCTGACGTATACTAGATCGTATGTCCTTGTATGTCGGTGTCACCTATTCCCACCCCTAACTGTCGATGAAGCTCATAATTTAAATTTAATTTTTTTTGTTTAATAATCTATAGTTTCGAAAATCAATTATGCATTTGGAAATTTCACACAATTTAATAAATATATAAATGAAAGAAATAAATTATTTTTGCACACGTAATATTACTAATTAGAAAATATAATTAGAAGAAAAAAATAGTTGATGTTGTATTGAAAATTAAAAGATTTGTTTATTTTGGGTCAAAGTATTTTTACAAAAGAGTTATTTATTAGGAAATGGATGAAGTATTATTTAATATTATTATATTAAAATAATAAAATATACATTATTTTATTATGATCGATTTAGTTACAGTCGAACTTGGATTGAACTTTTGAACTTTAAACCGGTGTCTTCACCGATTTAATGTTCTATCTGATTTTCTGAACATCATGTGTGAATCAAAATAATTAATCACGTTGTTGTGAAAAATTGAATGAATTATGAATGAGTTTGGAAACTCTAGATGCAAGATAAATTTAGAATGCTCTCCTATTCTTTTTTTTCTTTCTAAGTTATAAAGTTCACAAATTGTAGAATTGATCAAACGACAGTTTACAATTACTTCGTTTGTTCTAGAGTGAAAATATCTAGATTAATATTTTAATAAAATGTTCTATCAAAAATATTTCAATCAAAATATAAAAGTAAAATCTCACTTCAGTCGGACTTAAAAGTTGAGTTCATTAAAATTAAAGTTAAAGAAGACTATTTATAAAAATGCAAATATTAATTTAAGAAAAAAGTCACCATATACATTAATATTATTAATATTAATATTATTATTATTATTATTATTATTATTATTATTATTATTATTATTATTATTATTATTATTATTATTATTATTATTATTATTATTTCATCTATCCAACTTGGGGAAGATGAATTTATTAGTAAATTTATCTTTAAAATTTTAAGGTTATAGTCCTTGAGTACTAGTTCAACTCACAAATGTCAATATTACTAGGTTAATTTTGAGTTTCAATGTTAATTAATTTTTATGGAATTAATTATTTTTTTTAAAACAAAAAAAAAGTTGTGTTGTTATAAATTGATGTATTATATTAATATAAATAACTTGATATTTATTTATTTATTTTTGTTAATATTGGTTTTAGTTAAAAAAAGTAATGTTATGTAATTTTGATACACTATATTACTAGTGTACCAGTACTACTCCTACCTACGTGTGATATAATATAATGTGTACCAATTACCAATTTACCAATTTTATTTTGTTACTTTGTGAAGAAACAAAATTGGGTACTATTACCAAAATTTAATTTAACGCAATAAAAGCCCAATATTTATTTTATTACCCTTAGAGTATCTCCAAAGGTAATAAAATAAGTTCGTATCCCAGCGTGTAGTTAAGTAAAATTCAGTTTTTGGCGAGTTCACTATTAAAGTTGTGTCAAACTGTCTTCTCTCAAGAAGGAACGGTACTTTCATCATTTAATAATAATAAAATTATAACCGTTACTTTTTTTTATTAATTTATTAATAAATAATAAATTTATGACCGTTAGTGGACCTTATTTAATGAACTCAAGTTGAGTTCACCGTTGGAGTAAAAAATGAATGAGTTGCTTCAAGATGATGTGGCACAATATACCCTATTTAATAAACTCATGTTGAGTTCGCCATTGGAGATGCACTTACCAGCCAGTAATCACCGTTTCAATTCCATTTTCACCTCGCCCCAAAACCCTCACTCAACCTTCTCTTTTGTTTTTTGTTTTTACCATACCATGGACTTCTTTGCCCGTCGAACACATTTCATTTTCTGACACCGATGACCTTCTCTTCACCACCAGTCTCCTCTCCAATAACCACAATCTCCAAAAACTCCGCTGGTGCCAACTCTCTCTCGCCTCTCCTCGATTACATCGTCCATGCTGAGCTTCCTCACAAGAACCTTGACACTATTAAAGGTGGTCTACATTAACCTCAAACGAGCACTGTCTCAATCTTCGCTGGATCCAAAGAGATTCATCATTTGGTATCAAATGACTTAAAAACTTCACTTCCTCTAACCAAAACTCACACTTTGAAAAATTTGTGTACAATTGCTTTTCAGGCATGACTTATAATACTTGGCGTAGATGTTCTTCATGCTCTTTAGAGCTATTTGAATAGATGAGCATGTTGTCATTGAACACAACCACAAACTTATCCAAGAATGGGTGGAATGTCTGATTCATGTAGTCCATAAAAATTGATGGTAAGTTGGTTACACCAAAAGATATCACAAGATATTGATAATGTCCATATCGAGTTTTGAATGCAATCTTTTGAATATCTTCCTCTCTAACTCAGGTATGGTGATAATCGGTCTTTAAGTCAATCTTTGGAAACATAATTGTTTCACGAAGTTGATCTATCAAATCATCTATGCGTGATAAAGGGTATCAATTCTTGATGATCACCTTGTTTAGTTGTCTATAATCCACACAAAGTCATGAATGCCCTTCTTTCTTCTTCACTAGCACCACTAGAGCTCCCCAAGGCCAGACACTTGGCCTGGTGAATTTCTTAGCTAATAGGTTCTCTATTTGACTCTTTAATTATGTTAATTCATATGGTGTCATCCGATAAGGTGCAATTGAGATTGGTTCGGTCCTTAATTGTAAGTCTATGAAAAATTCACTCTCCTTGATTGGCGGCAAGCCTGGAATGTCAGTTGGGAATACAAATGGAAAGTTCTTAATAATTGGCACATCTTCAACCTTTACTCAAATGTCATTTCCATATTAGCGAGTGATAAATATTCTTGGGCTCCATTGTAAGGGCAAAAATATAAGGTTGACAAGGAATTCTCGATATAGAATAGTTAGATGAATATGAAGGCATGTAGTATTGACAGTCAAAACTTTTGTAGGAGTAGTAACTATTAAATCAAAAGGCAAGGAAGAGACATGCATCTTTAACTGCTATCTTGCAATTCCCCTGAATCACAATTCCCCTGAATCAGATCACTAGAATGAGTGGCCTCTTCTATAGTCATGCAAAACACTCGTCCCTTAGCAGTTGGACAAGTTGCCCTGGTAGCCTTCACAAAAGGCTCCACTTTTGGTACCTTGCAGTCTCTGACAAAGTGTCTTGGCTTCTGACAATTGTAGCACACATTATCCTTAGCAACACACTTGTTAAAAAAACGCCCTTATTCCCAACAACGATAACAACATATCTTTTATCATGATTGATTTCCTTCGCTTCCTAACTCCTGAATCAGTGGACGATACTGCCCTTAATTAACATTTGAAGAGCG
>NC_021165.2:29975965-29980790 GCF_000331145.2 Cicer arietinum | reverse complement strand
ATCCATTGGCTTTCCACACCCCTTATTTTGATGGTTTGAGCAATTCAGCCTTTGATAACTCTTCATCGTATGTATATTTTTAATTATTTTTCAAGTATTTATTTATTTTAATTATCATAACTTTTAGTTAACTTTAGGAGTTATTTAAATAAATTGTTGTATTGTGTTTCTTGAATAAATTAGATATTTATGGTTTTAATTTCGTCACTAATAAGATATTTTAAGTAATTTGTGTTTTATTTGTTTGGTTTAACGAAATAGGTTGACCCTTTAAGTAGAATTTTACTGCTGAAGTTATGCAGTTATTACTACATTGCGAAATAATAAAAGGGTTATGAATTGTAAATAATATTTTATTACTATTAAATATTATAAAAATGTACAAAAAAAGATGGTTGCTGTCCAAAAAAAGAAGAGATGGTTGCTGTCCAAATATTTCATACGGTATTTATTTATACAATTATAACGTATTTGATTATTTATATCTTTTTGTTTTCAATGTTTTTCTATTAACATCTGTCAGTCAATATTGTTATAGGAATATAAAATAGACATAATTGTTTATGCGGTCCTTAAACTTAATTTTAGATAATACTTTATTTATTATTATTATTATTATTATTATTATTGTTATTATTATTATTATTATTATTTTATTATTTTTCTGATTTGGTCCTTTGTTTAATTTTAAGTAAATAATTTGTTTTTTTATGTTTTAAAATATTGACAATGTTATCATTTTTTTATAAAAATTTATCAAAATTTTCAAACAAAACTCATAAAATTAATTATAATCTTCAATATAATGCAAATTTCATCAAATTTATAACTCAAATATTCAAATAAACTCATATTTTTATTCTTTATATTTTTGAATTTTTGTAATAAAATTAAATAAAGGACCAATTCTAAAAAAATTAAATAAAAATAGAAAAATAAAGTATTATTAGAAATTAAGTTAAGGGACCGTAGGATCAATTATGCCTATAAAATATTAATATCTGTCTAATAAATTAACGTTAATATATGCTTTAAATAATAAGTCTGATCACCTAACAATTTAGGATTTATTGTTATAAAAAAGAGATTTTGAGCTAAGGAATTGATTTTAGTCTAATTGGTTAATTTGACACAATCAAATAGATTAGATTGTTAAAATAGTAAATGGTGAAAAGAAGGTGATTCAAATTTTCTCTATTTAATTTTACGTTTATCCGAAATTATAAACAAAGTTATAAACTTTTTGTTACCTAGTGTTATGACATTGTTGCATTATAAAATTAATAACAATCCATGTGAAGACATTATCTACTTATCACTTTATTATTTGAACTATTTAGTACATTTGTCAAAAAGTTGTCAAACCTTCCGAACTGTTGTGACATCCAGGAGTCCTCTGATACTCCATTTATTCAACCTCTCTAATTTTGTCAACCAAAGCTTGAAAGTTTTTTATCCGCAAGGATAGCACTGAGTCTTTAATATCATATTTTGTCATCTCACACAATTTGACGGAAGAATCGGAAATATCGGGACTCTAATTTTGCTGCATATTTTCCAACAGTCATATTGATATTCCCCTAATGGAGCTTCAAGAAATCGTCTCCCAATTTTTTCCTAACACTCATAGGGAAATACTTATCCAGAAATTTTTTTTATAAGGAATCCAAAGTACCTCTTCAAGAGCAGCTTACATCGTCAACTTGGCGCTCTTCCACCAATATTTAGAAACTCCGACAAGCAAGTAGGTAGCATAGTTCACTTTCACCCCTTGTAGCAACGAGCTACCTTGAAAATATTTTCTACAACTCGTAGCCACAAATCAGCCTTTTCAGGAATGACATCCACTTGAAACTTGGTAGGATCATGTTGACAGAATTCTATCAGCCCGTGGCTTATGCGGCTCTTGCTTCTCTCGCTTGTTTCTCCAAGTCACATTGGTTATTCGCAACAGTTTGCGTAGCAACAACAACGGCAATATCTATCATAGCTTGTACCATTTGGGCCATCTTAGGATTCTCAGTAGCAACAAGTCTCTCGCGTCTTGGAGCCATAGTTCCCCTACAAAACCAACACTAATCATAAACCCACTACAACTATTCACATTGTGTCTACTAGGAAACACAACATCCATCCCCTATAATATCTTCTTGGGGGAAAAATAAGAACCTACCCGTACCCGACTCATGATCAACTTAGGACACTCCACTCACAATCTGATCTAAGATCAACCGAACTGTGATACTACAATATCATATTCCAATATTTTTAAAGCAATATTTGTGAAGTTCTAAACTCTAATTTCAAAAATACTTTAAGATAATTATTTTTTTCGTCTTATAAAAAATTGAGTAATTTTTTTCCTTTTTATAAATAAATCTTATTCCAAAAATAACATTAAGAGTAGTTCACAATGTTTTCAAATATGATGTATGATTTAAAATATAGAAGAGTTCAACTGTAACAAATTACAATAACATAAGCCAGTAGACAAATACAGTTTTCAAAAGTCACATTACAATATTAAAATATGTACAAAGGACAAATAAAAAAGAAACTAAGTTGATCAAAAAGAGTCTCTCCAACATCAACATCATATGATCAAAGGTGGAATTCAGTCCAAACAAAAACATGTGCAAGGATCACCAAACAGAAATAGCATATAAAATAATACAATTAAGACAATTATCATATGTTATCACATAAAAATAAGATAATTACAATATACTATATCCTAATGCAATGACTATATGTCAATTCGCATAATTCTGAAATATTATACCCCCACAAGGTTTTTAGGTTCTCTCTGAGCAACACCATAATAACATATTCAATAAATTCAATTATCATGATGTCATGCATTTATTAAGAATTGAATTATTTATCAACCAGATTCAAGAATGTTTCCAAGCAACCACTGAAGACGTGGCTCACATTTGACACCGAATATTCGGTCATCTCAGCTACAAAGGGTTGAAGACTTTGCAAACAAAAGGCATGGTGAGAGGCTTACCAAGTTTTTATGAGGGTGAAATTGTGTGCACTGATTGCTTGAAAGGGAATCAACATCGAGATGTAATCCCAAGGAGAAGTAATGAAGAACATCAACAAAGTTGGAGTTGGTCCACGCTGATATTTGTGGCCCAATTTCTCCGTTTTTAGAGGGCAACAAAAGGTATTTCATTTGCTTCATTGATGACGATAGTAGAAATGCGTGGGCGTATTTTCTTGCTTATAAGTCAGATGCATTCACTACCTTTAAGCTATTTAAAGCTTTTGCTGAAAAAGAAACGTGTCTATCCATTAAATGTCTAAGAACGAATCATTGAGGTGAATTCATATCAGATGAGTTCAAGGAATATTGTGAAATGAATGGGATCAAGAGGCAATTAACTGATGCATATACACCGCGACAGAATAGAGTCTCCGAATAGAAGAATAGAATTGTGATGAATATGGTGAGGAGCTTATTGATTGAGAAAAATGTTCCAAGAAAATTCTGAGTAGAGACGGTGTACTGGGCATTCTATGTTTTTAATAGATGTCCAACATTACCAGTGAAGGAAACGACGCCAGATGAAGCTTGGTGTGGGCTGAAGCCTTCAGTCGGGCACTTGAGAGTCTTTGGTTGTATAGCATATGTTCCTGTATTGGATGCTTGACGAATAAAACTTGAAGATGAGAGTCGTTGTTGTGTTCTTTTTGGTGTAAGTGAAGAATCAAATGCATACCGACTATATGATCCTACCTCCAAGAGGATTATTATCAGTCGGGATGTCTTCTTTGAAGAAGACAAGCAATGGAATTGGGAGAAGAGCTCTGAAGAAGGTAACACATTTGATTTGGAATAGGAAGATGAGAAAAGTGAAGAGAAAGAGGAATTGAATGATTGTAATGAAGAAGAAATGCAGCTTATCCAGTAACAGAGCCCCGAAATAGAAGAGCTCCAGGATGGATGAATGATTGTGTCCCTGGTGAAGGTCTTTCCTATAAAGAGGAAGAGGTACAAACTCACTTAGTCTTGTTTTCTCATGTCGTTCATTCTGATCCTACTTCGTTTGATGAAGCAGTAAAGGAGGAGAAATTGAGAGCAACCATGGATGGATAAATGAGATCAATTGAGAAGAATGGAATGTGGGAGTCATTTAGGGAGTTGAGAAGGAAGCTTGGAGTTTGTGATTTTCCAGGAGTTAACTAACTGCAAATGCAGTCTAGTTCAAGGGAGGGAATGATAAGGCTTAGTCAAATAAGTGTTCTGGTCTTTAGTATTATTTGTTAGTTGATTTAGTCAAGTTTGTTTCGTTAATTCTAATTAGAATGTCAGTTGTAGTTTGTTACGGCACGTCTGTTTTCTCTATTTATTTGCTGCACTTATCAGGATAGCATAATTATTTTTCTGGATAGGCACAAAATATTGGAATTATAGCAAATATATGGAAGATTTTGATGTACTTCAGTACTTGATTTTTTTTAATAAACAATTAACATTAATGAGAGATTGACAGTAAAGGGGTACCCCACAATCAAACACTAGCTACTTTGAAAATACAACAGAGTTACTAAATCAATTTGAGAAAACTAAAACTAAATGTCTACAACATTTGCCGATGAACCAAGACTATATGACATTATTTTAATCTTGTTTACGACATTTTCAATGACAGTGACTCCCTCTTTGAAAATAATATTATTTCTTAAATTCCAACGCACCCACATATATGAGGACTTTATAAACAACAAGAAAATGTGCAACTCCAGTCTTAGTAGATTGAATAACTCCATCCATCCAATCGAAATTGTCCTCCAAACTGCTTTAGAGAAAGAG
>NC_021165.2:29929795-29975919 GCF_000331145.2 Cicer arietinum | reverse complement strand
GGTTGAAAAAATGATGATTCAAAAGATTCCTCTTCACCGAAACAAAAGACACAAGCTTTATCGAAAACTCCATCAAAAACACCTCTATTATGTAATTCATTTCGTATATGTAGGATCAGTAATATTTAGAAGTATTGAAACGTCTCACATAATTAGAAATTGAGAAATATTGGATATATAAGAAAGAAAATTCATATATATGATGTTATAATGTTTTAATTGAGATGTGGTGTCAAAGTTTCTTACAGTTATAGAGTCTTTGACTCGATAATGTTCTCGCGTGCTTCGAGACTCTCCAACAAATGATATTAGAGTCATGATTCAGTTTGATGGAGGAACAAGAATGAATCCTTGTATCGAAAGTCTTTTCGAAAGGCTAGTTAAGATCTATTATAATTGATAAATTTTAATTTAATATATTTTTTAGATATTATTGTGAGTTGTTTTTAGAGTAATTAAAGATTATTATATACATTTTTAATTTAATTTATTATTTGTTATATGGAAAATATAAAAGAAAAATAAAAAATAGTATATGAAGTATATATATGTTAATATAATATTATATATTACTATAATTAATTTATATTAGGTGCAGAATGAGCTGTTAAGAAGAAAAGGAAATTGACTAAATTATTGAAAACAAATGCTGCGTAAATAAATGAAATAGCTAGGAGACAGAAAAAAGAACCCTGTGCTTGAATGGAAGGATATAAAGAGAGAGCATGAATAAGAAATAGGGGAGGCATACTGAACAGAGTGGAGAGATGACATATACATAAGAAAGAAGCCACCGCCGTTGGAAGCATATAAAGTGACTTTGGGTGTTTAGAGTTTGAGTAAACTATCTTAAGTTTTGGAGAAGTTTTTATTCTTCTCTTGAATTTGATTAATATTATTATTCTTGTTTTGATTTTCTTTGCGATAATGAATAACTAAATCTCTTTTAGAGTTTTTGATAGATCTTGTAATTGAGATACTTTTTTTATGTCTTAGTTATTTAGTTTTATTTTTATTACATTTTTTTTCTATTAAATTGTTATATTGTTCGAATCACCGTTAAGAATTTATTTGCATTTATATACTTTTAATCAATTAGTTGTTATCGATCGTACTGCAATTAATTGGTGGACCTATAGGATAATTAAGACTATAAATTATTGCATTTGCATCATTAAACAATGGGTTAATTTAGGGGAGAAATTAATCAAGAATGACCAAATGGATTGATAAGTTTTGTAAAGGAATTTGAATAGGAGACTAGGAGGTAATCATAGTTACAAGTGAAATTGACCCTAGACTTTTTTCCATTGAGTTACAGCTGTGTGATTTTATTACTTTTCTTAATTATCTCATATTTGCTTATTTTGTTATCGTAACAACTGAGCCATTATTGTTGGTATAAATAATAAATAATATTAATTAGTTTGATACTTCTTAATTAGTTCATTTGGATATGATAATCTTTTATACTACTTATGTGATGAAATACATTTGCTCTAAAGTGTGTTTTTAATGCAACAATAATATGATCATACAAGTCTATGATGTGAGATACTCACACTTAAGGGGGATATTGTTCGGTTCAATTGTGAGTGATTAGTTTTACGTCAACTAGAAAATTAAGGAATTCTTAACTATATAAAAGAGAAGATCAATATACCTAATGCCATAAAGTTTTAATATGAGATGTGGTGTTAAAGTCTGATCCTGGAGCATTTGGCATATTGTTGCTCTTGTGTGCTCATGGTCTCTCCAACAAGATGTTGGGAAAATAAACAAACACAAATTTAAATATCAATCAAAACACAAAAAAACTATGGAAATTCCAAATTCGGAGAAAAACTACAACCTTGTCTAATGACATCCAAAGAACAACATTATGTGAAATTTGTTATAACACATAGACTTTTCTCAAACTCTCTATGACCCCCAATACACATACACTCTCCAAAGTAAATATTTAAACTATATTTCACAATACTTTAATACAAGAGTATATAAGAGAAAATAAAATCAAATATAAATTTAAAGTATTTGTGACCGTTGAAATTTTTAATAAAGAACTAAGACTATATATATACTCTTGAACTCTCTCTTCCTTTACAATTTCAAACAATATAAAACTTTTTCATTATTCTTCGATTTCAACCTAATCCATAAAAGCACACCAACAATGCCCTAAAACACAAGAGTATTCCACAAAAATGATAGGCCAATCTCAACTAATCATCCACCATGAAGTGGGAATTAGTAGACTTGAGAATATTTCAATACTTGGTGTTAAGAGTAATTTTTAGATTAGAATTATACCAATTTTCACATAAAAGAGTTAATTGTTATTTCCTCCGCTCTTTGAATATATTTTGATTTTTGGTTATATTTAAAACTAAAATAATAAATTATAACAAAGTAACAATCCATTCAAGGCATTGATTTTAACTATGATTTCTACATTGATGCAAAACACTGCTTGAAATATCGCAAAAGGTGAATGTGAGATATTGTAAAAGGATACTAATTTCAAACATTCGAGTCTCAAATCCACTAGCACAACCATTCAAACAAGTTAATGTGAAAGTCATCACCTGCCAAGAAAAGAATAAGCACAAGTTACCGATTGTCCAAATAAAAAATAAATAATAAGATAAACCCCAATAACAGTGAGCTTAATATATTACATGAATATAGGATTGTCTATCAGATTTTGGATACTCTATACGAAATATAAATTTAGTTGAAATTATTGCGTTTGGTTAAGAACAACACATAAGTGGGATTAGATATCATATATTTATTTATACTAAAATACAGATTTGATTCTTCAATTTTATCAAATCTAATATTTTGATTTTTTTTCCTGCAATTTTGGTCTTCTATTTTTAAAATTATTGACATTTGATCATTTTTTTTTTAATTTGAATTTTAATTTGGTAATACGGCAATTATTTTAGTGTTGTGTACACAATAATGTAAAATTTGAATTTAATTTTACATTAAATAATACTACTTTCATAGTTTAAAATAAATAAATAAGTTTTATACTTTCAAATTTTTGAAAATTTCTTATCAATTTATTTTTAAATTAATTTTTGTTTGTTTTAAAGTGATATTATTTAATTTAAATTACATTTCACCATAATTTTTCCGCATCATCGTGTATATATCACTAAAATGATTGTCACATCACTCAATTAAAATTTAAATTGAAAAGAGGACCAAATGTCAATAACTTTAAAAATAAGAAAAGCAAAATTACAAAAAATAAATAGACCAAAATTATAGATTTAGTAAAATAGGGATCAAAACTTTATTTTAGCAAAAACTTTAAAACACTTAATGGATATATAGACCCCTTATATTGCGTTTAATATCTAATTTCGAATCAAATTAATATGAAACTCTTACTCACTTGATATACTTTTTACGATATATATGAATATATATATATATATATATATATATATATATATGTATATAAAAGCATTTTTTATATTTTATTACATCATAAATCAAAATATAATTAATATAAGAAGGATTATATTTACATAATAATAGTTTTTTTAAACTGCTAAAAATTGAATGAAAAAATATTCAAAATACATGATGTACTAAGAAGAAAATCAAATCAAAGTCTCTAATATAAAAAAACCCAAATCAAGTTACAGCAAACCGTGCCATCCTCTCAAAACACTCGTTGTAGAATACGATAACTCGAAAATTTTATGTTACTTATGTAGGAAAAAATACAAATACATATACAAAGGTGCATAAAATATATAGTTTATTGAGTATATATACAAAGGTGTATAAAATATATAGTTAATTGGATTATATTGATAAATTGGATTACTGCATTTAAGAAAAACAGATCAATTAAATGGTTTATGAATTGAACTACATATTTAAAACAATTCAGTTCACTAAACTAAATTAAAAAATTAGTTTAATAATTTTAAAACTTTTTTTACGTCAATTAAATTTCCTTTTCCTCTTAGAAAATTTTTAAAAAATTTTTTTCACAAAAAAAATATAGAAAATATAGAAACTTTTTTTTTTGTAAACCATTTTTTTTCGTAAAATGTTTTTATTTTATTTTCAAAAAATAATCAAAATGTTTTATATCTATTTTTCTCTAAAAAAATCAAAAAAAAAATTTGCCAAAAGAATTTTGAACTTTTCTCCGAAAAATAATCGAAATATTTTTATCTTGAAATATTTTTTTTTTTGGAAATTTTTTACATCTGTTTTTCTAAACTTAAATATTTCTCGAAAAAATAGATATTTTCTTTTCAAAAAAATTTTAAAATTCTTTTTCCAAAAAATTAGTTCAAAATTTATTTTAACTAAAAACTTATTTAAAATGTTAAACTGATTTATAATTATAAATTAATTTCAAATCGGTTAAGAAGTATATTGAACTGATTTTTAAAAACTAAATAAAATCATTAATGTGATTTAAATCGATTCAACTTTACAATATAAACACAAAAAATTATTCGCAAGTAATGGATACACATAAGACATATATATAAAATTTTGGAGTACCCATACTTCAAAAATTCAGTAATATAGTTAAACATTACGTACCTCATGTGTAGCAGTCATGGTTGGGTCCAAGGCCAAAACAATTTGAGAGATATTATTTTTTAACGTATATTTAAGTCGTCAGAAAATAGAAATATTTAAATATACAATAAATGAAATATTTTATAATTATAAAAAATACAATTATTGATATATTTAATTAAAATAATTTATTTATATCTTCAGAACTAAAAATAATAAAATTTAAATAAAATCATAGTAAAATATTATTAGTAACATTAAAAATATCTTTATTTTTATTTATCAAGGTTTAAATTTAGGCCTAAATAAATGTTGGACATAAATGTTGGACTGGCCCTGATACAATCAATATATTTAAACGAGTCTTATTGACAAATGTCCTTGAAGCTGGAAATAAAAATTAGAAATTTTACATTAAAAAATAAATTTTAAATTATGAAATTTTTCAAATTAATTTTAAATTAGAAAACTTTCGAATTAATTTTATATTTTTAAATATTATAAATTAACAAAAGATACTAAATACATAATGAAATAAGTTTATATTTAAAATCATCACTGACACTATATCAAAATTTTAATTTAACAAAAATATTAGCAACCAAATAATTCTACTTTATTTGTTAGATAATTTAAACAAAGACATGATATATATTATATGTAAATGTAAAAACAACCCTTGTAAACAAATTATATTTATATTTTATTATATTATATTTAAATTTTAATATTTTAGACTATTTTTTATAAATTGTTTATATATATATATATATATATATATGTATATGTATATATTTATTATATCTTAATTTTATATTTTAATTATATTTTACAAGTTAGATTTCAAACTAGTTATTCGGAAAGAGAATTTTGAAATTCTTTCGAAAAGAAATATTTTTTTTTTTTAAAAAAATAAATATAACAAATTTTTTGATAATTTTTTTTTTGAGACACAAAATTTAGATTATTTTTTGAGAAAAAAATTCAAAATTCTTTTGACAAAAATGTTTGCGAAATTCATTTGTTTTGATAAAAATAGATATACAATGTTTCTCAATAAAAACTAAAAATATTTTATGAAAAAATGTTTTTAATTTTTTTCTCAAAAAATTTCAAAGAAAAAAATGGTTCAAAAGAGTGTTTAATTTTTTTCGAAAAAAAAGTTTTGATATTTTCTATATTTTATTTTTTGAGAAAAATAAATTTCAAAAATTTTCTTTAGAGAAAAAAATCTTAATTAAGGTTAAAAAAGTTTTAAAATTGTGAAACTGGTTTTTTAATTAAGTTTAGTTTATTGAATTGTATTAAATATGTGGTTCATTTCACAAATCATTTAATTGATTTGGTTTGTTTTCTGTGTAGTGCAATCCAATTTATCAATATAGTCTAATTAACCATATATTTTGCACACCCCTAATCCTATTTTGCAAATTTTTAATCTAACTCATTCAAAATATAAAATTCAATTAAAGAGATATAATATATGAAATAAAATTTCAGATTAACTTATCATATCATATTAATTAATCAAACATTAATTTCAAATAATATATAATAACTTATTCATATCATATCCATCGGTCCTAAAAACACCATAACATGCTCGTACTATCAATGTGAGTTGTGTATGGTTTCCCCACGTTGTAAGGCAATATGATTGTGACATCAGATCATCCTCATACTTTGGATTTGAGTTGTGTAAGGTTTTCCCACATTGTAAGGCAATAAGATTGTGATATTAAAGAAGTTAATTAGGATTCTAGATACAAACTAATGTTTGTTTGAACTAAAGGTGGATAAAGTTCAGTTCTGAATTAAAATCGTTTGAAAACTGAACCAAATCGATTTTTAGTTTGAAAAAACTGAACTAACCTGATTTTCAGTTTAAAAAACCGAACTGAACTATTTTATAAACCGGTGAATCAATTTATTACTTTGAATCAAACCGAACCGGTTGAACATAGTTTTTTTTATTTCATATAGGCCAAATTTTACATAATTACCTCTAATTACTTCTAAAAAAACAAATTCGATTCTATTTTTTTCAAATTGAAGACCAGTTCAATTTTAGTTTTAAAAAATCAGTTCGAAAACAATTTAGCTCTTAATTTTTATAAATTTGTTCAATTCAAAAACAATTTGGTTCAGTTTAATGCTGTAATTTAGTTTTGTTTTTGGTTTTTTAACCACCCATAATTTCAACACCGTGATTTATCCATTTTTCTAACAGGCACCAAATATCTTAAACACTACGGCAACTATTTAGCACAAAAAGGAAGACATTTATAGCAAGGTCCAAAACAAAGCTCTCACTCGAATATAGAGTTGAGAGCAACATCACTGACTTTGACTTAGTCTAACAATACAATCCTCCTAGGGAAGTAAAATATAAGAAAAATTAATTTATACAAATACATATTTTAAAATAAAATATAGGCAAATTTAACGATCTCATTTGTTTATTGTTGGTATTTCTAAACATTTTTTTAACTGAGAATTTTAAAATAATTATAATTTAATTTAACTTTATATACACTAAATGATTCAATTTATTTATTATCAATGATAATTTAGACATTACATTATATTTTTTTTATTGGCATATCTAATTATAATTATTTATCTTTTTAATATACATATTTAATATGATATATAAAATTAATTTGATGATTTAAGTGAAAGAGTTAAATAATATAATGATAAAAAGATTATAAATGCAATACTTATTTTCAATAAAATACTTATTATTAATTATATGTATTGACGGTTGAAAAAAAATAGTTTGACCAATTTTTACCAGAATAATTAATTTTGGAAGGAGTAATTAACTAGCGAACAAGTCAATTGATGTTGATTGTTTAAGTATAGGTCTTTTGAGTCAAAAAAACAAAAAAATTAATTTGGTTGGCACATATTTTGAAATGTCCAAGCAGCTGTGGTCACCGGTGAAGACTAAGTTGGACGAATGACTTATTAATTTTTCTTGACCTGCTGCTGCTGTACCAAACTTTTTAATTTATTCATTTAAATTATATTTACATGGTTAGAATATCTTACGGTGTGAGTTTTAGTATTAAACTTTTAAAAGAAAAAGAGTATTCAAGAAAAATCGTGGACTTCAAAGAAATCAAACACTACATGAGAATCTATAAAATGGAGAGATAACTACACTCAAATGCAAAAAACCATCTTCAACCTTAAACCATTTGTTTTAGTAGGTTTGATTCTCATAACTATCTCCACTTACAATGATCTTATTATGGCTTACTTTGCTACTACCCTTTTGCCTCATAAATCTAAGCATCAATATTGTTTTGGTGACTGGACTTTGTTTTGGTGACCAACAATCTTTGTTGCTTCAGTTGAAAACCAACCTCATATTCAACCACACCATGTCCCAAAAACTTGTTCATTGGAACCAAAGTGATGATTGTTGTGAATGGAATGGTGTAGCATGCAACAACAGAGGACATGTTACAGCTCTTGACTTGAGCAATGAATTTATCACTGGAAAAGTTGAAACTAGTCTCTTCAACTTGAAGTATCTAGAGAGTTTGAATTTGGCCTATAATCAGTTCAATTCTAACATTCATTCTGAGTTTCAAAAGCTAAACAATTTGAGGTACTTGAATTTATCAAATACAAATTTTACAGGACCTATTATAGAGTCTATTAATAATTTGACACAATTGTCAACATTAGACTTATCATACTGCAACTTCAATGGAAAGCTTCCTAATTCAATTTCTGATCTTACAAAACTTGTCTATCTAGACTTGTCTTACAACAACTTCACTGGTCCTATTCCATCATTTAATAGGTCCAAGTCCCTCAATGTTTTATCCCTCAATCATAATAATTTCAAGGGTCTAGTTCCATCTGGCAATTTTGAGGGACTAATAAATCTCATGAAAATTGATTTAGGAGATAATTCACTTGAAGGAAAAGCCCCCTCATCATTGTTTAGACTTCAATCACTTCAAATACTCATGCTTTATTACAACAAATTCAATGGTACTTTGGAGGAAATTCCAAATGCTTCTTTGTCACAATTAGAGATGATTGATGTAAGTGGAAACAATTGTGAAGGGCCTATTCCTATGTCAATCTTCAAACTCAAAAGACTACGTTTGCTTCAACTATCCAAAAACAAGTTCAATGGCACTATAAAACTTGATGTAGTAGGAAGGCTTCAAAATTTGAGCACACTTGATCTTGCACATAACAATTTTTTGGTTGATGCAAATATTAGGAATGGTCGCGAAGCATCATCTTTTCCAAATTTGAAACGAATCTGGTTGTCCTCATGCAATTTGACAGAATTTCCTGACTTTTTGAGACATAAATCTATGCTTCAATTTCTAGACTTATCCAACAACAAAATTTCAGGACCAATACCAAAATGGATTTGGAGTTTTGAGTATATGGTAATCCTAAATGTTTCCAACAATTTCATCACATGTTTTGAAGGGTCACCTCAAAATCTTAGTTCAGATTTGTTGAAACTTGACCTTCATTCAAATCAAATAAAAGGGCATGCACCAACTTCTTTTAAAAATGCCATCTATTTGGACTATTCAAGTAATAGATTCACCTCTATTAACTTAACAGAAATAGGTGGCCACATGCCTTTTTTATATTTTCTCTCTCTTTCAAACAACAATTTCAATGGAACAATCCATGAATCATTTTGCAACATTTCAGGTCTTAGAGCACTTGATCTTTCACATAATAGTTTCAATGGATCAATTCCTATTTGTTTGACTAGAAAGAGTAGCACTTTTGGGCTATTAAATCTTGGTGGAAACAAACTCAATGGCTATATTTCAGATACATTCCCAACATCATGTAGTCTAAGGTTTCTAGATCTCAGTGGAAATCAATTGAAGGGAACCATTCCAAAGTCTTTAGCTAATTGCAAACACATGCAAGTTCTTAACTTGGGAAACAATCAATTAATTGATAGATTTCCTTGCTTCTTGAACAACGTTTCCTCCATTAGAGTCATGATTTTAAGGACAAACAAATTGCATGGAAATATTGGATGTTCAAATAACATTGCCCCTTGGGAGAATCTTCAAATTGTTGACATATCAGCCAATAATTTCAGCGGTAATTTACCTGCAACATTGTTACAAAGTTGGAAAGCATTGATGCTTGATGAAGATAATGGTGGAAGGTTTGGCCATTTATATTTTAACCTCTATGATGACTTCAATCCATTGAATTTCCTTCATGCAATAGTAGATCTTGGTAGTGAGCTACAAATGAAATTAACAAAACTTAATGCTGATGAACCAATTTATTTGATAGACCATATAATCACTCATTTATTTGAGGAAGGTGTTGGTATTAGAAGTTATGAGGATTCAGTTACAATTGTCAACAAAGGTCAACAGTATAATTTGGTTAAAATCCTCATAGCTTTTACTTCATTGGATTTCTCATCTAACCACTTTGAAGGGCCAATACCAAAAGAGCTTATGAGTCTCATAGCACTTCATGCTCTTAACTTGTCACAAAATGCTTTCTCAGGTAGCATACCTTCTTCTTTAGGGAACCTAAAACATCTTGAGTCATTGGACTTGTCTATCAACTCCTTAAGTGGAGAGATTCCAACAGAGCTTTCAATGTTATCATTTATATCAGTCATCAACATGTCTTATAATCACCTGGTGGGAAAAATACCAACTGGAACTCAAATTCAATCTTTTCAAGCTGATTCATTTATAGGAAATGAAGGGTTGTGTGGACCTCCACTTACACAAAATTGTAGTAGTGGTAAAGGAGATAAACAAGAATCTAAAACAACTTATTCTGATGATACAAGTTCAATTGATTGGAATTTCTTAAGTGTGGAGTTAGGAGCCACTTTTGGGTTTGGAGTTTTCATCTTTCCACTCATTTTTTGGAAGAGATGGAGGATGTGGTATTCCAAGAAAGTTGATGAAATGCTTTACAGGATTGTTCCACAGCTCAGTTTTGTGTATGAACATCGCAGAGGACAAAAGTATAGAGTTTTAAGGAGGAAGAGGAACTAATGATAGTACTAGTTTGTGTAATCTTGCAGTTTGCATTTTTCTTTTTCTTCTTTTAATTAAAAGCTTTGTTCATATTAGCATAATACAGAACCTAAACTTAGAAGTTCTTGTACAGTTTATATTTAACATGTTTGATTTTGGTTGATCTATTCATGTAATTCATGCATTTGCAAGTTGTGTTGGTAGCTTGTGTGAGTTATGCTTATCATAGGTAATTATTAGCTGGTAAGTTCTTCCAAGCACCTCTCAACATGTTTTATAGCAGGGAAGCCTTTCATTCAGTTGCACACAAAGAAACAAATAATAAAAACATTTACTTATAGCGTCTCATTTTTGCTTTCATTTTTACTTTCATTATCTTAATTAAAATATTTTAAATACAAATTAAAAATATATTTTTATGTCATTTTATATTTTTCATTTTTCAACTAATTCAATCGTTAATTTTACCAAACATTTCAAATTAAATCAGTTAACTTATCAGCAATTCTCTATCAACTAACTTATCCGCTATCTGCTATCAACTAATACATATATGCTATTTTTGCCATACATAACCAAAATGTCCCATCAAACCTCGTCCCTTGTTTTGAATTTCAGTAACAAATATTGTACTAACCAGAAGCTCACAAAAGTTTCTGCATAAAAATAATAGGATATTTGGAACAAGATCTTAAACATACTAGAAATGACAGCATGAAAGTGAAAAGTGAGAAGAAAAATAGGTAAGACATCATCTTAAGCACGCATGATTGTTTTTCCCAGATAATTTGGGGTCCAACCAAAGCATACTCTAAAACACAAAGCACAGAAAAGGAAAAAAGTGCAAGACACACTTGGAATTTTTTCGTTAACACTTTTATCTGTAAAATAAATTGGCAACAACAACAGAGTTGTTTGATTGTGATATATAATTTTCTTCTATTTTGTTGAATCATAAGTTTTGAAACCCTTAACCATAATAATTCACACAAAAGAAACCATCAGAAAGATGCATTTATAGTGCAAAATAAGTCAAAACAAAAAACAATCAAAATATATAGTCACTAGATGAGAGCCAAAATATATTCACTTGTAGGAACCTCTCGGCAGACTAACCAAAAAATAGCTCAACCCATCGCTGAGTTATTCGTAATTACAACCCATAACAAATATTAATTTATTTTATAACTAAGTGCATTATTATTAATTAGAACTTAATAGTTGAATTAATAAATTATAATTTAATTATTGATTAAGGTTAAGTCACAACTAAAATCCAATAATCTCGTCACCTTTTGCCCATTATATCCTCCATTGGTAACCATTCTTTACAATCTGGAACCACAAAAAAAGAGAGATTAAAATGATACCAAAATAAAATAGAAGAGACAAAAGTGAGTTATGTCTTTCATCTTTCCCTCAAAGAGAAAAGAGTAATTAATACATTGCTTCTAAATCTACAACTTCAAATCGAAGATCTTGAGGACAAATGTTGAAATCTCCCTCTAAACTCATATATTTTTAGTTCGGCCGTTGTAACTAAAATTGTGCATAGCCTACTGTTTGAGTCGGTCACCAAAGACAGAAGGATATGGAGGGCTGAAAGAAATGGGGAGTATTCACTGAAGAGTGCTTATCGGTTGCGTGTCCAAAAAAATATTGATAGTTCACACCAGAGAATTCCAGGTAATTGGCACCTAATTTGCCGTCTGCAGATTCCACCTAAAGTTACGAATCTTTGATGGAGCATTTGTAGGACATGATGTCGCACAAGAATGCGATTAAAGTGGTTGATTTTGGAGGGACGGACGAAAATTTTAGGTACTTATTGTAACTCTATTAACTTAAATTTTTGTTCATTCTATGTTACGAAATTTTAGAAGGATTGTTTCTTTTCTTCATCTCTTCTTCTTTATCTTTTCTATGTTTGTCATTGTTAACATGGTATCAAATATCTTTGGTTGATTTTGGGGTCTACTGTAAAGTGGTTGACAACTTAGTGCGATTGGTACTAATTTGCTCCCTCCGTTTCCGACTTGATTCTACCTCAGTTTTCAGTGCGATTTTGCTCTTCTATTTTTGGCGTGGTTTTGGTCTTCTGTTTTCAATACGATTTTGTTTGGTTCCTAATTGACTCTCATATTGACAAGTTATCCATAATTTATTTTGTTTTAGTGATTGTTTTCATCGTATTTTCCTGTCATTATTTATTATGGTTGATGTTATGGATGACTCTCTTCAAGCTGTTAGTGTTCACCTCAATAGAAAAAATTACTCTTAGTGGAATTACGTGATGATTTTTTTTTTTATTGGAAAAAATATGTGGGGTTATGTTGATGGAACTTATGTGAAGCCTACAAATAAAAAAGATGAAGCTAAATATGCATAAGATTTGAAAACATGGAAAGTTAGTAATTCAAAAATCATTACTTGAATTAATAATTTTGTTGAGCTGTCAATAGGCGTGGAACTAACAAAATATGATACTGCTAAAGAGATTGAGGATCACTTGAACCGTTTGTATGTTCAGTCTAACTTTGCAAAATGTTATCAGTTGGAAAGTGATATCAGAGCCCTTAACCAGAACAATATGATCATTTATAAATTCTATCCGACAATGACTAATTTGTGGAATCAATTGGCTCTTATGCAATCAACTATAAGACGCATGAATTCTTCGTCTTATAGTTTTTATTTAGGGCATTCTCTCCTTGGACATGTTTTCTGTTTCTGGATTAAAATATTTGGCTTCTACTGGAGCTTTAGAAAAGTTACAAACCAGTGATATTTCAGATTTTTGTGGTTGTAATGTGCTAAAAAAAAACCCCCCGTCAATATGTGCTAAACATTTGAACCAAATAATGATTTTTCATTCATGTCACAAAAAGAAGATCTTTCGATCATTACATGTTGGTTCAAAAACAAAAAATTACAAGTAATCATAAGCAGATAACTACATATCAGACTTTAAAATCTAAGATATTTCTCCCCCCTTTGTCATAGCAAAAAGGAACAAGAGAAGAAAACTAAAGTAGTGATTTAAAACGACAATGACGGGGAAGACCCTTCAGAGGATGGAGACGAAGAAGGTTGAGGAATGTCTGGAAATGTTGGAAGAGGATTTGGCATAGGTGGTTCGAGACCAAGCTTGAGGCAAGCTGATTTGCTATCCAGTCTCGCAGAATTGCCTGCTCTTTATCTTGACAAGCTTGGCGCGCAACTATGGTTCGAAGAGCAGCAAAAATTCTAGGAATATTCTTGTAAGCTCTTGACAATTCCTTTTCCAATTTCGTCCTTTTTGAGGGACGTTGATGGTCATCCATGGGAGTGCTGTTGGAAGGAGTATCAGATGTACAAAAAGTAGACAGAGTAGCAAAAGTGGTGTTGATTTGAGGAATGGAGTTAGGAGCGGAGTGATGGGGAACAGATGGGCAAACTGTATCCAAATCAGGAAAAGCCAAGTATTGGCTTATTCCAAAGAGAGATGAAGATGCAGTTTTCTGAGGCGAGATAAACACTGGAAACATTTTTGAAGTGTTTTGGGCAGGAAGTGTAGGGCATAAAGTTTCCTGAGAGGATAGATTTGTGAATGGAGGAAGTGTGGAAGTTGCAGGATTCAAGTGTGGGGAAACAGCAGGAAACGAGGAACATTCTTTAGTATTTTGTTGAGGGGGAGAATGTTCTTGAGGTTCTGTTGTTGTGTGGGCAGCAGAGATTTGGGAAGATCGTTTTCTTTTGCTTATGGATGATGGACTGAAAACAGGTTGTGGTGAGGGTGGGATGGTGGGAATCTGTTTCATATGTGAGAGGTTCTTGGAGGAGAATTTGGAAATTTTGATAATTGAGGATTCAGTTGAAAGTGGAATCTCAAAGTGCCTGAAAATTTTGGAGAACACCATGCAATAAGGGACAATATTTCGCTTATAATTCTTTTTGATGGCAGCAATCATGTGTTGGATTATCAAATATGGCAGATTTAACTTCTTGCAATGAAGAAGATGATAAATGACAAGATCGTCATTATTAGAGACGAATTCATGACTGCCACAGTGAGGTAAAATGTTGTGTTGGCTAATGTTGTTAAAAATTTTTGGCAAGGGTTTCAGATCAGCTGAAAGACATTTTGTGGATCCATTAACAAAAAGCTCTTGGAACACTTATTCTTTTGAAATGTTTAAGGTTATGTACCAATCTTTTCCATAGATTGTTAAGCCTTCATATGGTAATTTCAAAATATCATCCAGAATCAGAGGATTAAGTCGAATTTCAATACCTTTCAAGGTTGAGACTATGAGAGACTTGTCTTCAAAGGCTTCAGCTTTGCAATAAAAGGCTCGAATGACTTATGGGTAATGACAATCATATATTTTCAAGAAATCAGTCCAGCCAAGTGCATCAGTATGATGTTGGATGGAGATCCCTTCGATTTGAAGTTTTTCAAAGTCAAAAACCCTCCCAATACCAATAGGGCGTTGAGCCCATTTTTCAGAAAATATATTTTGGATTTTGGAAGAAATCAGAGGTGGAGTCAGAATTTTTGAGGAAGAGGGTTTGGTAAAGGGTTTAGGTTTTTTTATTGTGGAAGGTTTTGTGGTTTTCTGGGTCGGAGTTTTAAGAGGAGAACGTTCTTTGGTTGGTTGAAGAACATTCTTGAGGTGAAGGCTGAGATGAAGAACGTTCTTGGAGTGGCAGCGAAGATTGTTCTTGAGGTTGGAGTGAAGGTGAAGATCGTTCTTGGGGAATCGAAGATCGTTCTTGAGGAATCGAATATCGTTTTTGAGGTTGGAGTGGGGGTGAAGATCGTTCTTGAGATGTGGTCTTCTGAGATTTTTTTAGGGAATTTGAGTTTTTGGGAGACCAAAAACTGTGAAAGTGTGGAGGGAGATTTGGATTTAGGTTTTCTTGGTTGAGATTTGGTGTGTTTGATTTTGGTTGGAAGATGTTTGTTAGAAGGTTTTGGGATGGCGAATGAGTTTTTGGAATTTCTGGGGATTTTGAAATTTGGGGGGCCTTTGGTTTTGTGGGCTGGGATGCATTAGTAGTTTGTGATTTGGGATTATGTTGAGGTGGTGAAGGTTCAGTATCATCATCAGAAATTGTGTAAATTGTGTTGTCAACCTTTTTGGTTTTAGAAGTTCCAATTCCTGCTTGAATGCGCATTGATCTTCGTTGATAGGATGAGGTGTTGAAACTAGGGTTCATAGTGTTTCGAAGGTGGTGTGGGCATTGACTATTGGAAGGGGTGAGACATTGATATAAAGGAGGAAGCTTAGTTGAGAGAGGTTGAGGACATGGTTCTGGGGATGAGGATAGGTAATCTGAAAATGTGTTTTCAGAGGATGAATGGGGAGGTGTTGGTCTGGGTGGAGGAGATGGTGAACGGACTGGAGATGGAGATGGTGATGGTGAAAGTGATGATGGTGGTGATGATCTAGGATTTTTGTATGCCATTGTTTTTGTTCGAGCCATTTTTGAAAAATAAGGAGAGCTTGAGGAAGAAGAAGAAATGTTTTGCAGAAAACAATTTTGAAAAATGAAAGATGCGAAGATGACTAGTTTTGATGTGTTTGTAGTTAATTAAAAAGTGGATGGAGTGCCACGCGTGTGTTTGATTTGATAGGGTAGTTGAGCATTGGGAAGGAGGAGAAAGAAAACGTGTAGCTGGGTAAAGTATGGGTAGCCGTTACTTTTTAAAAGCAGTAGTCGTTTTAGATGAAAAGGGCGATTTTAACAGTTAGTGATGATGAAGAACGAAGATCGATCTTGAGTGGTTTGGCAAAAACGAAGATCGTTCTTCATTATGACCAAAATGTTCTGGTTTGAATTTTAACAATCGTGACCATGATTTTTAACGGTTTTTAATCATTCTTTGATGGAATTGAAAGTTTCTTCAACAAGAGGCTTTATAAAAATATCAGCTAACTGATTATTTGTATCAACAAAGATTAATTCAATTTCTTTTTTACTCACATGATCCCTAATAAAATGGTGTTTTATCTCAATATATTTTGACCTTGAATGTTGAATAGGATTCTTAGATAAATTAATAGCACTAGTATTATCACAAAATATTGGAATATGAGAGTACCTAACTGAATAATCTTCAAGTTGATTCTTGATCCATAAGACTTGAGAGCAGCAATTCGCGGCTGAGACATATTCAGCTTCAGTGGTTGATAGGGCAATTGTATTTTGCTTCCTACATGACCAGCTTATTAAGGCTTCCCCTAGGAACTGACATGCACCACTTGTGCTCTTTCTTTCCATCTTATCACCAGCACAGTCGGCATCACAGTAAGCTACAAAATCAAAATGAGAACCTTTGTTGTACCAAAGGCCAAGATCAGTAGTACCTACGAGGTAACGAAAAATTCTTTTGACTGCTGTTAAATGAGACTCTTTTGGTGAAGATTGAAATCTAGCACATAAGCCTACTGCGAAAACAATGTCAGACCTACTTGCAGTTAGATAAAGTAATAATCCTATCATACCTCAATATTCTTTATCAGAGATTGATTGTCCATTTTCATCTTTATCTAACGAGGATGATGGATGCATGAGAGTAGACATAATCTTGGCTTTATTCATTTTGTATTTCTTTAAAAGGTCTTTGATATATTTTTCTTGACAAATGAAAATCTCATTTTTATGTTGTTTGATTTGTAAACCAAGAAAATATCTCAATTCTCCCATCATACTCATTTCAAATTCACTTTGCATGAGTGTTGAAAAATCCTCACACATTTTTTCATTTGTTGATAAAAAAATAATATCATCAACATACACTTGAACGATGAGTAAATCATTTTTACTTGTTTTCTTAAAAAGTGTTGTGTCAATGTTTCCACTGAAAAAATTATTTTTGATAAAAAATGAACTCAACCTTTCATACCAAGCTCTAGGAGCTTGTTTTAAACCATATAAGGTTTTTGTAAGTTTAAAAACATAATTTGGTTTCTTTTGATCTTCAAAACCTGGAGGTTGACGAACATACACTTGTTCATTTAAAAAGCCATTTAAAAACGCACTTTTACCATCCATTTGAAAAAGTTTGATGTTTTTATATGATGCATATGCAAGAAGAATTCTTATGGCTTCTAACCTTGCAACTGAAGCAAAAGTTTCATCATAGTCTAGTCCTTCTTGTTGATTATAACCTTGAGCAACTAACCTTGCTTTGTTTGTTACCACTTTTCCTTCTTCATCTAGCTGATTTCTAAAAACCCATCGTGTTCCAATAATTATTTGATCTTGTGGATCTGGAACAAGAGTCTAGACTTCATTTTTTTCAAATTGAAGAAGTTCTTCTTTCATTGCATCGATCAAAGATTGATCAGTTATTGCTTCTTTGATGGATTTTGGCTCCACTTGAGATATCATTGCCATGTTGCTGTTTGCATCATCTTTGAATGACATTCTAGTTCTAATATCATCAGTTGTATCTCCAATGATTTGATTTGGAGGATGATCTCCTATTAATTTCCAGCTTCTAGGAGGAGTTTGAAAAGGAGATTGTTTATCAATCTTGTTTTCATGAAGATCGATCTGATGTGTTTGTCCAGATTGATCTTCTTCCTCATCATCTTTCTTTTTTAACTCAAGATCATCAAACTCATCAAATAAAATGTGCATACTGATTTCAACAGTTTTAGTTCTTAAATTAAAAACACGATATCCCTTAGACTATGTTGAATATCCCAGAAATATAGCTTTGTCCGATTTCACATCAAATTTCCCCAAGTTATCTTTGTTGTTTAAAATGTAGCAATAACAACCAAAGATGTGAAAGTATGAAATATTTGGTTTTCTATTTTTTCAGATTTCGTAGGGTGTTTTGTTTATCATTTTTCTGATTGAAACACGATTCAAAATATAGCAAGAAGTATTTATAGCTTCAGCCCATAAATACTTCTCAACATTTGACTCTTCCAATATCGTTTTTGCCATCTCTTGCAAGGTTCTATTTTTTCTTTCAACAACAACATTTTGTTGAGGAGTTCTTGCAAAAGATAGATTATGAGAGATGCCAAGTTCATCAAAAAATGTTTTGAAGGATGCATTAATGAATTCACCACCATGATTACTTCTTACAGTGATTATTTTGGACTCTTTTTCATTTTGAACTTTTTTACAATTTTTTTTGAAAGCATCAAATGCATCATCCTTTTGTTTCAAAAATAACACCCATGTGTATCTAGAAAAATCATCAACAATAACAAATCCATATTTCATGCCTCCTAAACTTGTGGTTTTGATGGGAGCAAAAAGATCAATGTGGAGTAGTTCAAGAGGTTTTTTGGTTGATATAAACTCTTTTGAAACAAAGCTACTTTTAACTTGTTTCCCTTTTGCACAAGCTTCACAAATCTTATCTTTTTCAAAATTTATTTTAAGAAGTCCTCTAACAAGATCTAATTTTGACAAGAGTGAAATTATTTTCATACTCAAATGTCCTTTTCTCTTATGCCATATCCATTTGTCTTTATTTATGGACATGAGGCAAGATTCAACTGGTAATTCTTCAATGTATTAAATATAAAGGTTTTTCTTTCTGGATGCAGAAAATATGATTTCTCCAGAATCTGTCATTCTCACTTCACATATGTTTGGTTTAAAAATAACTTCAAAGCCATTATCACAGAGTTGACTAATGCTGAGAAAATTATGTTTCAATCCTTCAACATATTGAACATCATTGATTTTGGCAGAATTTATTTTACTTATGGTTCCTTTTCCTTTGATCTTGGCTTGATCGTTGTTTCCAAATGTTACAGATCCTCCGTCTTTTTTGATAAATGACATGAAGAAGTTCTTGTCACCCGTCATATGCCTTGAACAACCACTGTCCAAAAACCATGGCATGTTCTTGACATCTTGAGATCCATCCTGCATGATGTATTATATCCTTTTTAGGTACCCACTTGACTTTGGGTCCTGAGGAGTTAGCTTCGAAATCTAATTTTTTCTTAGTGTTAAATGTTATCTTAGAATGACCAATCTTGGACCAAGAAGAATATTTAATGGTTTTTGAAAATGGTTTAGAAAACTAAGTTTCAGTTGGTTTTGATAAGCTTCCAGAACGTTCTTCGTTTTTTTCACTAACTAAAGATCGTTCTTGATTTTTCAGTTTTTGAGAAAAATTTGCTTTTGCTATAAACTGTTTTTCTTTCTTAAAGACTCTTTTGTTCTTGATTTTTTATCCTTTTTTTTTAAATAGAATGCAAATTCTAAATGTCCAATTTTGTGACAATATGAACATTTGATTTTGCATTTTCCTTCTTTCATTTCAGGAACAAAAAAGGTTTCATACATTTTGGTTTTTTGAGTTTTATCAAAACCAAGCCCAACTTTATCAAATATCCCTACTTGGGATCCCATGATTCTCTGAAAGGTCTCAATAGCTTTAATAAAAATTTTCAAATCATTTTTAAGAGTTTCAACTTCAAGCTTGAGAAGATCGTTCTTCGTTTGAGGTGAAGATCGATCTTGGCTTTCTGTTTTTTCAGTTTCAAGATTTTTGAGTTGACATTCTTTCAGATTTTGAATGATCTCTTTAAGTTTATCATTCATAGCCTGAATTTTCTCTTTCTCTTCTTTTTTCTTGTGAAATTTTTCTTTAAAAGAACTACATTTTTGAATGAGAAAATTTGAATCATTTAGCAAATTATCAAATTATGTTTCCATTTGTTTACATACAAGACATGGTTCATAATTTGTTACCTCTGTATCTTCAATGTTTGCCATCAAGCACATATTTGCTTCTTTAGGTTCATCTGTTTCTGAATCATCAGAATCATCCCAAGTTGCCATCATTGACTTCTTTTTGAAAGGAAATTTCTTTGGCACTTTTTTGTTTAATGGACATTCAGTTTTGTAATGTCCTTGTTTGTGGCATCCAAAGCAAGTGATTTTGATTTTATCTATTTCAGTCTTGAAGTCTTTTTTGTCTGGGGATCCTTTTTTGATCCGATCTCTTCTCCTCGTCATTCTTTGTATTTTTCTTGTGAGAAGAGCTATCTCTGCATCAGCATCTTCTTGGCTATCTTCTAAGTCACTTTTCTCATTTGTTTGTTGAATGTTTGGTGAGCTTTGAGATGCTTTTAAGGCTATTACTTTGCCTTTCTTTATAGGTTTATCTTCCAACAACAGTACTTCATGCGCCCTTAGAGTTCCAATAAGCTCTTCTAAGCCAAGTACTTCTAGATTCTTGGCTTGACTTATGGCTGATACTATTGGTCTCCATATGATTGGAAGATATTTCATGATCTTTCTTACTATGTCTTGTACTGAATAAGCTTTGCCAAGGGAACACATTTCGTTCACTATAGTTGTAAATCTTGAGTACATTTCATCGATTGTTTCTCCTTCATTCATTCCAAAACAATTCGAACTTTCGAATACCAATGTCAATTCTTGTTTCCTTAACATGACTTGTTCCCTCATGGTGAGTTTGCAATGTGTCCCATACCTCCTTGGCCGTATCACATTCATCTACTCTTTCACTTTCTTCCCTGCTTAAGACACATGATAAAAATAATTGAGCTTTTGAGTTTAGAAGTACCTTAGATTTTTCATCTGTTGTCCAATCTGTTTCTTTCTTTTCAGCTAATGTTGGATCATTTTGATCTACTCTTGGTATGAAGTCTCCATCTATGATGATTCTCCACATACCTGTATCTTGTGACTTTAGGAACAATTGCATTTTTCCTTTCCAGAAGTAATAATATGAGCCATCAAAGTATGGCGGTCTGTTTGAAGACCCTTCTTCAGCTATGTATTTAGCTTTTGACATTTATCTTCCTGAATCTTTTGCTCAAACACTTTTTGGGTGTTTAAACCTTAGGGACTGGCTCTGATACCAGTTGAAGTAACAATGTCAATTATAAGGAAAGGGAGTTTGAATTATAATTGCCCCTTTTAAAAAAATTCTTGTTTAAAACTGAAAAGTAGACTCAAGATTGATCTTGGTTATAACGAAGATTGTTCTTGGTTAGTAAAAAACAGCAATATCAATGTTATCAATATGAAATCTGATTGTCACACATAAAGTAAATAGAGATATAGATAAATAGATTACACACGCATATATCATGGTTCACCCAAATACGGGTTACGTCCAGTCCTCACAAATGTGAGATTTACCACTATGTGCTTAAAGGCAATTTTGTTCTTGGTTATCACACTATTTTTCACAGATCAATCTTGATCTTTACACAGTTTCTAGCCTTCTACCTAGAAAGGATTTCCTCAGTTCTACCTTATTATTTCAGAAAGGATTTTGCGAGTTACCTTTCAAAACATGAAAGGATTTTTACAAAACACTTAAGCTTATGTTAACAAGATAACCTTGAGTTACAAAGTGGTGATTTTGAGAATGTTTGGAATATGGATATTTACTCAACTCTTGTTTGAGAAATAGATTCTGTAATGGAACTCAGTTGATACTGATTCTAACACAACACAAAGATTAAAAAGCAAGCTTTAAGAATGGTATCGAGACACTTGAATATGATTGAATGGTTGATGCTTTTCTTGGCACTTTGAGTTGTGTTTTCTTCTTTATCCTCAAGTTGTATTTATAAGCTACAATAGACCTTTAGGACATCTCATATGTCCGTTAAAATAGGGCCAACTGTCATTAAGGAGTGGTTGGAAAAAGTCAGTCAGAAAGCAAGAGTGATTATGCTAAATCCAGGAACGTTCTTAACATCCAAGATCGTTATTTGAATTTGTTGGTGATCAGCTGACTTGTACTTGTGATTGTATTTGTAACACCCCGACCATTACCGTTACCGGCGATGCTACCTCACGACCTTTTCAGCTGACTTGTACTTGTGATTGTGTTTGTAACACCCCGGCCATTACCGTTACCGGCGATGCTACCTCACGACCTTCTTGCCCCCTCTTTCCGCCCCCAATGGAAATCTGACGAGTTTTTGCCTTCCGTGGGATTCGAGCCCGGTACCTAGGGGATAAGTACCGCCTCCACACAGATCCCACTACTCGTCAGATTTCCATTGGGGGCGGAAAGAGGGGGTGAGAAGGTCGTGAGGTGGCACCGCCGGTAACGGTAATGGCCGGGGTGTTACAAAAAAATGACGAGTTTTTGCCTTCCGTGGGATTCGAGCCCGGTACCTAGGGGATAAGTACCGCCTCCACACAGAATGATCTTGTTTTAAGCTTTTTATGAAGCATATCTTTTGATCCTTCGAATTCTGGAATGATTATGACTTAGATTGATCCTTGCTTATTCTTTGATGACAATATGAGATGAATAAAGCTTCCAGGATCCAATCTCTAACAAAGAAACTGATTATTCTTGTTTCTGCCAAAAACGAAGATCGATCTTCGTTTTCTAGATTTATTTCAGGATCAATCTTCATTTTACTGCTTTTGCTTTCTTTGATTTTAATGTGATCTGCTTTGTAATGTTTGATACCTATCTTGTTTAACACACTCAAATGCACATGTTAAATACCAAAACATTTAAAATCATAAATAATAGTCTTTAATTAACCTTTTGTTTAATTATCATCAAAACATTTAAATTGAGATTTTGTCTTCACAGAATGTGCAATTTGCAAAGGAAAAAGGTCATTGGAAAATACATTGTCCGAAATTGGGGAGAACACATAAGAAGAATTTTAAGGGACCATCGTCCAATGTTGTTGCTTCAACTCCTCATACCATTGACTCTAGTTCTAATTATGTATACTCATTTGAGTCTGCTTCCCAAATATCTGATATTGTAGAACAACTCCAAAAACCTATTGCCACTCAACATGTCATGTCTGTTTCCTCTACTAAAGGTTTGAACTCCACTAGTCTGTTAGGTATATCTCCTTCCATATGAATTTTTGATTATGGAGCATCTCATCATATGATATATGATGATAAATCTTTTATGTATGTGAATCATGCATCGTTAGCGTTTGTTATGATTGTTGATGGCACTCATATGCCATTAGCAGGCATTGAGGTTGTCTCCACACCTAACTTGTCTATTTATGATGTTTATTATATTCCTAAACTCACTTTGAGTCTTGCTTCCATTAGTCAACTGTATGATTTCGATTATTCAGTTATATTTTATTCCACTTCTTGTTGTGTGCTAGATCCATATTCTGGGAGGCTGATTGAGACATTCCATAGACAACGGGGACTTTATATTTTGGATGATCTGTAAGTCCCATATAATGTAGCCTCAACAACCACTATTGACTTATTATCTAGTTTACGCATGAATTCTTCGTCTTCAAGTTTTTATTTAGAGCATTCTCGCCTTGGACATGTTTCTGCTTCTGGATTAAAATATTTGGCTTCTACTAGAGCTTTAGAAAAGTTACAAACCAGTGATATTTCAGATTTTTGTGGTTGTAAACTTGCTAAGTTTTCAGCTTTACCGTTTAGTAAAAGTGTTTATGTTTCATATGCACCTTTTGATTTAGTTCATTGTGATGATTACACTCGTTATTGTTGGGTTTATCTTATGAAAAATCGGTATGAATTTTTTAACATTTATCATATGTTTCGTTGTGATTTAGGTGGTGAATATACCTCTGATAGATTCTTTAAATTACTTTCTTATGATGACACCCTCCATCGAACATCTTGTACTGATATACCTCAAAAAAAAATGGAGTTGTTGAAAAGAAACATTGTCATATTATTGAGACTTTATGTTCCCTTTTGTTGTCTACTTTGATTCTCAGTGAGTTTTGGGGAGAAACAGTTTGTAGTGTTTTTCCTGCTTTTAATAGAACTCCATCACCTATCATATCAGATTTGTCTCCCTTTGAAAAATTGTATGCTTATATCCCTGATAACTATTCTTTTAAAGTATTTGGTTCTACTTGTTTTGTTTTTCGTCCACAAGTAGAGCCCATTAAGTTGTCTTCTCGTTCAGCCATGTGTTTTTCTTGGTTATGGAGATGGTTAAAAGAGTTATCGTTTTTATGATCCTCATCCAAGAAAACTTTATGTTTCTCGTAATGTTGTTTTTCTTAAGCACATCCCTTTTTACTTTGTTTACTCTGATTCTCAAATTACTAAGAGTTCAGAACTAATATTGATCCATTTGGTCATAATGATAATGTTTCTAGTGATTGCAATGTTGACAATTGTAAGACAAATACTAATGCTCCACATGATGACATCCCTTTTGTCCCCCTGGTTGTCCAACCACCTCATGTGATTGTTGATCCTCCTTGTTACCCCTCTTGTCACCATAAGTCTATTCAGTTATCTGATTTTGTATGTTCCACTTACTCAAATTCGTTTGCTTCTTTCTTAACCTCTATTCACAATATGTTTGAGCTATCTTTCTATAAAGAGGCTATTCTTGATCCTCTTTGGCAGTAGGTTATGGCAGAAGAACTCTTTACATTGCAAAAAACAGATACTTGGAAATTAGTACCTCTTCCTCTAGAAAAGCATGATATTGGATCTCGTTGGATATACAAGATCAAAACTAAGTCTGATGGGTTGGTTGAGCACTACGAAGCACGTCTTGTTGTTAAGGGATTCCCTCAACAATATGGTATGAATTATGAAGAAACTTTTGCACCTCTAGCCAAGATGGCCACTATGTGTACTCTTATTGCAGTTTCATCTATTCGTCAATGGCATATTTCTCAAATTGATGTCAAAAATATTTTTTTAAATGGTGAGCTTCATGAAGAAGTTTATATGGTCCCTCCACAAGGAGTTTCTCATAATGACGGGGAAGTGTGTAAGTTAAAAAGGTTTTATATGGTCTTAAACAAGTTCATTGAGCTTGGTTTGAGAAATTCTCTATTGTTAGCACTTCTTTTGGTTTTCACTCTAGTGAACATGATTTTGCATTGTTTATAAGGTCCGCCACTTATGGTCGCATTATACTTTCTTCGTATGTTGATGATATGATTATTATAGGTGATAATGTTAGTGGAATCAATAAGTTGAAATTGCAGTTAGTCAAGCAGTTTGTGATGAAGGATTTCGGAACTCTTCACTATTTCTTGGGATCGAAGTTGCCTATTCTCCTAGAGGCTACCTTCTTTCCCAATCCAGGTACATTGCTAACATTTTTTACTAGACTTTTTTTTCTGATACTAGAGCAACATATACTCCTCTTGAGTTGAATGTGAAATATGGTGTTTCTTTACTAGATCCCACTTTGTATCGTACTTTAGTTGGCAGCTTGGATTATCTTATGATTACCAAACCTGATATTGCTTATGTTGTTCATGTTGACAGTCAGTTTGTTGTCTATTCCACTACACTACATTGGGCAGCAATTCTTCGTTATCTTCGAGGAACTCAAGTTTGAAGCCTTCTCTTTCCATCATTGTCCTCATTGAAGTTATGTGCTTATTCTAATGCTGATTGGGCTGGTGACACCACAAATTGTAAGTCCACCACATGATTTTGTATCTTTCTTGGAAACTCTCTTATTTCTTGGAAGATTAAGAAACAAGACATTGTCTCTCGCTCTTCTACATAAGCTGAGTATACATTTTTTTTTTTTAGTTGACAAACTCTCGATGCTCCATGTTAATGTATCGTGAGTTTATGGGAGATGTTAACTAATATTATTATATATTAGCAGTAAGAATAGTTTAGACATTTCTATTTGCTTGTATATATATCCATTGTAACTTTATTAAGTTAAGCTTTTGTTCATTTTGTATTATGAAACCCTAGATGGGTTGTTTCTCTTATTCCTCTTTTCTTCTTCTTCCTTTCTATGCTTGTCATTGTTAACAGTGGATACATTATATATCTCTTTTAATTATTGTCACATGTATAATACTAAAAAAGGGGTAGAAAAAATTTTAAATGTATGATGTGTTGTCCTTAAAGTCCTTGAATTTTATTAAAATTACAAACACATTCACAAATGTTATTTTTAGTTTTAATTTTATCGACCACATTGATTAGAATGAACTATATTTTGATTGTCAAATTAATTAACTAAAGACAAATTTAAAATTCAAAATTATGAGTAAAAGACGTATTTAAATTTGTTTTTGGAATTTTAATATATTTAAAAACTATTATAACAATATATCACACGTTTAAAAAATATTAAAGTATAGTGAAGACACAATCTATAACATCAATTTGTCAATGTTAATTATTTCTCTTTATCATATATTTATTTATAGTGTATTAAATAGAAAAGATAAAATTTATAACTAAGTCCAGGGGGTTTCCCACACAACCCAATACATGGGTTTGCCCCTGCCTATTTGTTGTGTGATCAAGAGAGTGAGGATAGTTTTCGCCTTACCATGAAGATAGTGTTCACCTTTTCTTCAATTGTCTCAATAGTTGGAGCATATGGCAAATGACCTCCTTTTTTTAAGATTATTTCCGATGTTGCGGATCATTATACTGATGTATCATATCTTTTCCTAATATTGCAACAATTCTCTACACAAGAGTCAGGACAATTTGCCTCTGTTATTTGGAAAGTATCAGAATAACATATGTTGGAATAATGTGTTGGAAAGTCAATCTTATGTCTTCTTACAATCCATTGATTTCTTGGATGAGTGTCTGATTGTCAACCTGGCTGAGAACCGACCTATGACAATGAAAATGGTCCAACCAATTATCTCATTGGCGAGATCATAATCGGTCCAACAAATTATGAGGTGTAAAACAAAATTATGAGACCGGGTGTTTTTTCAATGTTAATAAATAAATTATTAATATTTTATTTAAAATTTATCTTTCACACTATTTTTTATGCAAAATCATTTATCAAATTATTGTAATCGATTTTGTTTAACAATTTTTTTCAATCGATAATAAAAGGTAATCCATTTAATCTTTCTTGTAACATAGTTGATCTTAAATAAATTTTAATTAATTTGAGTTTCAAAAAGCTTATTTATGCTGAAGTTACATGAATTGTTAACATTATTCTATAAGCAATATATACATTTGGAAAATAATCTAACTTTCATATATAATTAAGTATATCAATTGGTGTGTCATTTTCTACTTGTATTATCTCTCTTAGAATTTTAAGTTCTACAAGTAAATTTAATCCATCAATGTCTAATTTGTTCTTATCTTTTAAAGAACATTCAAGTTTAATGCAATTTTATTTTAACTTTTCATTATCCAAATGATTTTAATTTCTCAATATTAAATAGAAAACAAAAAATATTTGCATACAATTTAAATTGTTTAAATCTACTCTAAAATGAAGTAATTGATATAGTGAAAAGTTATATCTTTAATATCTTGCTTTTAGTGAAAATCAATACCTTTAATATGATTCCAACTATACATTATCCTCCTCATCATAAATACTTGTATGATTTTAATTGACTACAATCAACACAAATATCAATTCAAATAATGATTATGCCAAAAATTGAAAATCAAAAATTTTAATAATGATTATGATAAAAGTTGGAAATTAAATTTTTTTTAGAGGCCTTGTTTTGTTTATGTGTATAGTTGATGAAAATTTAAAGAGTTTTTATAATACATTATTGGGCTTATGTAGTGTATAAAAATTAAATTAAAAAATTATTTGTTGGCGAGGCCTAAAGCAAGGGCTTTAGGTGTCTACCCCTTAGGCCAGCTCTGCCTGAAATATGAAGGGTTAAATGGAACATTGATGCTTGGTTCTACACTGATAGCACTAAGGTGGACATAGGTATGGGTATTAGATAGAGCTGATAAAACATAGTGAAACTGTGCACCCCCCACCTGTACTTCCCACCCCCTATATTTTTTGAAAATACCATTTTGTCTTTGTTGTTACCTATAAAAACCTCCAAAAAAATTACTATAACTTTTTTCACCCATTTCATTTGAAACTTTCAATTGTTCGAATCACATTTCTTCGACCATTCGAACACAAAACTAAGACTCCATCGAAAATTTGAAAGTTTCGAAATCAAAATTTTCCAAATATTCAAAAGTTTCTATCAACATGAAACTTTGAAAACGTTACCATTTTCAGATCCCACAAATTTTCAAAAGTTTCTAACAAACTGAAACTTTCGAAGTGCATTTTTTTCAGAAATATGAAACATTCGAATGTTTCAAAACTTTAGAAGTCATGGAAAATATCGAAAAAGCATCGGAAGTTTGACCTTCAATGAAAGTTTCGAATCAATTTCCAAAATTTGGGAAAAATCTAAAAGTTCCGTTTTTTTTTTGTTTATTTAATTTTTATTTCTACTTTTTTATTATTCATATATTGCACTGCCTAAAATGAGAGGTGCCTTTGGCCAAATTATTCGCAACATTGCCTGAAGCATTGCAGGTGATAGTGGTGATGGAGTAGAGAGAATTCTACCTACAACATCAAACAAATGACATAATGAAGCAAATCGCCCAATTAGACAGTGTAGTCGTAGATAGGATGTTCAGGATGATGTCGCTGAGCCTGCTGAGGCTGCACATATGGAGGAGGAAGTCCATCAAGCTGCACAGGTAGAGCAGGCTGAGGAGCAGTTTACTGAGCCTGCATATGAAGATGTTGATGATACTAATGATGGTGATGATGCTGAGCAGAATCAGCATCCCGGAGGACCGGTGATGAGATTTGTGTTGACACAATATGAACACCACGTGGCTCGAAGGATATGAGAAGAAGAGATATATTTTAATTAATTAATTTAGAATAAATATTTATTATATTTAATATATTTTTTCATTATATCTAATTAATTGTTTATTTCAATAAGAACAAGTATTTATTGTTATGTTCTTTAATTACTCGTAGGATCAGAGGTCGTTAAAGGTTATTACTCATAGATTGAAGCTGAAGAAGTTTGTTGAAGTTCCTGTGCTAGATGATGTACAACATTGAATTCGGGAATCTGGGCTGCATCATCTGTCTTCAGCTTACCTCATTATGGTTGATGTTGGTCTGATATATGCTTTTGTTGAAAGGTGACATAGAGGGACCAACTCATTTCATTTTCCATTTGGAGAGATGACCATCACGTTGAATGACGTCGCAACTCTTCTTTACATTTGGAGAGATGACCCACGTTGGTATATTTTTTCATGCACATGTGAATATGAACACTAATAATGCTGCAATAGTTGCATATGAGTTCTTAGGTGCAACATGGGAGGAAGCATGTGTTGAGAATAGTTATAATAAATGTGCGCAATATAGACTGCAATGCTTGTGTGATTTATATAGTCATCTCATTCAAACTAACCAGTTTGAATGTGCGCCTAAAACGTACCTGTTGCATTTAGTTGGCAGCACTATTTTCACCGATAAAACACATACGCGTGTAGAGGAGAAATACGTTAGTTTGTTTATTGATTTAGATAGTTGTCGGGACAATTCATGGGGTATCGCGGCATTGTTTGTCCTTTTTTACAATCTGGGAAATGGAGTTGTCCACGACACTCGATAATTGAGAGGTTAAATGATCTTACTACAAGTATATGATTTATATTAAGTTGTATAATTTATTTATTTATTTATGTATTTATTTATTAAGTTGTGTTATTTATGGTACATTGCTGGATTTACGAGCACTTCCTTAGGATCTGTAAGTTGGGCAATAGAGGAACGGTTCCTGCACATCTTCCAATAGGATGTAGCTGGACTTCAAAACATGTAATTAAAGGTGGACTGATGACATATCGGCGAAGACTTGATGCTTTATTTCTCGAGGATGTAGTGTTTACACCATATGATGATGATTGAGCTAATCATCCGTTTGTATCGACTTCGATGTTCTCTAGATACCTTCGATGTGGTGGAGTCTCAGTCTCATATCTGCCGGAGCAATGTCTTCGAAAATTTAGTCGTATTCAGTGAATTTCACGCGACAATTATCGGGTATCGAACAATATAGATTGGGAGTGGAAGACTACTATGAGATCAGTCCTCCCTCCACCTACTACTGCACATGGTCCATCATCTTCTGTACATGCTAGTTCATCATCGACACGAGACTGTAGAGCGGCCAACCTTGTACGTAGGGCCATAGAGTTGGTACCTCCATTTAGTGAAGTTCATGACATATTAAGTGAGCTAGGTTGCATGTTCCCGAACGACGATTAGTGATTGTGTTATGTATGATAAAGATTGAACATGAGTTATGTATGTATGATTGTGCTATTTATGAATTTTTATTGAGTTAATCCACATTTTTTTTTGAGTTAGTCTGCATGTTCAACTTTATCTTGTTACCAAAAACGTAAATGATAAATGTTAAAACGTAAATGATAAAATGTTCAAACATATATTCTAAAACATAAATGATAAAATGTTTAAACATATATTCTAATTTTCATTTAATGAAATACAAGATGATTTGATAAATGATCTATCAATGTGTTCCCAATGCTTAATATGTTCTGCATAAGTTATTTCTCATGTCTTTGCACACTCACTACAAAAGTCTCTCCATTTTTGTGAGGTAGGTGGCAAAGGACAATCAAACTTCAATTTGATCTGAACAAAAAAATATTAAACATTAATTTATTTGAACAACAAAATACTAAACATTAATTTATTAAACAATATTACCAATCATAAATTTTACCTGTACCCAATGATTTTCATTGACGAATCCAATTACTAGTAAAGAGATAAGAGAAGACTCTTTCGGTCGTACTTTGTTTAACGAAAACAATGTCATATTCATATTACGAGACAACTACACCAATATGACATTATATCGTGTTGCTATCACGTAACCCAAGTCTGGTATAGTCATCCACTTATCTTTTCCTTGAGCACCCAATCATGAAATTTTTAATGAGTTTCGCACTGATTCAACATTGTCATTGAAAACATTGGAATAAAGTTCTTGATGTAGATTGATCTCTTTATCCAATTGTGTTCGAACTACATGACAAGATTCTTAAGTCCAACCTAACAATGTTGTAACTGCGCGAAATCCAAAATTTCCATCAGACACAACATCTATTATGTCCTCAATATACTGATGTATAAAAGTAGGGAAATGTATCTTATATGGGTGCCTAGTAGAACGTTGAGATGGTGCTGATTGATTTGTAGAATGTTGAGATGGTTGTCTTGCAAAATATTGTGTTTATTGATTTGCATAATGTTGAGATGGTCGCTTTGAAGATTCTTGAGAGGCATCAACATACTCCCAATATGAAGGATCACGAGGAGTATTAAATTATTTTTTCTTTTTACTAGCTCCCTTGGTTTTCACCTATCAAGTGGTGCAAGTATTGATGTTGTATGTGGAAATACAAGTTCACGTACCTTTGCCATAAATATCATTTGACCAACAATATATTGCTTCTTCATGTACGCTTTCATTGCTTCCACCTCTTCAGAAAAGTTATATTCTGATAAAGATTCTTCATCCTTGAATTCATGCTCAATGCTTAATTTTCTCCAAAAAAACATAAATGTTATCCATTACTTCATCTTGTTTATCCTTTTTCACAAGATGAAGGATATAAAAGGATAGACAAGATGAAGTAATTGATAGCATTCTGTTGTATAGATGTTGCATTTCTGTGTGTAGTACCTAAATTTTATCCGACCAATGAAAAATAATTCTAAAAATTAGGTAAAAATATGTTTTATAAACATTTTGCACTTATTATTATTAAGTCTAAAAATTGTCATTTTATAAATCTGATACAATTTTTAATATATCTATGAGTTTCTATTACGTTACTTTTAATACCAAACAAATTATAATAAAATAAAATACTTAAATAAAAATGTTTCCAGCTAGCAGGCGTACGTTTTTCCTCCTACATCTACATGCCTTTTCTTTTATCATTCCCCATTTTTTAACTTTCGTCCAATTCTCATATCTTTATGTTTTCATGCTGCAAGCTTCCTTGCAGCAGCACCCCTCCCCCTTATTTATTTTTACTTTTTTTGTTTTTTTTAATCCAATAAAGATATTATTTTCACCATTTGAAGACTTAATCAAAAAGGTTAACCACTTATTTCTTTAATTGTTTGAGGTTGCTTAATTTTTACTCAAAAACAATAAAAAATCCAGAACTTAAATTTATTTCTCAGATTCATCATTTAAGGCTATAAATTGAGGACGAAAATTACTAAAAAAAAAAAGGAGCAAAAAATAGAAAATAGAAAAGAATAGGAGAAAGAGATTATTCTAAACGAAATTTAGAAATCCAATAAGTTTTATTTTTTTCAATACATCTACAAAAATCATCCACCATAAAAGCAAAAATCCAGAAAAGTAAAACATAAAAATCAAACTCATTTTTGTATCTCACCAGAAAACTATTTCAATCAGAATTTTCAACAAAAATCAAAGAAACCATAGAAAAAGAAGAGTGAGGAATATTACTCTTGTCGGTATAGACCACCGTTTCTGTTTCCATATCTCATACCGCCACCGCCGCCATCTCCGGTTGACTACACGGGCCTTCGTTAACAGACCACCGCACTCCTCTGCAAGCCACTCCAGCGCAGGTCGCCCCTGTACACAAAATCTTCTGTCATCATTCTTCCTCTCCCACATTTATACTCTTTTTATGGAACGTTTTTTTTACTGAACTTTTTTTTTCCTGCTGGAAATCGCCGCGGCACCACACTATGTCTCCATTCTTACTTTAGGTTTAGGTTAATATATATATAGTTAGTGATTTAGGCTTATCGTTAGTTTTTAGCTTTTAATATTATATATGTATATATGTTTACGTTTCCATTCCATTATATGTAAACATTACTATTTTATTATTATGATTTCTTTCATTAAAGAAAATATTTTACAAGACATCTTATTAATCTTAAATATTTATAATACGTGAGTTGTGACAATTTGATGATCTTAAACTTTAAATTAATAATCTTTTAATAAAATTGGATTGATCAAGATATGACATCTTGTTAGTCGTAGTTTAAAACACATGAGTTGTGACAACTCTGTTATCTTAAACATTTTCGGTTAATTTCAAACAAACAACCAAACATACTCATTAGAATAAATTTCTCCGACCCAATGTCTTTTTCCTTTATTAAATTAAACATCTTCTAACTAAATCTAAATGTCTGCGATAAAATGTATTTTTTTAAAAGCAATCAACACATCTACACATCTGTATTTTTTACCCAAAAACTACATAGCTTTGATTTCTCTATCGTGTCAGGAGATACGTAGGAGCAAGATTGCACTCTTGCCAAGCATAATAACAAAAACCTTTTTTCTTTTTTCTCTCTATATTTTAAATGTATTTTTATTATTAGATTATTTTCATAAAAAGATTATATTCGCATTTCAAAAAGGAGAAATAAATATATTTAAGTTAATATTAATCTTGCATAATTAATTATACGTAACCGTGTTTTAAAGGATGTTAATACCTTCCTTACGCATAATCGACTCTCGTACTCAAAATCTGGTTTCAAATACCATTTTTTTCTATTGTAAAAGGTTTTCCAATATTTTACTTATTTTTAAAATAAATTTTGGTGACGACTTCATTGAATTCGAAGATAACTCAAAATTTTAGGCCACGACATTGTGTACGAACCTCTCAACGATGATCGATAAGTACTGATTGCTTTATATATTTGACAGAGAATTGTGAGATTATCTTTATTTCTCTCTTTCAAAGCATTCAAAATGAATCTTGGTGCAAACTTATAATTTGTCATGTCATTGAAAATTTCCTCTCTTCTTCGTTTAAACGTCCCAAATATGAATGTATGGTTAAAGTATCCAGTAAATCATGATAGTGTGTTCCACAAGGAACACTAATTTTCCATCCTTCACTGATACTCAACGGTATACATCTGAGTTTAAATGGAAAATTTTCCTTGAGAGAACAAGTTATTGTTGATTTTGATTTATATCTTCCACCTCTTTCGCATCCCAAAATTAATTTGTCTTTTCTTCCTCTCTTTTTTGTTGTTTTATCTGATCAAATGGTAACAATTAAAATTTCATTTTGTATTCCAATATTTTTTGCTTATTCAAATACAGCTTCTCGAGAGAAAAATACCTACAAAATATGTTTCAAATAAAACATCCATATATATATATATATATATATTTGCTATAGATGAAGATGCAAATTTCTTCTTCTTTTTGGGGTCATGTGGTGTTCCTATCATATGTTTTATATGGATGAAGCATCAACCTCTTTACAAAGAATTAAAAATTGGAGCCTTAAAATTGGTGAGGAATTTTCCTCTTCTAATCCATTTTCACATCACTTACCAATGATTATATTTCACTATTTATATTCTTCATTATATATTTGCATATTTTATTTCTCTCTAATCTTTATATATATATATCTATAATAAATATTTCATCGGCGGTGAATTATCAGTAATAATATCTGATCGGTGGTGAATTTTTTTGTAGAATCTATAATCGTTCTTGAAGCAGGAACCTCAACTCTACTAATACCTGATTTCAAAAAGAGTACTAAATTTAATTAATAATAATATTGTAAATTCATTTTTTAAAATAAAATTTTAATTATTATTAAAATAGTTATTTACATTTCAAAAATTTCATATAAATTGAAACTTTCGAAAGTTTTGAATTTTTAAAAATTTTTGAAATTGTATTACTTCAAAAATTTCAAAGTTTAGAAGATTTTGATGTTTTATGGAAATTTGTGTTTCAAAAGTTTCGAACTTATATAAACCTTTGAAAGTTTTGATGAATTCTGAAAAAATGCATTTATAAAGTTTCATATTTCTCAAAAGTTTCGAAACTTTCAAAAATTCTAGAAAATTACATTCCGAAACTTTTATATTTATCAAAAGTTTCGAAAATCTCCAAAATGTTTGGAAAATTACGTTTCAAATGTTTCATGTTTAACAAAAGTTTCAAAAAGATATATAAAAAAAAAAAATCACTTTTTATATTTTGAAAGTTTGAAAATTTTCAAATGATAAGATAGATTTTGTAATTTTCGAAAGAGGGAATGAATAATTGAGCGGTAATTATTTTTTAAATGTTTTATACATAGTAAAAAAAAGATAAAATAGTATTTTCAATGGAGATAGGAGTGAAAAGCACATATGGAGCATGTACAATACAATTCTCCCGATAAAATAGGTCAGACCTATCAGACCGATCCCAAAAAAGTCCTAAAAAGGTAAGATAAGACAAAAACGTTTAGGCTCAATTATCACCGTCATACTTTTTGACCCGCTTCATCGAAGCCCGAAATCTATGCGACCTAACCCAATCGGCCTGCGGGTAACCCAATGAGCCCATTAATTTTTTTAAAAAATACTAGTATGATATACACTGATATGCCCAAACCAAAATATAATTTTTATCATATCTTAGTATAGTCCTCACTCCCAATCCATCATAACCCAGACCATTATTAATGATAAATTAGAAAACAATTAAACAAAAGAAAAAAACTGAAAAAAAGTAAAAACTAAAAATACATTGTCTTTAGCCCACACCAAATATATTATATTATAATTATGGATGAGAATAGGTTAGGTCAGTCCAGACTTTGAAAGGCCTGAACCTCACATAAACTTAATTTTTTAGGCCTAAGCATGACCTACAGCCTATGATAGGATTTTTTTCGGCCTAACCTGACCTTTTTAAAAGTCTGGTCTAGCCTAGAAGCCTATTTAAAAGCCTTATTCAAATTAAAATATTTAAATGATCTACTCATACTACATGATGCTCTTCACATACCAATATCAATGAATATATATATATATATATATATATATATATATTAAACAAAAAATAATTTTTTTAACAAAATAATTTTAAAAAATCTGAAACAAACATCCTTTAAACCCTCAAACATGATTTTTGGTTTCAAATAATAGATTTTTTTTCTAAAACAAATGCACCAATTATTAACTCTCAAACAAATATGGAACGATTACTGAGTGATTGACTAATTGAATGACTACTGAATATGGAACGACTACCAAATATTAAACGGCTACCGAATATGGAATGACTATTGTGTGGTTGCCTAATTGATAAATTTTAAAATAGAAAATAATATTATTAATATAATAATAAAAAATAATATTAATAACTAATAAAATATATAGGTCGGCCTGTCAGGCCTAATAGGCTTTTTATAAGCCTGAACCTAACCTATTTAAATAAATGAGCTTTAAAAATAGTCTGAGCTTAACCTTTTTATTAAATATGCCAGACCAGACCATAAGTAAGTCAGACCATAGGCCCCTAACAGACGGCCTAGCCTATTAAAACAAATCCCTAACTCTATTGAATGACAAATCACACACATATGTGCTACATCATAGCATTTGTTCCACATCACTTATACATATGTTGAGAATCCACAAAAAAAAAATTATTATCAAATCTTCTTGTGAAAATAATTTTAGTATTTTCTAACTTCAATCAACTTTCATAACTCCTTTATTTCTAACTTTGTATATTATTAATTGGTAACAAAATACATCCTATCTTAAGTTATCTCAAGAATCATTATTTCGATTCATTCTTAAACTTTGATGGAGAACACACCTTGGATACAGTTTTGTGGCTTACACAACATTAAATCTTCATGGCTTCTCAATTCTCATCCGAAGTATCATTGAAAAATGTGAGATTGTGTAACCTCTTGGTGACTTCATCAATTGGATCAAATCATATTATTTTCTTTCTCCACTTAAATTTTATCTATCTTTTTTTATCTACGTTTTTCAGTTCTAATCTAATATGTTCCTCAATTCTCACCTCAACGACATTTTCAATTCTTTTATTTTTTCATATTTATAGTTCAACAATATATAAAAATAGCATAACAAATTTGTTTTAGTAGTATAAGCTCATATGGGAACATAGCTTCACACAATGTTGTTTATGGTTCACACCAATAGCTAATTTGGACAATATTCTAAATATTCTTTTGGTTTAATGCATTTAGAAAATACAATTTGTCCATGCTTATGGTCCGACACGCCTTGAATAAGATGAACTTGGTGAACGAAACCTATGATAAACCAAAAAAACTAACTTTATCTCTAAAGGACTTTCTATAATTTTTATATCATAACTTTGCATATATCTCTATGATTTAAAAATAAACAATAAAAAATATAACTATTATTAAAAACTTAATTTCATATTAAGTTACTATTGGTTATTCATTACATTTATGCATCATAATATTTTAATTTAATTTTAATAATTAAAATGCAACAACTATCTTAATACCACAAAGAAGAAGAAAAAACAAACAATTAAGAAACTGCAATTTTTTATTGACTGATTTTTGTTTTGAATAGATGAATATGATGAAGAAAACATATGATAAACCAAAACATCTATAATTTTTATATTATAACTTTTCATATATCTCTAATTAAAAAACTTACAATAAAAAATACAACTGTTATTATAAACTTAATTTCACATTAAGTTACTATTGATATTTCATTATATTTAAATATATCACAATATTTTAATTAAAATGTAACAACCATTTTAATACCACAAAAAAGAAGAAAAGACAAAAAATTAAGAAAATACAATTTATCAATGCTCATTTTCCGACGCGCTTTGAATAAGATAAATTTGACTAAGGAATCTTATGATAGACCAAAAAACTAAACTTATAATAATCGTTTTCTATCATTTTTATACCATAACTTTGCATTCATATCTATGATTAAAAACTTACAATAAAAAATATAATCATTATTACAAACTTAATTTAATATTAAGTTATTATTGAAAATCATAACATTTAAATGCATAACCATATTTTAATTACATTTTAATAATTAAAATGTATCAATTATCTTAAATAACCACAAAGTATATAATTAAAACATAATCATCACAACTTAATTTCATTACTATATGATTAAAACTAACAATAAAAAACACAACTTTGATACCAAATTTTATTTCATATTAAGTTACTCTTGATAATTCATTATAAATAAATAAATCACAATATTTTAATTACATGTAAATAATTATAACGTAAAATCTTAAATGACAACAAAATATATAAAAACATAATCACACTTTAAAAACCAATAATTAATTACAAAAGGAAATCTTAGAAGGTTTAAACAAATATTTTTTATAAAAATTAATAATATAATTGATAAAGTGTTCAAATAATTTTAAATGCTTAGTTAGATATTAAAAATAATCAATATACATCTTATTATTATTATTATTATTATTATTATTATTATTATTATTATTATTATTATTATTATTATTATTATTATTTATTATTATTATTACTGTTATTATTATTATTATTACCATGAACATAATACATAAATAACAATTAATCAATCCAATAAATGATTTTTGTATCTTTTTTTCTTCATAATTATTATTTACCATGATTTTTTTGCATTTTAAAATGTGCAGTAAAAAATGTTACAGTTTTAATAATTTTTACATAACTTATATACATTTTTTTTCCTTAGATAACTTATATACTTTAATAAAAATAGAGTCTACGATAACTTAAATTATGGTTAATATTTTATGTCCATGATGTGATTGTTAAATGGTAAAATTTTCATATTGTGGATAGATTTTAAATCCAACCCGAAACGGTTGTAAAATGGTGATGAGTTCTACTTTGATTAATAATTATTTTTTCATCCCTAAAAATATCTTTAATTTTTTATGATTAAACTTTTGTAAAACATTGTTTTTATCATATGATTTTCAAGAGAAAAAATATTTATTTAATTACAAAATCTACAATTTCTTATATATATCCCATTTATTCTTCTTATAGCCTTCACTATTTATTCTTCTGATAAACACATATGATGTCAGTATTTTGATGTTAAAATAACACATCTTTTTTAACTAACTATTTATCGTAACAACTTTTTTTGAATTTTTTTTATCAAAACAACTCAACAATAATAACAACAAACATTACCGAAACAACTTATAAACTGAATACACCTTAACCACCCAATATAAATAGACAATCAACGTCGTAATTTAATTGACACCTAGTCACGCCAGTTTTACTATATTGATGAACCTTTCTATATAAAAAGCGTCAAATCAACATCCATATGCACAAAATATCATTACCAGATCAAATAAAAAATCTTCACCATGGGATTTGTTATATGTAAAACGTTAATATTTTTATCATCAATGATGGTATTGCTATCAACCACAACAAGTGCAATTTATTCGGAGGGTGAATTTGAAATTAATAACAACCTAAAGACAGCTACTTTTATTTCTCAAAAATTTGAAGTAGGACCTGGAACAGTTGCAGCGAAAACTTTTTTAGATATTGAATTTCCAAAGGGCCATATTGGAGTAAAAAGCTTTGATAGTGAAATAGTTGATGAAGAAGGAAATTCGGTACCATTACATGAAGCATACCTACATCATTGGTTTGCAATTAAATACCAATCAAAAGTATGGAATACTACTTCACCAGTTCCTCATGATCCTATGGAAGACGCTATTTACATTAGAAATCAAGGAACATGTAATAGTTATATTCTTCCAGCTTATTGGGGATTGGGAGGTGAATCACGAGGAACAATTTCAAAACTTCCAAATCCTTATGCTTTAGAACTTGGTGATCCTAAAAATATTCCAATTGGATTCGAAGAAAAGTGGCTCCTCAATCTCATGGTAATTGATACACGTGGCGCAATAGATAAGAAAAGTTGCTCGGAGTGTAGGTGTAACCATTTTATTAATTTGCCAAAGAATTTTTATAATGACACATTAGGCGTCGATGGCAAACCATTATCCCCAAATTATAAAGGAGGATTATTTTGTTGCAAGGATGAATTACAGTGCAAATTAAAAAAAGGTTTTGAAGCACCTAGGAGAAAGCTTGCCATAAGATACAAAATAACATGGGTTGATTGGGACCAACATCAAATTCCTGTTAGATTTTATATACTTGATGCAACTGATCGAGTAAAGAAAAATGGTTCTCTAGTAATCCATGATTGCCAGGTAAATTTCAATTGGTTTAAAATTTCAATTAATATTAAATTAAGTTCCAAAACATAATATGTAATATTACTTTTTGGTTCCTTCAATTTGATGCTTACAGGCAGAGTATACTATTCCACCAAGTAATCATGGTATAAAGCATTCCCCTCCTCATATTCAAAAAGCAAACATCCCATTGGAAAAAGGCGGTTATCTCATCTACGGCACTGCTCATATGCATACAGGTGCCATTAACGGAACTATATATGGACAGGTAATGTTTGTTATATTATATTAACATGCAGACGGGTACTAACATGTTAAAAATGCTATTGTCTTACATACTTTCATTATCTTTATGATTCTATCAATATGCATGTCTTATTAAATTATTTGTGTGCTTGTATTTTATATAAAAAATAATTGCAGTGTGCTTGCCATGTTCCTTAAGTGATAAATTTTATTTTTCTATATTATTGTAAGAAGTCTATACTTTAAATCATCCTCACTTCTAATGATAATATTTTCATGAATTTAGGATGGAAGGGTTTTGTGTACTTCAAACCCAACATATGGAAAGGGAGAGGAACCAGGTAATGAAAAAGGTTACGTGGTGAGAATGTCTACATGTTATCCAGAACCAGGTTCAATCAAGATTAAGGATGATGAAATTGTGACCATGGAATCAAGATATAAAAGTGGCTATCGCACTGGAGCTATGGGACATATGTACATCTATTTGGCAGATAGGTTACCTGAAAATAGATATATATCAACTCAGATGTAGAGTTTCTACAATATTGTATGTGACCAACTTTTTATGATTTTGAAATTAAAAAAGAAAAAGGTTATTACAATAGGAAAAATTATTAATTGAAAAGTTCTTTTCATGACACTTCCATTTTTTTTTTTATCTGTTGATTTCCACTATCTAATTACAAATACTTTTGACTTGAGAGAGCATGAAATTATTTGTATCTCTCAATCACATATACTTTTGAATAATAGAATTAGATTTTATTTGTTTGATTGATGTAGTACTTAATCGATTATTACCTTCTGTTTGATTGTGATATCTTTATTTTTTAGATTAACCATATGCTAATCCAGATCGAACATGGGCAAAGATCCCTTTACTTTAAGGAGGGAAAGTCACCCTACCAGGCAATATCACGACAATAACACCAAAACTTAGAAAATATTATCTAAAGCAATCAACATTTAGTTTCTTTTATTTAATGGTATAGATATAGAAAAATATCAAATATATAATAATATAAAAAAAAAGGTAAAATTATAATTAATTAGATTAAATGAAAGGTACAGATGGAAGGAAGGAATAATGTCAAACCAAAACTAAATATTTCATTAATATACAGTATAGATATCATTTTCTTTTACATATTATCACTTGCAAACCTATGAATTTAATCTTTTGAAAGTGTTTTTGAATTTATTATTTTGATATTTAGTAATTTGGCATGTTTTGAATGTACTGATAACAGATAGGAGTAAGAGTATTTAGGTATTTAGATGGCATTGTAGTTGCTAACTTCGTAGATACGGGTCTACGAATTAGTAGAGGTAAAGCTTGCTTGATTTTTTTGAGGGAGATTGAAATATATTAACAAATATATTTTCTTTCTTATACATCTAAAAAACCCATAGAGGTTCCTGACAGAAAAAACATCATTTTTTTGTTAAAAAAATATTATTTTAGACGATATACAAATCATGTTTTTTTTTTTATAAAAAACTACTTTTAAATAATTAAGGAAGAGAGGTTTGAATCGAACATGGAAGATTTTGAGTTTAGGAGACTGAAGTAAAAGAAAGTTATGTTAAATAATCATAGATAATGTGTTCTATCAAATAATGCATTGAGAAATATAATTAGATTGGTTTTAGAAGGTTATAATTTAATGTCATAAAAGTCTCTTAAAGATATAACTTAAAGTTTGTTTGTTATGGGCTATAAAAAAGTGATTTTGGTATTCAATAATGTAGAGGTTATTTGTTATAGATTTCTAAAAAATATCAAAAGTCGTTTTGTGTTTGTCCACTTTAATGACAATATTTTTTAAACAAAAAATCAGTTATAAAAAATGGTTTTTATGATAATGTACTCAAAACAACTTCTTATTAAGGCGGACAAAAATTTGGGCAAGAATATGAAGAAGAAAAAAATAAAGGAAGAAAATGAAAATTTAGGGAAAACAAAATTTTTATGGTTCAAGGTTTGGGAGAAATTAAGGAAAATGATGAAGAAGAATATGGGTCAAAAGAATAAAGGTGTTTTTAAGTTTTTATGTAAAACAAAGACTTACATTTTGTAAACTAAAGTTGAATATAAATATTCTATTGATTGGTTGATTTTTATCCCTTAAATTTAAAAGTATATTTACTCTTTATAATTTAGCCTTCTCATAAAAGTTGAGTTAGCTCTCCCATTATATTGGTAAGATTTACAACAATATAATATATTTAAGAATACATGTATCTAGTAACAAAAAGATACGCTATATAATTGACAAACACAATTATGTATTTGTAAACTAAATATATATATATATATATATATATATATATATATATATATACATTATTTAAAAGTATGATAATGTTAGAATTATTTTTGTCGAAAAAAAAGTAATTTTTGTATATTTGTATAAATATAATTATGTAATTGGAGAAATTATTTTTTTGTTTAAAGACATAATATTTTAAAATCAAAATTTTGATGTCAAATACGGTGTTTTTTGCATATGATAAAAAATAAGAGATAAACATATATGATGTTGGTATTTTGATGTTAAAACAACACATCTTTTTTAACTAACTAATTTCGATTTTTTTTTTTTATCAAAACAGTTCAACAATAATAACAACAAAAATTACTGAAACAACTTATAAACTAAATACACCTTACTCACCCAATATAAATAGACGGTCAACGTCATTCTTTAATTGACACCTAGTGTGCATTCAATAAGGATCCTCTCATGTCCAACATGAATAAATAATATGAGGATCTTGATCATTGAAAAACACAAATAGATGAGTGCTTTGGAATTTGAGAAAAATGATGAAAAGTTAACTAAGGGTGTAGATTTGAGAGGATCCATTTCCGTGTGCATTATTGCAAGTTATGAATAGTGTTATGAGAATTTAAAACTTAATATAAAATGAGACGTAAATATAATTCTGAATAAATTAGAATAAATATAATATCGAATAAAATAGAGTAAATGCTAAGTTTTGTTTTTCATAAAATTTCAAATTATTGTATTTATGTTTCATTTGTATTCAATTTTATATTTCATTAACATTAATTTTTTTATATATACTTAGTCTTTGTTAGCACTTGACGGTGGTTATTCTCAATTATATAGAACTAGTCGAATGTCTATGCATAAATACATGGCCGACCCAACACATGTGGAGGTCTAACGCAAGTTTCAATATGAAGTATAAAGTGAATTTCCTAAATTTTAATATAACATCTCTAAATTAATATAATTGATGTCATGTAATATTTCTTTTTAAATTGATTTAATACTGTTGAGACAATATTAAATTTAGAAAAAATTTATATGTTTTAATTTAAAAAAAAAAATTAAAATCTAAGGCATTTTTATTGAGTAAATAATTTTTGAGGCCATTTGATTAAATAATTTTTTTTTTCATAGAGACCTAAAGTGGTTGTTTTAGTAGTCTTACCCTTAGTCATTTGTTATCTCCCTTACTGTCAAAATCTCTCACACTAGAACCCAAAATTCTCAAAGTCGGGATCCTATAATGATGTTTCAACCTAGTGGAACAAGGTCTTATCTTTTGTTACAAACTGGATTCAGACCAACAAGGATCATGGTTTGCATCTGACTTTGTAGAATTGTGTGACATTTAGACAAACAACTGGAATCATCTACTTGTGGATGGATCTTCCGAAAGAAACAAGCAATCGTTCCTGAAAGCTCCTAACAACCGGACCATTAGGCTCATCCAAGGTTGCCCCTTCTCCCTCTGATGATGTCATTTTGGAAGATTCAGTGGTTGCTCTGTTCGCACCATTGTAGCTTCTTGTGGCCATCTCACATATATAGATTCACACTCTAGATGCTCTTGTTGAAACTGCTCTTGTTGAAACTGCTCTAGGATCTACAGATTCTGCTTCTATAAGCTTGTATGCATATCCCTTTGGCCCAGTGTTGGGTTCATCTTAGTTTGTCAAAAAGGAAGACTTTGATCGTCTGGCTGGCAAGATTGAGGCATTTATGGAAAAGATGTCCAAAAATTAGGAGGACATTTAGAACACCCTTAGGGTAATTCTAGCTAAGCTCACCAACCTCACGCCTTAGTTTTTTTCTCTCCTTTTTTGTTTCCTATATTTTTGTCTGATGACAAAAGGGGGAGAATGTGTTTTTTTTTTTTTTGAGAGATCTTAAGTAATAAATTCCTTTTATGAATTTTTTTTCTTAATGCATATTGATACCTTGTTATAATATATCTCATCTTATGAAATGAACATGCATATTTTAAGGGAGAGCTTTGCTCTAACGTGTTATTGCCTTTTATCTTTGTATTTTTTCTTGATCTCAAAATATTGTTCACAAAAATAGATGTTTGTCATCATCAAAATAGGGGAGATTGTTGGAACCAAGTTGATTGAAAGAAATAAGCATATCACTTATTTTGATGAAAACAAAACCACTTGTTTTAGTACTCTAACATTGAGTTTATGTGTGTAGGTTCGAATTCATATGTTTGGTAAAAACACTCTCAATGTATCCTCTAATAACTAGACAAAAACAAAGATACAACACAAATTTTCCTCTCTCTACTAAGTTTGATACGTGAACCAGCGTTGCGTTGCAGTGCCTCTGATAACGCAAAGCAATGTCACAACTTATTTTCCTCTGATGAACTCAATGTGGATTCTAATAATATGTCTATGCATCTAATAAGTGTGACAAGAATTCTTCTACCTCTACCTCTAATAAGCGTGACAAGAATTCTTTTGCCTCTGCCTCTGATAAGCGTGACAAAAAATCTTCTGCCTCTACTTCTGATAATCACATCAAGTGTCTAATCGTCTGACTCTGAACTTTCATCATCTGATAAAGTCAACTCTAAGAAAAAGTCAACACTCTAAAGACAAAGCAATTTGCACATCATCTGATACTTATCCTGAATCAGCTACTTGTCTAAAGATCTCAAGACATTCTGTGATCATCGTTCCATCTAGTTCCTAACTATTTCAAACAGATACGCCGAATTAGTATACGATCAATCTTTTCTAAAAAGTTTCTCTGTCAAATCAATTCCACAAGGATATGATACAAAACTTCATGGGTTATCCTGATTTTCTACAGTCCTTACAACAACCAAAAACCTATTTGTACTATGTAAAGGACGTGCCTCCCTCAACGAAAAAAGACACAACATACAAGCAACAAGCGATAAACATATTTCTACTCTTGATATCACCCTCTTTACATTAGTGCTAATAAAATTTCTGAAGCAAAAATTTGTAGACACTCTCTACGAAAGCTCATTTAGATAAACCCAAAACTTTTATTATTGTAACCTAGCCTTGTAGTGGCTGCTTGAAGTAACAATGTCGATTTACAAGAAAGGGGGGGGG
>NC_021165.2:29886035-29929606 GCF_000331145.2 Cicer arietinum | reverse complement strand
AGAGATAGGATAGAGAATACCACACAAAGATTTTATCCTGGTTCACCCAACGTGGGTTACGTCCAGTCCTCACACTGTGAGATTTTCCATTAAGTGTTTAAAACAAAGAGCTTTCTTGATTTTACAACACCTAGTCTAGATCAACCTTGATCTATTTCAACCTCTATTGCTTTCCACACAGAAAGCAATACCAGCACCTATCTAACCTTGATAGAATGTAATCTTTAAACAAACTATAAAGAAACTCTTATAGTTTGAGTTTTTACAATTTGATTGTTTTGACAGAATCTGAGATTTCTCAACTCTTGTTTGAGAATTGATTCTTTACAAAGGATCTAATGATAATTGCGCAAACTAATAGATGAGTATGAACCAGCAGCTGTTTCGCAGAAATCAGAACGTATGATCGCCTCTGTTTTGCAGAATTTCAAGTATGTATGTGATTGATTTATGGATTTCTAAGTACTTGAATTTCCTGCCTTGAATCGGGATATTGGCCTTCTATTTATAGGTTGTAGAGGCACTGAATGAAGGTACAAGAGCTGTTGGAGAGGCTCTGCTTTTTGACTGAAACATTATTTCATGATAAAAATAATCCTTCTTTGAAATAGCTTTTTGACTTTATTGGTTTAGCATTTAAAGCAATTATGTCCTTTTTAGAAAGTACTCTTGACGTTTCTTCATTGATCTTGGATGGTACATTCTCTGTCTTGAGTGTAGCTAGAGAATGTTGGAGATGAATTACAGGCTATTTCAGAGAAGATGCAGTGCTGCTGTTATTGTGCAGAAAACGGAGAATGATTAACGTTCTTGGTTTGTCAGTTTGAACTTTCTTGAGCTTCAATAATCATTCTGGAGTTCCCGTTTTAATCGTTATGGATTTCCTTTGCAATTGTCTTGTCATATGTCAAGATTGATCGAACTTTCTTGACATTTAATTTTTGAAGTTTGCAAACTGTCATGACTTTTGTCTGTCTTTGAGTCCATTGATCTTTGAGACCAAATAGCCTTTTTTGAGTTTGGATGAATCCTACTTGTTCCTTGCCATGTACTGATTAGATATGAATAATTTCCAGGGCAGACTCTTTGTTAAAGAGATAGAAAAAGTTTGACCAATATGTTGTGATGGACAATTGTTGAAGTTGGAGATCATTCTCTGTTTTGATGCAGAATGATCTTGTTGTTGTCTTTACTGTATTGCTTGATTTTGTTCTTAATTAAATCCACTCAAAAACACATGTTAAATTAACATAACATTTTAGAATCATAATTAACTTTCTTAATTAACCTTTGTTTATTTTCATCAAAACTTTAAATATAGAGTTTGTCTCAACACTGCCTTTCTCAACATCTTGATTGTACTAAGCTAGAAGGTTGTGAAGATTGAACACAGTCAGTATGACTAGCAGGTGTTCAAGTGTAAGTCTAATTCAGTGATAATTTAGTGGATTAAATCCTTCAAATTGAAAGAACTGACGCTGCTACCGTGTTGATGGTGAACCAGTTATGTCTCTCTGCTCTGTTTTCACTCTCTTGCTTACCTTCTTTACTTTAAGTATAGCCATGCAAAAAGTTCTTAAAAACAAAGTTCAAATCCCTATTTGTTGTGTTCATTTCCTTCTACAATATACATTGGATCGGCCTAACACTTATCGATGGCTAAAACAAACTCTAAAATAAAATCTTGATAAAAAAAATAATGGCATTTTTAATACTAATAACAATATTTTACTATACTTTTATATAAACTCTACATTTCTTATTTTATGAGATGAAAAGTATTTTAATTAAACATATCAATAGTTATATTTTTTAAATAATTATAAGGCCTTTTACTTGTTATACTACTTAAATATATATTTTTAAAGGCCTAAATATACATGAAAAATTGATTATACTAAGAGATCTTAAATCCTAGCTTTTGACCTTGGATTGACTCTGCATTTTATATAGAGGTGGACAAAGTTCAGTTCTGAACTAGAACCGTTTGAAAATTGAACCGAACTGGTTTTCAGTTTGGAAAAACCGAACTGAACCGGTTTTCAGTTCAAAGAACCGAACTGAACCGATTTATAAAAGTGGTGCACCGGTTTATTATTTTGAACCGAACTGGTTTAACTTAATTTTTTTGTTCATATAGGCCAAAATTTACATAATTACCCCTAATTACTTCTAAAAAAAATTTGGTTCAAGTTTTTTGAAATAAAAACCAGTTCGGTTCGGTTTTTTAACAAAAAACCGATTCGGTTCGGTTTTTTGAATTGAAAAAATCAGTTCGGTTCAATTCTAGTTTTACAAAATCAGTTCAAAAACAGTTCGATTCTTAAACCAGTTCAGTTCAAAACCAGTTCGGTTCAGTTCGACAGTTTGGTTCAGTTTTGGTTTTTTTGAACACCCTTAATTTTATATATATATTTCAGAAAGTTTGAAAAACGACACATACGTTAGATCACTTTTTGACACATTCTTAACAACAATATGTATATATATAGTATAAACAATATGTATATATGTTTGTCTCTCTTTATTTTGAGACACAAGGAGCACCTATGAAAAATCAACATCAATTAACTTGTTTTCAGGTCAATAGAGGACTCCCTCCCTAGCTTACTTGCATTCTACTCCTTTCAAAATCAATTATTAATAAAAATTGATTAAATTATGTATATTAAGAAAAACAATTAATTATATTTAATATTATATCATTCCAATTAAAAATTAAATTTATTATTCAAATTTCTCTCTAATATTAATAAATTGGATCATTTGAAATATAAAAATTAAATCAAATTAGAATTCTTAATTTTTTTTTTTAATTTCAACCCTATAGTTTTCGAGAGAATAAAACTATAGTAATTCAAAGTTCGAATGTAAAAAAGGTCTGATCAACAATTATTTCATTTAGAATTCAAATTGGATTTCTTCTAAACGATTCGTCCTTAACTGAAACTCATTTAATAGCATTTGAGTTTAATTACTTGATTAATTTAGAGACACTCACATTAAATAAGAGAAATATTATTGAAATTTTTTTTATTTAATTATGAAATATAAGAGTTAATGATATCTATTATCTACTATATATATTTAAAACAAACTCATATACCACCTCATAGTGCAAACATATCCCACCTCAGCAAAAAAAAGTTGATGTGTATGCCTTAGAGAATTCTCTTGTGTTTTTATGTTTCACCTCATTTTTTTCTACTTAGTTTCTAAATAATTTTTCCTTCTCTTAATCCCTCTAATCCCTAATTTTTTTAATGACTTCCTCCAACAATTGTTTTTTCCCTCTTGTGTACGCCCCCAATCAATGAGTCAGCTTCTGCTTCGCCATCCTCGCAAAATCATCTTCAGCAAAATCATTTGTTCCTCCGCGGTAATTCTTCAAAATCGCCGAATCTATTCCAAAGTTACCCTGAAAGAGGTATATATTTATTTGTTGCAACAAAAAATTTCCTTATCTTTGTCCATTTCTGATTTTGTTGCCATAAATTCAATTCTATTCTATACAATTTTTGAAATCAATCTGGCTCATAGTGACTTAATGGTATGTATAGTTTCTTACATGAAATTCTATCAGTGCCACTATCCATGAAATCCAAGTTGGGATGGGACTAACCGGGCGAACATCGCTACCCATCATACCCAGAGCAAAATGACACATGGAAATTCCTAAGAATTGGTGCTTTCCAATGCTATGACAAGGTATATTTATACATCCATATTGTTTCCCTCACCCATCTAAACTTTTTTCCTTCTTTAGTTGTTTTTAAGTGTCACTTTGCTTTATGTGTCTCATATTCTTAGTTTTACTTCAATGTAGTATATGAACTTACAAATTGCAGTTGAAAAAGTTTGACTCAAGTAAATTTTAATCATGTTTAAATGATATGTGCCATCGAATTGGATCAAGTAAATTCGACCATTTTAAATTTCAGAATACAAATCTGCATGTATTGTGGAAATTTTTCAAATTTCAAATGTTAATTTTCGATCATTTTAATCATCGTAATTATAACTTCTTTACTTTAGATCGAATATATTATAACTTTAATTTACAAACATTCAAACTATTATTAACATAACATTAACATTAATAGAGTAATCGTAATCATTAATATTTTGGTTACACAATATTTGGTTACAAAATATTAATTGTCAAACAATTATAAGTATACATCAAATACAAATAATTGCAAATGAAACTTTAATTTCATCTATTATATATTTAAATATTTGTATTTGATTTTCTACTTTGAATATTGGTAAATATATATAGTATATAAATATTTAGAAATGATGGACAAAGTCGTGTCTCTTTGAATTTTGGTTAGTTTTATTTTACTAAAACTAATTAAATTTAATTTGTTGTTTTATAGTGTTAATTGACATGAAATTAAAGTGATTTATTTGCAATTATTTATATTTGATGTATACTTGTAATTGTTTGACATTAATATTTTGTAACATAATTGTTATAAATTTTAGACTTCGGTTTTGAAACCAAAATATTAATGATTATGATTACTCAATTAATATTAATAATAGTTTGAATATTTTTAAATTAAAATTCTAATATATCCAATTTAAAGTAAAAAAAATTCACAATTACCACAAAGATCGAGGATTAAAATGATCGAGTGAGAGAACACAAAATATTTGTATTTGATTTTCTACTTTGAATATTGGTAAATATATATAGTATATAAATATTTAGAAATGATGGACAAAGTCATGTCTCTTTGAATCTTGATCATTTTATTTTACTGAAATTAATTAAATTTAATTTGTTGTTTTATAGAGTTGATTGAAATAAAATTAAAGTAATTCATTTGCAATTATTTGTATTTGATGTATACTTATAATTGTTTGACAATTAATATTTTGTAACCGAATTGTTATAGATGTTGGATTTCGATTTTTAAACCAAAATATTAATTATTATGATTACTCTATTAATATTAATAATAGTTTGAATATTTATAAATTAAAATTCTAATATATTTAATTTAAAATAAAATAAATTCACAATTACCACAAAGATCGATTATTAAAATGATGGGGTGAGAGGACAAAAAAATAATAAAGTAAAATACAATATAAATGTATTTCCAACTATTTTACTTTATCATTTTTAGTTTCAGCAATAAAGTAATACATTTTGTAACTAAATTATATATCAATTGAGTCTATCTCTTAATATTAATACGTTAACTAAATATTTGGCATATCTATCAATCTCAATATTAATAAGTTACTTTATTTATTCAAATCATTCGTCTAACATCGGTACTTCTCTTCTATGAATTATATTGGTACAATTGTATATATATATTATTGATATAAATATTAAATTAGGACATAAAATTTTATATTAATTTTATTTTAAATTTATTTAAATTAAATAAATAAAAATATATATGTACAATGTGCGAATTAATATATAGTTTATATTTTATTTTAGAAAGAGTATTAAATTGTGAGAGTCACTCGGGTCAATCACGTTGTTCTCAAGTCTATATTTCATTGAGAGCTTAGTTTAGTACCTTGGTATAAATGTCATCATTTTTCTGGGTCCAATATCTCAAATTAACATTTAAAATACTTAAATAGTTGCCGTGGTGTTGAAGATACTTATTGCCTTTGTAATTTGATGGACTTTGGCTACTATAAACTTATATAAATTAAGATGTAAAGTCAAGACAAAACTTATATAAACTAAACGATGAATTTTTACTTCTTGCAAATAATTTGGCTATTTATGTTGAAAAAAATAGTGTTAGTCTATTTAAAAGTTCAAGTCAATTATAGATTAATTTGACTTTTTGAATTATCATTAAACTCAACTTTCATAAATAATTATCATAAGTTTTTTATTTTTATGCATTGCTTTATTATATGATAACTCTTGTAAATAAGAATTTTTTTTTTGAGATTTAAACTATGAATTATTTGTCTTTTGTAGGAATTATAATTAATATATTATGTGTTTAGTATCAATATCAGTGTTTTGAGTAATTTTAGGCAAGTTGTATTTAATTACTAAAAAAAAAATGTTAGATTTATTACTTGTGTAGATCAAATTTGAAGTTTTTGTCCCAGAGTTAAAAGGCTATGGAAATATTACAACATTAGGTGTGACAAATCTGATGAGCAACAAGTCAATGTAAATATGTGGGCCCCATGAACGTATACTTATATGAAACCGAAGGAAATAATTAAATAAAATTTTATAACTTTAACTATTTTCATCGAAAGTGTGACACACAAACACATTTTTCCTTAGACACCTAACAAATAAAGTCAAGATTACTCATAAATGACAACCCCTAAAAAGCCAAGGGGATTGATCGACTGTTGGTTTAAACTCGATTGGCAACCTTTAATTTTGCAATGACGCCACAACCAAGAAACAATTTAATATGATCTACAAGAGTGCTCATTAAACATTTTTGCTGCATGAACACACTAAAATTTCTAGCGCGCCAAATGCTCCAAACACAAGTTAACCACACCACAATCAAACTATCTCGAAGCATTTTACCCCTACTAAATAAGCCAAAGAACAAATGAGCATGATAAGTAATTTAGTTAGAAAGCATTGCATAAACGCCAAAGCACTGCAAAACCATCAACCACACTTTCCCTAATAAGGGACAAAGTACAAATAAATATTGTAAAGATTCCACACGCCACAACCACCTACACACATACAGGACTTTGCAAACAACACATCGAACCAAATTGGACTTTATTGGCAACCTATCATTAAACATCATCCACGAGAAAATGGATACCTTCAACGGTACAACCTTGTACAACCTTGTGCCACAAGAACTCAACGGTACAACCTTCAAATTGTACGCCTTTTTGATTGTATAATCTTCACCAGATCCATTTTTTCAATGTCATTTATCCTCCAAATTTTCCTGCAAAAGAACATTCCTAAAGCAACTCCTCCTCCCACTGAAACATGTGCCTCCTCCAACCCCTCTTCCCTCAAGACCATTATCCACCACCTCCGCTAGACACATCTTTATTGATAGTAAAGTTGAACAATCTACAAAATTTGGTTGACAAAATTCCCCCACTTATATTTTTGAAAGGAAGTAGACTTACTATCACCCACCACGCGAACAAGGTTATGAAAACCAATTCTTGTTCCCACCATTCGATTCTCCACAAATATGTTGTATATCTCTCCACCACAACGATGATTTACTACCTCTAAACACACATTTCTGCCCTCATCTTGACCATATTTATGCATTAAAACTTTATACGACAAGCCACTTTGATCCACCCTTAATCTCCACCTCCATTTTCCTAACAAAGCAATATTAAACGCTCACAAATTATGCACACCCAAGCCACCCCAATCAAGGCACACAACATCCTATTTAACCGAATTAGGTGTGTAACCTTACAATCATTACATAATCCAATCGAGGCACCACAAAATACACCTCCCTAAACCAAAGTAGTCATCAAAGCATTAAAACCCTCAGTGACTAATACAAATAGAAAAGGTGACAGTGGGTCCCCTTGTCTTAACCCCGAAGCAAATTCCTCAATTGGATTTCCACTAACCAAAATTGATGATGTAGTTGATCGAATTCACTCTAGAATCTATATTTTTCATCTGCTTGGAAAACTCATCTTCATCATGATTGCATCAAGATCCCACCGAATTGTACTCCTTTTCAAAGTCCACTTTGAACATAATCAATTCCTTATTATGTCTCTTTGTGTCATTTGCCACTTCGTTCGCAATAAGAATACCATCAAGTATTTGACGACCTTGTACAAAAGTTGTTTGTGATTCAGAAATCAAATTACCAATAACTCTCTTGAAATCTATTTGCCAACATTTTAGACAAGACTTTATACATACTCTCAACCAACGATATAGGTAAAAAATCTAACAGAGTCTGGGGATTCTCTTTTGTTGGTATCGGCACAATAAAAGTACAATTAGCTCCATTAGTAAGTCTTCCTTTATCACTTAGCTCATACATAAACCTCAAAACATCCATATTAATTACCTCCCTATAGTCCTTCATAGACCTGAAATGCACCCTGTCAGACCAGCACTTTTAAAACTATCATAGTCCCACATAGCTTGTTTGACTTCTTCCTCACTAAACCTACCCTCCAACATATCTGAGTCAGGTCTCCCAAGACATTCAAAATCTTAGTTCTCCAAATTAAGCCTAGGCACATTCGCCAATCTAAAATGAGAATCAAAATTATAAAAGATGGTGCGTCTAACCTCAAACTCCCCTTTTACTCTCTGACTATTCACAACCACACTGGATATGTTCGCCAATTATAGTGCTCAAGTATTAATAACCAACATCAATTCAGTTGTTCGCTAATTAATAGGCCATTCTCTAGCTTACATGCATTCTATTAAGAGTAATATATTTTTTCTTTCATTTTTATTTAGTCTTTACAAAAAAAATTCTTCAATATTATCCTTTAAATATTTTCGAATATCAATTTTAGTGCATTTCAGCATATAAAAAATATTATTATGCCACTCTCTAGCTTACATGTTTCCTATTAAGGGTTACAGTATTATGTTTTTAGCTTATAGGTTGGTTTCAGCATAAAAAAAATATTATTATGTTCAAAAAATATAATATATTTATTATTTTAAAATATAATTTTTTTTGTGCATCGCACGAGCTCAAGATTTAATTTAAAAATAGATTAGTTTAAAATCTAATAGTATCTCTTCAGATTTAGTTTTATATTATTATTATTATTATTTCTTAATTTTGAATTGAGTTATCCATATAAATATAAAATATCATTGAGTCTTTTCATATTATTATTCAATAGTTTTTTTTTTGTTAAATAAGTTTTTAGTCGTTATTAATTTTCAAAATTTTATTTTTAGTCATTCTAAAAAAATTAACTTTTTAATTCTTAAATATTGACAATTTTTATTTTTGAAAAAAATCCTGACTAGTCAACTTATTTGTATCATAGGTATATTTGATTGCTTTTTTGTAATAATATTTGAATTATCATGAATATTTTTCAAAAAATTTAGAACCTTTTAATAAAAAATAAATTAAATATAAATCTTTAAGTGTTTAAAAGTTATTATTTAAATTTTCTTTTGTTAAAAAATTTAAAGTTAATGATAAAGAGATCTTTATATTTTAATCATGTTTTGTAAAATAATATTCAAAATTTTGAAGCATATACTTGAATTTGACTTATTAGTGGAGATAAAACAAAAAACAAAAACACTCTGTAACTAAAGAGTTAAAAGAAACAAAATATTAAATTGTATAGAGAATAAAAATTTGTTTAACCATGTTCTTAGGGGTGTACGCGGTTTGGGTTGGGTCGGTTTAGACAAAATTCGATATCCAGCCCGATCGATTATCTTTGAATTGAGTTAAGTTTAAAACCCGTATTTTTTTCATTTAACTCGAACCGACTGACCTGATCAAGAACGGGTTGAGTTGGGTTGGGTTGGCGGGTTATACATAAATAACAATCTGTTTTTTAATTTTACTGTAAAATTTATTGAATGAAAATATATTTAATACTTGAATGTCTCAAAAATTATAAAATTTCAATCACATCATTCAATTCTTTAAAAAAGCCAACAACCTCTCACAAAAAAAAAAAAATAACTACAACAATCTTCAAATACATAAATAAATTCAACAACAGTAAATCAATAAAATATAAAAATTCATCAATTCTAAACAATATCAACTTCAAGTCCAAGCACTTAACAAGTTCCTCAAATTATAGAAGGGAACAACTGGAAATCTGTAAAAACAAATATCAATAATAGAAGTGAGGAGATAAAGAAAGAGAAATAATAAATAAGTAAAATATGCATGAAACAACTAGCACGGCTGAGAGAAATAATCTGATACTCGACCCGATCGATTATCTTTGGGTTGTGTTAAGTTTTCTTTTGGTTACCATGTTTCCTTGAGTTGGCGGCAATGATGAGATGCCTAAATCTTGTGCTTGTTGTAATGAAGCTTGTTGTGCTTGTGGAGCAAATTGATTAGGAGTTTCTTGTACTTGTTCCATTTGTCTCAAATATGTGCAATAATATAGTTAAAAAATTCAAAGGTAAAAGAAAAAGTAAGAGAAAACAACTAGCAATACTACTTAGTCCACCACATTACTTTCATCAACCATTTTAGTTTACTAAGCTACTATAATTTTTTAATAGTAATAGTAGTGTTTCATTTGTTTATTTTTATAGTACTTACTATTTGTAAATACAATACTAAAAAAAAAAGAGTTTAATAGATTTAAATGTAAAAAATTTAAACTAAATTCATCATAAGTATAAATTTTTGCATAAACATCATTTTTGCTCATAAATATTATTTAACTCAAAAAATTTGTATTTAACAATTGTAAAAAATTTAAACTAAATTCATCATAATCATAAACTTTCAATTCATACCTTCGTTATGCAAAACTATAACAAAATATAACATTTAAATAAATATCAATTATGAGCGAAACAAAAGAAGAATGTGGCAGCAACGCGACTAATAGAATTATCATAAAAATATTTTTAAAAGATATATTTAAAAAAAAAAGTATATATATGATTTTTATTATATTAAAATCTCTATCAATAAATATTTAAATTATTGAATATAAAAATATTCTTTTAATTTATAACAATTAAATTTAAAATAACTTCTACAATTTTTGACTAAATTCTTGAAAAAAATATATAAAATTAAAATCCCTTTGTTTAATCTATAACAAATCAATTCCAAATGAGATGGAGAAATGTAGAAACAAAAATATGATGATAAGAACATAACACAGTTGTGGAATGGGCTTTCATCAAAAAATAAGAAAAATGTATCCTGTACTCCCAAAAAAAGTTCAAAATGCCAAACCCCCAAATTTTTTTTACTATTTCACACAATCTAAAGTATTTTTTTTTTTCACCCTTTTCTTATTTCCAGAGCCGTAAAAAAGTTTTCCGGTAACTTCCGGAATACTTTTAATAAGATTTCCGGTACACAATATATTTTCAGAAAACTTAAAACGAAGTTTTCCAGTACACAGTATATTTTCAGAAAACTTAAAACGAAGTTTTCCAGTACAAAAACGAAAAGTTGTGTACTGGAAAACTTAATTGAGAAATTTCTCCAGTACATAATTGGCTTCCGGGAAACTTAATTGACAAGTTTTCTAGTACAGAACAATTTTTTTAAATTTATTTTTTAAGTTTTTTGAATTTTATTAATTTTTTTTAAATGTTAACAGATATGAATAAATCGCTACTATTAATGGATAAACGCCGATACTATAAATATTTTTGACACAGGTCAGGTACGAATAAATATAATTTATATTGTAAAAATATATTATTGTGATTAATTATAACTTATTTAATTTCAGATATTTGATACAAGAGATGCTGTTGTGAATTGGGCAAAAGAAATCGGTATAAAAAATAAAGTTACCGTTATTATCAGAAGATCAGATATAGAGACGGGAGAGAAAGGAAGGAGAAATAAATTATATTAGGTTGTGACAAAGGAGGAAAATACAAGTGTGCTGCTAGTTCAACTCGAAGTTCAACAAAAAAGTGTGATTGTCCTTTCTAGCTTAGAGCAAAACCATTAAAAGATGGTCCAGGATAGATAGTTAAAGTAATTTGTGGAATTCACAACCATGAATTACTTGATACTTTAGAGGGGCATGCATATGTTGGACGCTTAGATGAAGAAGAAAGAAAGCATGTTTATGACTTAACAAAATATAATATTGCACCGAGACACATATTACTCTCATTGCAAGACCGAGATAAGAGTAATGTTACTAAGATCTCACAAATATATAAACAGAGGAGTATGGTTCGGTTGCACGTGAGAGGTAATAGAACAAAGATGCAACATTTATTTAAGTTAGTTGAAGATGCAAAATATGTTTGTTGGAATAGAAAGCATGAAGACTCTGATGTTATGAGAGATATTTTTTGGGCGCATCCAGATTCAGTGAAGTTGTTGAATTTGTTTTCGATTGCATTTATTATGGCCAATACCTACAAAACCAATAAATACAGAATGTCATTACTTGAAATTGTTGGTATGACATCAACAGAGAAGACGTTTGTAGTTGGATTTACTTATTTGGAATGTGAGCGGAAAGAAAACTTTTGTTGGGCATTAGAGAGACTAAGAGATTTGTTCGTTACACAAAATAAATTTCCTCAAGTAATTGTGACAGATAGAGATCTTGCGTTAATGAATGCAATTGGTATTTTATTTCCACATGATGTTAATTTACTTTGTCGATTTTATCTCGACAAAAACGTTGGAGCAAAATGCAAGCAATATGTCTTAAAGGATAGACAAGAGTCGGTATTGAATATGTGGAAAGACATTATGTATTGTAGTGATGAAAAAGAGTATATCATGCGCTTGCACATGTTTGAGCAATCATGTGTTGATACTAAAGTGTTTGTTTATTATGTGCAAGAAACTTGATTGACTCCATATAAGAAAAGATTTGTTGAAGCATGGACAAATCAAGTGATGCATTTGGGGAACACAACGACTAAAAGGTATGTAATGTAATTTTATTATATATTGTTGAATTATATTATATTTTCTAATGTGACTGTAAAATTTTATTATAGGGTTGAGTCAGCTCACTGGAAACTGAAGTTAATGTTGGAAAACAACATAGGTGATATGTGTAAATGTTGGGAGGCTATGAACAATATGATAAGGTTGCAACATAAAAAAATCAGGGTCTCATTTCAAAAAAGTTTTTATGATGAAGAGCATGAGCACAGAAATTCATTTTATCAGAGATTGAATACATTTGTATCAAGAGAAGCTCAAAGACCTATTGTTGAAGAATACAACAAAGTTGAGTGGATGGGTACTGACAAATTTGTATGTGGGTTCTCTCTCAAAAGGACATACGGGTTACCTTGTGCTTGTGAATTGGGACAATATAAATTGATGGGTGAACCAATTCCTCTAGATTCTGTGCATATTCAATGGAGAAAATTAAGCATGGAATGTGAACTCACCCAAGACATAGAAGATGGATCATAGTTGGATATGTCTACTGAGATAAATGCCTTATGGAAACGTTTTTGATCCCTTGATGTTATAGGGAAACGAGTGTTGAAGAGTAAATTGTGTGAACTTGCTTTTCCATGTACAAGTTCAATGTGTCCACCACCTAAAAAAGTCAAAATCAAAGGACGAGTGAAGAAGAGTAAGGGTAAGAAGTCGGATGGATATGATGTATATCGAGACCCTTCTTGCTTTGAGCATGTTAATGCAACATATTGTGAAGATTTTAGTTCCCAACTATCTCAGTCAAAGAAGAGACAAGTCTCTCAATCAAAGAAACAACCCTCTCAATCATCTCAATCTTCAAAACATTTGTTATGGATACAATTTCCTGATGTTATTCAGCCATACATTGATGATATATTTGATGTGGCAACGAATGAAAATTGTGGTTTTCGCGCTATTGCATTATTGCTTGGACACAGTGAAGAGTGTCGGTCTTTTGTCCATAATAGTTTGGACCAGGAGATTGCTTCTCATGTAACTCCATATGATAGAATGTTCACATGACTCATTTGAGAAGTAAGAGATTCGTTGAAGATATCCGGCTTAGGTCTTCAACCCATGGATAAATGGTTGTCCATACCTGCTATGGGTTACGTGATAGCAACAACATATAATATTATTCTTATCACGTTTGGTCAGACATTTTCAATGACTTTCTTTCCTATGAAGGGTTCACATTCAGGATCGACAAAAAATGATTGCATTTGTTGTATTGGTTTTGTTAATGGAAATCACTGGGTTCCGGTAATTATTTTCTTCTGTTTTAATTTTTTTTTTCTTCCGTAATTAGATTCTTTTGTTTTGTTAATTTATTTAATTTTTGCAGTTAAAGATGAAAGATGGCTTTCCAATGCCAGACATTGCACCAGGTTGGAAGCAATATCGCACCGATGAAGCAACTTCTTGGGCAATAGCATATACAAGGCGTCTACGACACTGGGGGTATTTATTAGGTAGGTTGCCACGTGTTACCCAAAACCCACCTACGGAAACCGTAGATGCAATGTCATTAGGTGAACTTTAATGTTTTAAAATTGATACAAAATCACTTGTTATTAATTAATTTTATTTTTTTGTCGTTCGATTTTATCTTGTAGTTAATTCATTTTATTTTTCATCACAAACCATTTAAAGTAACCGACATAACAATAACACATAAAGTAACCAACATAACAATAATTAATAAAGTGTTCATAAAAAGTAATCGGCATAACAATAATTAATAAAGTGTTCATAAAAAGTAACTGATGTAACAATAATGCATAAAGTGTTCATAAAAAGTAATCGACATAACAATAGTTCATAAAAAATGTTACTACTAACTAGTGTGACTACGTGATAAATATAAAGCTTTATAAAAGTGGATATACAACTCATCATCCGGACTAGCTTCATGTTCACTCAACCCCTGTATGCATTCGAGTTTCAGATTTGGCACTCATTAAAAACACCCAAGTATGTCGTGTAAAGTCATAAACAGTTGTTAAAAAATAAGAAAATCCATCCAAAGAAACAATATTTATAGGCCCCTAAATATCCATATGAACAAGTTGAAAAGCATGTGAAGAAAAACTATTATTATAAGAGAAAGGAAGCCTACTTTGTTTAGCCATATGTCAAGAATCACAATCAAGATTTTTATTGAAAGAAATATAGGGAAAGTATTTACACATGATTTGAGAGACATTCAGAAGGATGACCTAATCTATAATGGCAAAGGTCAAAAGAATTACATTTAGTAGTATTAACAAAAGCATAATTTCTATCATAATCTAAAACACTAGTAAAAGGAGATGTATTGAGGATGTAGAGATTATTAATGAGTTCCACATTCTCAATCATCTTCTTGGAATCCATATCTTGAATTTCACTGAAATTGTGTGACACCACCAATTTGCAATTAAGATTTTGAGTTAATTTTGAAATGGATATAAGATTGAAATGAAATTGAGGAATAAACAAAACATTTTTTAAGTGTGCATACAAATTACTCCCATTAGGAAAAATAATCAAGAGCAATCTGTTTGATAGCTGAAAAAGCCTTAATGTTAGGGCACACGTTATCTGATGCACTAGAGTCCAATATCCATATGTTTTGAGGTTGATAAGTGTTACTTGTCTTGGAAATACTAGAAACCACGTGAGGGTTATGATCAACTCCATTATCCTCGTTAGTGGATAAGGTAGAACTTGCCCCCTTTGAGGATTTTAGCAAATTGACCAAGAACTGATAATATTCCTTTGTCAGTGAGTCATTAACATAAGTATTTGCATGATGTGATTTCTTCCCATCACCAGGTGATTCATTGATGAGTTGAGTCTTGGATTTGTAACTGAGAGAAAATCCATGTTTAAAATAGCAGTTGTCAACAGTGTGATTAGTTTTATTGCAATAACTACATAACATTTTCCCTTTGACACGACATCCACCTTTGGGTTGACTATTATGACCTTTTGGAGGATTAAAATTACCAGAATTTATAGAAAAATAGCACAGTCAGAAGAAGTGATACTATAAGCAGAATTAGGGTGAGGATTCATAGTAAGAGTTGGGTCTTGTTGAACAATAAGGGAATAGGCTTTGCTCAATGATGATAAAGGGTCCATGAGGAGAATTTATGTTCGAACATTATTGTAGTTGTCATTGAGGCCTTTGAGAAATCATATGATGTATTCGTTGTGTTTATAGTCTTTGACGACAGAGCTTAAAGAACATGTGCAACGAGTAGGGCAAGAACAAGAAGGGGTAGGTCGTAAAAACTCTAATTCATCTCATAAAATCTTCAAATCAATATAATAAGTTGATAAAGAACGATCCCCTTATTTGATTGAGTGCAAATATTTGAGTAAATCAGAAAAACGAAAGTGATTACCTTTCGTGAAGCGATCTTCAAGATCAGACCAAAGTTCTCGTGCACTGTCAAAGAAAATCGTTCTTTGAGCAATGTGAGGCGACAAGTTCCTGGCGGTCCAAGAAAGGACCATGTTATTACATTGATCCCACAACTCGAAATCCGGATCCGTTGGCGGTGGTTGTCGTAAACTGCCATTGATGAAAACGAGTTTGTTTTTGGAAGAGATTGTGTGTTTCATCGATTTTCTCTAGTTGTAGTAGTTGGTGTCACTGAAAGGTTGGGCAACAAGAACGGAACTCGGATTCTCGCTGGGGTGAAGATAATAAGGGTTGCAGGGATTTTGGGTTGCATCTTTTTCATCTTTTATTTCATTGGAAAAATGAAGGGTGGAACTGTGAGCAGAATCAGATTCTGCTGCCATGGATGAAGGGAGAAGAGAAAGGAAGTTTTAGGATTGAGAGGAAATTAGGAAAGTTGGGTTACAAAGAGAGAAATTAGAAAAATATCAACGGATATCATATTAGAGTAAAAGCAAGAGTTAATGAACAACATCAGAATTATTATTGATGAAAATTAAATTAGTTTATAAAACTAGAATCTGACTTATATAGATGGTGTAGGTAGACCCATCTAACTAATTGTAAAAATAGAAAAATAACTAAGTCTTAATAAGTCTCTATCAATCTCAAATTAAAGGAAGAGCTAAGTATTATTTAATACATTATCTCTATCAATAGTATTTTCATTCATCGCAAAAGGAAATGTAGTTCTAAAACTCTACTCATTGTTATTTTTTCGTTAAAATATTTGAATGTCTAACTAGTATATACCGGATTTTGCAATCTGGGAAAAGTATTTATCACTACCAGATGTGAGAATCCAATAGTTATAGTTCCAGACCAAATCTTTTTTAAAATATAATCTTTTATTTATTTTAGTTTTAATTAATTGTTTCTATATTTATTTTGTGAAATGTCATGGTATATTTATGGTTGAGCGTGCAGTTGATTCAAACTTTGTCTCTGATGAACCCGTCTCTATTGAACTCTATGTAGCTCAGTCAAAATCGGTCTCTGTTAAACTGTCTGCAGTTGAGTCAAATTCAGTTCTGATAAATTGTTTGCAGCTAAGTCAAAACTGACCTTTATTGAACCACAAATAAATGTAGATTTTGCCAAAAACATCATCACCGATACAAAATATAAATGTCAGAATGATTTGATTGTTTGGGTTCGAAGTGAAGTAGCTAAGTTAGGATTCTCAATAGTAATAACAAAATCTGGTCATGATTCGGATAGATTTTGTATTGGGTTACGAAAGAGGTGGTGTGTACAAAGAAACGAACAAGTTGAAATACGAAGACACATAAACCAGAAAATATGAATGTCCATTTAGATTGTGTAGTTTTTTCTTGTCTTGCAAAGAATTGAATCTAAGTGTGGTGTCAGGAAAACACAACCACGAAATTAAGTCAAAGTTAGAAGGTTATCTCGTAGTGGATCACTTAAATGAGTAAGAGAAGAAACTTGTTGGTAAGATGACAAAGAATATGATCTCATCAAAAAATATTTTAATGACTTTAAAAGACGGAAGAAGTGAAAATGTGACTACAATGATGCAATAATGCACAACAAAGATACAAGAAGAATATAAGGGATCCGATATCAGAAATGCAACATCTGTTGAAATGTTTGGATAATCACAAATATGCATACAGATATCGAATGATTGGTAAGTCTGAAAGTGAAACTATCTAAGATATTTTTCGATCTATTTCAAATCAATTAAGTCGTTTAACATTTTTTCTTTTGTGTTGCTAATAGATCCAACTTATAAAATTAATCAATACAAAATATCATTGTTTGAGATAGTTGGTGTAACTTCGACAAATACAACAACAACAAACACTAACACTTAAGTTAAATAACAACACAACAACAAACATTATCTAACAATTGATGCAAATTAAAAGAAATTGTACATTTTGATTAGTATTGAATGAGGGAATGAGATATTAGATTAGGATTTTAGAGTAGTTTGAGTATGATTTGAGAGATTTGATTTAAATTTGAGAGAAAATGAGCTTTTAGATGTTTTTTATTTGAATTTGAGTGAATGAGGAAAACTGGGTATTCTGCTAAAAAGCTGAACCAGATCCCAGCTTTCGATAAAAGAGTACTTTGGTATTTTTGGGGGGCGTGTGAGCACAGTGGGGATGAGCATCCTGTTGGGTGACTAGAGATAGAACTTTGAGAATTTGTAACCGAAGGTCTTCAACATCTTCCCAAGCAATCTTTAAATCGGTGTAGTACTTAGAAACATAACATTCACCTTGCTTGGAAGAGTGAATTTCTTGTACAAGACCAAAAAACTAGAAATTATTTCCTTTGGTGAATCTTTCTATGAGTTCATCCCAAAGGATAATAATTGTCATCTGGTGCCGGTAGTTTGCCATTGATGAACTTTGTGTCGTTTCATGATCATATTGCTCCAAGTATGATAACTTGGAAGTGTTTGAAGGAGTGTGTTTCATGATCTAGAACTTTATTTTTTGGTAGGTTACAATGTCAACGTTTGATTTAATCACACTTTAGAATAGCGAAATTTCATCCATTTATAATTGAAAATACAAAAGAAACGTGGAATAAGGTAACTAGTTTAAAAATATTATTTCTTTTAGAAAGATGATGAGCAATGAAGCACAGGTAGTGATAAAAAAAACATGAATGCAACAAAGACACCAACAACAAAGATAAATCATATAATATAAAATTTAATCATTATATTATTAGCGTGAAACTACAATCTGAATAAAAAAAAAAATAATGTTTAATATGTAAGCTTTAACTGTATAATTATCTAATCTAACTACATAATGGTACTCCATTCCAGATGTATTGGAACAAAATTCAAAAAAGTAATTTAACCATATAAGTTAAAAAAATTCTTAAAGTTGATGAAAATATCTGGTGCTTGAACCATATTCACTCAAGGTTACTCGGATTTGCTGATTCATAAGCAGCATCTGCAGAAGAGGTGTCCATTTGATGTAGACCTAATTCTTCATCTTGCTCCCATGTCCTCTCATATTCCTCGTCTGGAGATACCATGTTGATAAAATTGTCAAAACAGAAAACGATAACAAGAATTTATTAAGATGAAGAAGAACTATATATGCAGCCAAGTATACATACTACACCACATTCATATAATAGTAATCAATGTGTCATAGCAATGATGGGGTTAGTGACTTTAAATTTAACTACAACATGTTTTGTTTTTCGGTGGTAGTAATTCAACGAGTGAAAGTGAAAAATTATCATATCTTTTATAATTTTTGCAATTAAACATTTTTGTTTTAAATGCATATATATATATATATATATATATATATATATATATTCTCAATTTAGATGTTTTATACATATGTTCATATTTTATACAATTACAATCAACAAATATATGTCTGTCGGTGTTTTAGAAGAAAAACTTACATATTAATTGTTTGTCGTCTTTAAGATCATCAGTTGCAGGTGCTATAAAAGAATTTCCTTCTGGATCATCAAGAATTAAAGTCCAAGGTTTTTCCAAGGTAAGAAGCTGCATAAAATGAAAAGATGCAGAAAACAGAAATTGTGTCAAAGACCATACAGCTATATAGGTTTAAACGGGGGAAGCCAGAATTTCAACATGAGAGGAGTCAAGATGAAATATATATAACATACAATACAATAACAAAAAAAGTTAAGGAACTTATATATTATATAGAAACAAATGATATCAAACAAACATGATTTCAGTTTTGATCCCTTATTTTCACTTACTAATGGAATTGGTTTCCTCGTTTTAAAATCCTGATTTTTTGTCTCTTATTCAGATTTTTGAACCCAAAAATCGTGATGTGGCAAAAAACATTGATGTGACATAAAATTGTCGATGTGGATTTAGTTTTATGTCTCGCCAATAAAAAACTTATCATATCACCACTATTGAATTCAAAATTTGAGTGACCAAAACACTTGATTTAAAAAAGAGGGGGCCAATTTTGTGAGCGAGTGAAAATAGGGGAAATTCCTAGTTTGATACTAACGCTAGGCAAATTTAAGTTAATTTGTGTCCTTATTGCAAACCTAGTTTGATCCACCTCTCCATGAATCTAACGCTAGGCAAAAAATTTGAACATGAATAAACAAAAACTTTATAATTCATTAAAGTGAAGTTTATAACATTCTTTTAACGGAAAGAATGAATTTCAACTCCAAGCTATAATAATATGGAACATCAAGTTGACAAGAGAGGTTAAAATAGCCGCCCAAAAAAATGCAAGACAAGCCAGTTATAAAACATAGAATTCACAACCAAGAATAAATAATAAATATGGGCAGATGATGGTAATCTATTAAATCTATAAATGAACTACACTTGTGCAACTAAGACTCTTCCCAGAGATACATACAAGAGAAGAAATATAAGCCAAGTATACAGTCATGTAGTTACCTTGTTCAGCCTGTCCCCAAAGTCAAGCCACTTGCTTCTTCTATCCTCCTCAAGACTATCTCCGAAAGTAAACCCATGGAGCTTCTCAAGACCTGTACATATGTAGATTTAATCAAGTCAGGATGAAAAACAATATAAATTCCCTCTTATAAAATCAACATGAGAAAGAAAATCATAAACATCTGGACAAAAAACAACATAAATTCCCTCTTCATAAAATCAAATAAGAATTTTGCATTTTCAAAGGCTGTTCCAACATATTTTTAATACTTAAAAAATAATAATTAGGAGACTAGATTACTCTGTTCATGTGTAGCTCAAAAAGTGTATGGATACTATTATTTGTCTTTTCCTTTTCAATTCCACAAATGGTAATTAACCTGTCTGTAGGATAAATTGCATTGACATTAATGTACGTAGAGAGAGAGAGAGCATACTTACTTTCACTAATGTTCTTAACTAAACCTTCAATGGTTGTAACGGCACCTCCTGAAGTGCCACTTGGCAGCTTCTCAAAGTCAAGTTCAGGAACTTCTATACTAGAAGTATCCGACTAGTGAAACCAAAAAGCAACTCGGTTAATGCTTTGAAAAAAAGAACATACAAATATAACAAGTATATGGAAAGATATAAAACATATTTCTAGGTGTTGAATCATATAAATAGTGTTTAAATGGTCATATAAAAAAAAGGAACAGCAGGATCATCTTCACCGGTAAGACCTACATACGCAAGTATCATTACAACTATTGCCCTGAGAATATCATTGCAAACAACATATACATTTTCTCATGATAGTATTATTTGAAAAGACTTCGGTTAAAACAGACAATTTCAAGCTCCTAATAACCACAAAATATAGTTTCGTCCAAAATGTAATGACAAACTAATTTTAACAATATTAATTATAAGTGATACTTCAGAAGAATCCACATTAACAGTTTTTTTTTTCCTCGGATCCTTCCAAATGATCAAGACTTCTACAAATGGTTGTGATGCTTATAGCAGTCCAAAATTTGCAATAGTGTCAATCCCTTTCTTCTAACAACTAACAAGCCTTCTTTTATTTTACTTAACCATTCAACATAAATAAAATTAATCAATGAACTGCATGTGTTGAGATATGTCTAAATCTTGATAAAAGATACAAACCTTTATTACATCACGGCTTAGGTCATTAATGTTTTTCACATGAAGAGTAATCTTTTTTCCTTTCTCTGGAATTCCTCCACCGGCTTTTAACTGCATCATGAAGAACAGTAATTATCCCAGCCTTAAAAGAAAGAATTACACTAAAAAATCAGGACATACCTCAAAGCTGCGGTAACCACAACCATCACAAGTGGATGCAAATAGGATTGCTTCTTGGAAATACGGAATATCTATACATGGTTAAGCTCAACAAAGTGTATATATGAACTAATAAGACACATTTCTTATGTTGATTCTTAAAAAAATAATATACCATTGACAAGTTCAAAAATTTAGAAGAGTCAGGCTTTGTTACCAAGGCACAATAATTAATATTATTTACATTCTTTGCCTAACCATGAGTAGCTTCAGTCTATGGTGGCATAGGCAAAATTTGAAAACAAATTATATTTCAGGATTTTTTTCCCAACTCATGGTTATAAATATAATATGGAAACAAAGCAAAAGATTTAACAAGTTAATTGCTATAACAGAACAAACCTTTTTTATGATTTCAGTTTTCCCATACAAAGTGGTGTACTATCTTGCATATACAAAAATATGAACCCTTTCATGCCAATCATTTTAAACTAAGATTTCCATTGATGCTAAATGAAGGATAAACCTTCTAAATAAATGTAAAACATTGCTAAGATAAACCAAAAGGGAAATTTCGGAGATATTAAAAGGATACTAATTTTGAACACTCGAGTCTCGCAACTACTACCACAGGCGCAAATTATTGGGAAAATATCCACCTGCGAAGAAAAGAATAAGCACCAATACGACATTGAATGTTAAAAAAATGGTTTAATTATACTTTTAGTCCTTGCAAATATTTCATATTTTGCTTTTAGTTCCTATAAAAATAAATTTGTTTTAATTCCCTGAAAATATACACTTGTGTTTTAGTCCCTACAAATATACCACTTTTTGCTTTTGGTCTCTTTATATATTCATTTTAGTCGTTATCTGGAGGGACTAAAAGATTCTAAATGGACCAATTCCAATATAAATAAATTTTGCAGGGAGTAAAAACAAAATACCAAAGACTAAAAGCAAAAAGTGTATATTTGTAAAGACTATAAACAAAAAAACAAAGACTGATAAAAGGAAAAAGTGATATATTTGGAGGCACTAAAAGTCTAAAACCATATTTAAACAATAAAAACAAATAGCAATAGTCAATAGCATACAGTTCAGCATTACATTACATACCTCTTCTGGTGCAGTATATCGTAATAAGGCTTCTGCAATTTCTGCACTATTACTCTGTGCAATGGCTCGGTGACCTGCTGCTGCCCCTACTGACCCGTGTGGTTCTTCCCTCACTTGATATCCCAATAATGCTTGTTTCTCATCCGTTCGGTCGTAAAACTTGATTGTAAGTGATGGATCAGATGATGGTGCAAACCTATTCACATAGATATAGTCATACCCTACATTTGAATAAAATAATAGCAGCCAAAAGGTTCAACAAATATAAAAATTAAGTATATACATAATAAATTCAATGTTTCTGCCCAACTAGTTTACAATAAAAGATTATAAGATGCAACATGCAATGATTTGAAGAGCATCAATCCGATACAAATGTTAATCAAGCAAGTAGAAGTTAATGTCCACTCAAAAAACATAATTTTGAAATAACCACATATCTTAATCTTTTTTAAAATAAAGATGAAACACAGTTTTCTTCTCTTTAAAGGGCACTTTTACTCCTATTCAAACATCCTTGATATAGTAGCACCCTTATATGTTTTATCTTGTTTGTTGTTTACTTATAGGAGAATATACTACCCTCTTCTTTTGTAAAATCTTCTCTAACAAGTTACTTTTCTTAGCACAACAAAAAGAATATCACAAGAAATATCTTACGGGTTTTCAATGAAGCTATTTCCAGCAGGATCGTCAAGAATAAATGTAAATGATAATTCTCCTGTTGCACAGGCTCTCAATTTCACCAAGAACTGATCAATTGCTTCAGCCGTCTCTGGAGCAACTTTCTAGAATGTAAAAAACAGCACAATATTATTAAAAGACGAACTTATACCAAACAATAATATAGGACAGAAACGAATAGTACTCTGCGCTCTTCTTGAAGGGCTTGAAGTTCATCAGCAGCTCGCATCAGTATTCCTTCTATCTGCAATTATTACAGAAGCAGAAATACAATCAAATCATATGAAAAAAAAATGTTCAATTAGTCATAACTTTTAACTTGAATCTTGATAAAATATTTGAAGTTAGAGCTCAAACACCTACATTTTACATGTCTATTATAATATATGAACATTATCCTTGCTACAAAATAATATAAGTAACAAAAGGAAACAACCTAATTACCTAAGTTATGATATGATTAAGACAAGTCAAATATATAGCTTCAGAAACCTACTCAAAATTATTGCCTCTTATTGATACTAACAAAAAAAATACAGCATAGAGGAGTAACATGAACATCTTTTTCTTTTCCTGAGCTAGTGTTTTGACCAAATAAAAAAGGAAAACATATTTACTGACTCCTTATCGGATCTATTAAAAGTTGATTATTCACAGTGATTTGGACAAGCAAACTTGAGACAAAATCACCTACTCAACTATCTGGTATGTATTTACCATGTATTCACTGGCAAATGAAACGAGATACAAGCAAAAAAAAATCTGGACACGATAAATGGTAGATAGGAAATATAACAATTAAAATATACCGTTGATAGACTACCACACCGAGTCTTTGATTGAATCTCAAAATCCAATTCTGGTATCTGCAGAATCATGCACACAATTAAATTTCATCAGGATATAAAAAATAAACAATTCAAATAAATTTTGCACACATTGTTTGAGAAATTTGGCCATAGAAATGACTAACTCGACTCGACCATTTTAAGCCTCCATACTTCTATATTTATACTTCAAACTAAAGTACAGTACAAAGCATAGAGTACACAAACAAGAAAGATAGACCCATCCCTAGCAATTAGTATCTTGTTAGTGATAACTGATAACTGAAAACTAGCAATTAATAACTTGTTAGTGATAACTGATAAATGAAAACACAGTGCACTAGGCAGCATGAAAACAAACAAGAACCACACCCCACTAAGTGATCTGTTACATAGATTAATCCTCACAGACTATAAAAAAACCAATATTTCAGTAAATACTAAGTTGCTAAAACCTAATAAGTTCAACCAAAAGTATAATCAATTAAACAAGATTAGTTTACATACCTTAATGATAGCATACTCTGATTTTACCACTTGTCTATTGAGCAACTGCATTTTAAAATATCAATTACCAATAAGGGACTCTTACAAAGAAATTGGGAATAGACAACTAAAAGCAGTCTTTGTGAATCAAAATATGAAATGAAAAATCTCATATCAGCATACATCAATAAATATACATCATAAAAACAATCGGGTGGAAGTGGAACATTTCAGAGTATAATAAAGTAGACAAGTCAAATTAGCAAAACCTCTGGATTGCCGGATGGGATCACTAGGGTGTAACAGCAGCAACGCGTTGGAATTTCGCCAACAAACATCACTTCATTGTTTCTAATTGATAAACAAAGACAGCAAATGAAATATTAGGTCTCCAAGGAACATCAAATAGCAGCAATTAAAATGAAAACACAAAATTTAGCTTGTGTTTGGACTGACGGTGAGTTTAGAAGAATCACATTGTGTCGTCAAGATTTTGACAAAAGCTACACCTTGAAGTTCAACAAAATAATGGCACCGTGATTTATTACAGTTTACCATGATTCCAAACTCACCGTTATTCCAAACATGTACTGATAGATTTTTAAGTGTAACTTACTTGTCACCACAGTGAGGACAATCGAAAGCCGACAACCAAATCTGCATAAAAGGCACATAAGCAATGAATAGAAATAGTAAAGGAGACAACAACAACAATATTTGATTGGATAATGATAATTAATTAAATTAAAGTATTTAACATGAGAATAATACAAGGAAGATTAAACAAATGAAATTTCATACATTTAGGAAATACCGTAAGTAAAATATACCTTTCTGAAGTGGGGAATGAAAGTGATGAAGGAATTTGTAGTGCCCTGAGAAAAACATGGAAGAATTTGAACTGAGATGATTAGAATAAAACAATGAATGAAGCTAAAAAAGAAACTAAGGCATTCAGAATAGTTTTGGAACCAATTATGAAAACACAAAAAGAAAAGAGAGAAAGAATAAATACGTTTTGACCACAATGCATGCATAGGCTTTCGAAGCTTTGGATGTTGTCGAGGGAGGCGCCACCAACATCCTCAGAAACAGCTTCAACCACAGATCCAAGTTCCATTTTGTGCCTTCAAAACTAACACCGAAAAAGACAAGTAAGGAGAATTCTTAACTGACATAGTGTTTGAAAAATCGAATCGATCATTGACTCAGTAAGGTCATTGGACCAATGGGTTACCAGTCGAAGCACATATTGAACCGGATTAAACTGAATGACTCGGTGGTCTAACTCGATTTCTATAAATCATTTGCCTTTATATTGAGTCATGTTGAATCTGATGACTCAATTTCTAAATAAATTCATAACCACAACAAAAATAAAGCGGAATAACTCAGTTTCTATAAATAATTTGCCTTTACAGTCCATGTTGAACCAATTGACTCCGTCATATAACTCTATCACTATAAATAATTTTCCTTTATATAGAGCCGGTTCAAAAATAACAGCAACCAAAATTCTCTAAAATCTAAAGGCAAAGAAGAAAACCTAACCCTAAAGTTATAAACATCGTTCTATGAAAATTTACTGTTAAACGACATTACAGCAACCAAAACAGCGCATAACAACATCACAATAACCAAATAGCAAATATCACATATGAGTAAATCTCCTCAACATTCAATGCATATGGCAACGAATACATGGAAAAGAGATAATCGCAAAAACCTAAAAAGAGATGAACAGAAATTAGAAACTACCTTGAGTGATAATCGCAAAAACTGGAGTGATGAATGAAGAGGAGATTATCACAGTAAAAAAGGAGACTGCCTCAAGGTAGTGTATTTATTCGGATATTTATTCTAAATATCTCTAATTGCATAAAGAAAATCTTTAAAATATCCCACTTTAAATAAAAAAGATATGCCAAAATATCCGGGTTTTCTGATGCTATATAATTCTTTTTTGTACTTTTTTAAAACTTTAGAAGTAGAGCATATCTTTGTAAAAAAAAAAAGTATTAGATCACACTCCTATGATAAGACCATGAACTGCCTTTATTTATTTTTCTGATTACTTTATTTTTTTCTTTTTCATATTTTGGGCCTCTCTTTTTTTTAATAAAAATAAAAATATATAAAATAATTCAAAATATTAGTTATTCGTTAACAATACTACTTAATAACAAAAAAAATTTGTTATTAATTGTTTAAATTAATAATAAAATACATACAATTTTTAGAAGATTTGAGCGAAATTTTCGATAAAGACTTAGATAATATTTTTTATTATAATTAAGTATTAGATATAGTTTGTATTTTCTTAAATATTTATCATCTAATATCTATTTATTTTTTTTAATAATTCTATTTGTTCTAATGTGGATATTATTTACACAATTCTTTTTTAAAAAATGCAGGACAATTATCGATAAAAATTGTGACACAAATAAACATAAGATAATGAAAAGACGCTAATTCGTTAAATGTTTAACGATTATAGTTCAAAAAACATGTTAGATAATTATTGGTGAAATGAAAGATAGTTAAAAAAAATTAATGTTTCACAGTAAAAAAAATTGAGATATTAATATGTAAAATTTAGTTCAACTCATAAATGTCTTGAGATATTAATATGTAAAATTTAGTTCAACTCATAAATGTCGATATTGTTAGGTTGAATATCATATATTAGATTCAAATTGAAATTGCAATTGTGTGCCTATTTCTCTAATATTTTATTTAGAAAATAAAAAAGAGACATTAATAAATAGAATAAAACAAAAAAGATGCAATTAATTTTAACACGTAATTAAACATTAATTTATTTATAACCTCTTAAATGTTAAAATTAATTAATATATTTTTAATTAATTAATTTTAATTACATGTTAAAATTAATTAAAGTGTATTTCTTTTTTACGTGTTAAAATTATCTTTTTTTCAATAATTATCTTATTTTTTAACTATACTTCATTAAGCATTAAAATTGATTGAATTTTTAGTCACATTATATTTATTTACGTCTTATTTTCTTTATCTATAGTTATCTTACATTTTTTAAAGAAAGATTATTCACATTTAAATTAAGAAGAAAGTTAGGAATATAAGATTTAAGAAAATGCAAACTATATGCAGTACCTGATCCTGATCGTAATAAAAAATATTATCTTAATGTTACTTGCACTTCTCACATTATATTACTAATTTTAACCAATTTTTTAATTGTTATTTATAAGTTTTTACTTAAACACGAGAGTGGAGGTCACATTCCTAAGATGCTACCTTCCATCAAAATATGAAAATATACAAAGAAAAAATAAATGCAAGTAGAGCATTTTGAAGTATTTTTTTAAAGTGAATTAATTTGCATGTTTTAAAAAAAAATAAGAATATTTAGAAGAAAAATCCATACTTATTCTTCTTCAAGAAGAAATGTATTTCGAATTTGCGCTCCAACATTTAAGATTTTTCTCACGTTTGAGTTTCATTTCCAAAACTATTTTTTTTCATTTTAATGCAATGAAGCAATAATATAATATATTATTTAATACTTTAAAGTCTCTACATTCTCAAAAAATACTCTCATAGTTTGCAAGAGTCTTTATAATTCGAAGAACACAAAAATCTAGGAAGCCACAGTAAATAATAGAAATTATTGAATGAGGCTCATTTTCGTAGCCTAGAAGAGTGGTAATTGATTGTAAGAGACGTGACAATTTCATTTTGTCGTTTGTAGAAGACATGTTCATTGATGTTAAGACTTAACGAAAGAGACCAACTAATCATAGTGTTACTAATGAAGGCATCATATTGAAACTTTTAGGTCTAATTGCAGTTTTAGTCCCCATATTTTAGTTGAATCACAAAAATAGTCCACATATGTTATTTGTATCCAGTTTTGGTCCCCAAATATAATTATTGTATAAAACTTAATGAAATGTCATTTTTGTTAATGATGTGTCAAAAAAAGGATGATGTTGAATATTGCATGTGGCTTAATTACATTTGATTATTATTTCTAATTTATAAAAACACATTTTCTATTTTTAAAAACACATTTTCTATTTCATTATATCATTTAATTACAAAAATATAAAAAAATAAAATAAAAAAGACATTCTTATTCTATTCCCAAATCCCTAATCACATTTCATTACATCTCCTTCTTCTCTTCTCGCTCTCCTTCTTAGGATTAGGGATTACGAGGAGAAGTGAAATGGAATGAAATTAGGGATTAGAATAAGAATGTGTTTTTATTTATTTATTTATTTATGTTTTTGTAATTAAATGATATAATAAATATAGGAAATGTGTTTTATAAATTAGGAATAATAATAAAATGTAATTAATCCACACGAAATCTTCCACGTCATTTTTTTTTATGCATCATTAAAAAAAATTTCATATTCTGAAAAATGTTCAATATCTTTTCATCATCAATACTATGAAATATATAACTTTATATTATGTAACTAACAAATCATTTAACCAATCATTCTCCATGCAATTGTGCATTCTATTGTTCACAAAATTAATGACAGAGAAAGATCTTTCAACGGATGTAGTTGCCATAGGAAAAATAAAAGTTAATTTTAGGAGTAAAATATATCATTGGATACACAATATGCCTTCTAGTTTTTACCATTATGTCAAAAAGATCAATTATCTCATACAACTTTGAAAATTGATCATCATTACATTGAACATCTATGATAAAAGTTTCAAGTTGACTTTCAAGTCCCATTAGTTCCACAAAAGAAAATTCAGATGAATAAAATTTAAACAAATCAACTTCTCCTTATCAAATGCAAAAAATGAATCTCTTGAATTTAAGCTTGCTACATAAAGAAGAAAGTCAGTGTTCACCTCATCAAATCTATTATTAAGTTCTTGAAGTTTTATATTCATTACTTGATGAAATAACTCAACTTGATAATGATGTAAATTTGAATTTTTTTGAGCTTTATTCTTTGATCTTCCTTCAATAAAGAATGCATCATCAATATTAGAAATGGTAATATCTATCTTTTCACAAAATAATAGTACTTCATTCAATAAAGTATGTCAACCCCGATTTCTAATGGTACTTGATTTTTGAAAAATTGCAAGCAAACCAACTTTGCATTAATAGCATTTATAAATGTCAAATATAAAGATAATGTTAACTGCAACAAATTAAATAGTAATGTAAATTTAGAGATAGAAATGCAATGCCACTCTCAAAATGATACATTAGACACACAACACATGTATAGAAAATGCAATGCAACCAAATCAGATATGAAATTTCGTGTAAGTTTTCTTGCGTAATTAAAATTGATTTTAAATTAATTAATTTTTTAACATTTGTTTTATTTAAAAATCAAGTGAATTAAATATAAATATTTTTAAATATAAGTTGAATAATAAATTTTAATTTAAAAATCATACTTAGACTCAAAGTTACAAAACTCACATTAAATTAAAATCAATTTTAGTAACAAAACAAATTCAACTCCAAAAAATGTTGCACATTTACAGATAAGTAATGTCATGTTGCAATAGTAATAAAATAGGACAGAAATTCTAAATACCGTACCTATGAAAAAAAAACTCCATAAAAAAATTCTTAAGTTTTTAACCCCTAAAAATTTTATTTTTTTATTTTTGATACTTCCTTTTATAGTAATTCATGTGCAGCTTTTAATTTTTTAAATAATTTTTATACTCATTTGTTAATAGTTTGATACAAAATACTCGATATTAATATTTATTAATAGAATACAATGACTCAATCATAAATAAATAGGACAATAAAAAATAAGTAATAATAAAATAGATGTTTATTGATGTCACAATAAATCTCTTTCAAATGAAAAATTAAAGTACAATAATTTAAATATATTTTTTTTTTGAGAAAAAAATAATTTAAACCTAAAAAAGCATAATATATTGAATTAAATTAAAATATAATAAAGTAATAAAGTAATAGTGGGACATCAACTAAAAGAGAAGATAGTCTGAACTAAAACAAACATCGCTCTTGCGCTTTGTCAGTTGTCTTATTTGAAATTGCATAATATTTTGATTATGCCGAAATGACCACTTTTCCGCATCTTTTCGATTTTTCTATCATTCAAAAATTAAAACACAAAATTGAAAAGCAAAAAATCTCTAAACTGGTTTTACTTTTTCAGTTTTTGAAACCAACAATCAGAAAACAATTTTTAAAAAAACTTTTTAGATCATCAATCCAATTTTAAAATTTTAAATTATGAAAAACTGAAAAACAGTTTTTGAGAAGAATCAAAGAAGCACTAAAAAGATAAGAATCTTTTTATAAAGAATAAAAACAAAATATGAAAATTTTATAAAGATGAAAAACTTATTTAATTCTATATATTATTATACTATTAGATGTACCTCCTTTAGTTTACTTGGCCACTATTTTTGGTTTTTTGTTATTGGGCTTGTATTGTTTGAGTCCATAGTGTTTAATAGGCTGTATATATGTATTATGCGTGTTTCTTTTTTGGAAATTCTATTATGTACTCCACCGTTATACTTATATCTCCACAATATTTTAAAAATATTAATTTTATTTGAGTCATGATATATTTTGCAACTGTTTTGAGTCTAGAAAGTTTTTTTTTTTGGGAAATATATTAAATATTTAGATAATACTCTTTAAAATATGACTGAGTTAAAAGTTTAAACAAGAATTTTATAACTTTGGAAACGTTGAAGTTACAAAGGGTACTTTGTCAAAATTTAAAATATATATATATATATATATATATATATATATATATATATATATATTTTGGAAATAGCACTTTATGAGAGTCTCATCCGTTGTCTAAATCTGTGTTTAAATTAATTATCACTATATTTCAACACTTTCTTGTCATATTGTTCAAATTTTGATCAATGTTATTTGATTAGGTGAGAATGCCACCTAAGACTAGGAATCATATTATAAGGGAAATTGTTAATGAGTTAATTGCCCATGCCCAAAGCGCACGTCAATGAGGTAGTGTTTCAGGTCGTGCTCAAAATAGGCGTTGAGCTAATGTTGGTGGATGTGGCATGGATGTCGATGTTGAGGTGCCTAAGAGGAGGCACGTAAATCTAGTCATGAAAGAGTTTGTTGTTGGTCTGCAGGGATTGCAACAGGTTGTGCAACAACTTGTTGGGGTTGTCTTCGGACAACAACATGAGGGTGATCAAAGACATATAAATCTCAATGGTCAACAAGAGATTAAACAAGTTGAGCAACAAATGAATGCTGCAACAAGGGGGATTGAGGTTACTTTACCAGATTACATGAAGTTTAAACCCCCTCCCTACTTTTTCTGGTTCTAGCACGATTGAGGACCCACAATAATTCATTAATAGTCTAGAGCTGCTTTGAAGAGCATTGGGTTGTTCTGGGGTAAGAGCAGTAGACTTGACATCATTTTAGCTAATATGTGTAGCATGTGATTGGTTTGATATAGTATCATGTGGTAGACAAGTAAGGTCACCTTTGTGAGCATGGAAAGAGTTCCCTCAGTTGTTCATAGCTCGTTTTCTTCTAGAGAGTGTTAGAGATGGATTAGCTCATGAGTTTGAGCAATTGGAGCAAACAGAGGGTATGGCAATTTCAGAGTATAGTGCTCGTTTTGCACATCTCTCTATACACGCTCCTTACTCTATCACTGAGGAAATGTGTGTCAAGAGGTTCTTTATAGGATTAAGGGATTACTTATTTAGTTATGTGGTTGGGTAGAATTGTTCTACTTTTGTGGAGGTTTTGAGTTTGGCACTTTAGATTGAGCAACGACGGAAGGAAAAATGAGGCACTAGACAAGATTCACGAAAGAAACATAGGTTTGAAGGATCCTACAATAACTATATGAATTGCGGTGATGGATCTATGTTTGGTTATTTGAGGCAACAAAGACTCATGTCTCAAAGAATTGGTCATAGCGGGAAATCTTCTAAGACAATGCAGAGTCATAGGTCAGATTATGAAGCAGTGTCACAATCCACTTTCCCTCAAAGACATTATGATGTTTCAACCACACGATGTTCTATTTGTAGCAGGTTCCACTTTAGAAATTGTTCCAGAGATGGTAAGGTGTTCTATCAATGTGGCTAAGTAGGCCACATCAAGAGGGATTGTGTTGTAGACACGACATATCCATCCTCTAGTTATGTATCAACATCAACAAATTTGGCATCTTTTTAAGCTCATTCTGCATCTATGTGACATAATGGGAATTCTTCTGTCAGAGGTTAGCAAACATATCAACAGGGAGGTAGATGATTTGATGGTAAAGGTCATACACCAACAGGATGCTTAGACATCCAATGATGTAGTTACAAGTATACTTTCTATTTTTTCCAAATATGCTCATGTTTTGTTTGATCCTCGAGCTACACATTCTTTTGTATCCTCGAGGTTCGCTACTTGACTAGGTAAATGTCCATCTTTTCTAGAGAATGCTTTAGTTGTGGCTACACTTGTTTTTGTTTGTTAAGTATGTTATCGTTCTTGTGATATAGCTATTGAGGGCAAGGTATTGCTAGTAGATTTAGTAGCGATTGACTTGATATATTTTGATGTGATTTTGGGTATGAATTGGTTGGCTTTTCATCATGCCACCTTGGATTGTCATAACAAAGTGGTGAAATTTTAGATATCAGGGCAATCAATCTTCTCATTTCAAGGAGAACGTTGTTGGGTGCCACATAACCAAATCTCAGCCTTGAGAGTTAGTAAGTTAATGAGAAAAGATTGTGAGGGGTACTGAACCTTTGTAAGGGATACACAAGTGGTCGAGGAAAAATTGGAAAAAATTCCAATAGCATGTGAATTTCTAGATGTCTTTCCTACAGAACTTCATGGGTTGCCATCTGATAGGGAGATTGAGTTCTCTATTGACTTGGTTCCTAACACTCATCCCATATCCATACCTCCTTATCATATGATCCCATCATAACTTAAGGAGTTAGAGAAGCAACTTCAAGATCTTCTTGATAAAGGTTTTATTAGCCTAAGTCATTCTCTCTGGGGAGCACCAATATAATTTGTAAAGAAGAAAGATGGATACATGCGGTTGTTTGTAGACTATAGACAGATGAATAAAGAAACTGCAAAGAATAAATACCCTTTACCACACATTGATGAGTTGTTTGATCAACTTCACGGAGCTATATTTTTTTCTAAGATTGATTTACGGTTTGGGTATCACCAATTGAAGATTAAGAGGGATGGTATAACAAAGACAACTTTTTGCACGCGTTATGGACATTATGAATGTTTGGTTATGTCTTTTGGGTTTACTAATGCCCCATCAACTTTTATGGATTTGATGAATTGCATTTTTAAACCCTTATTTGATCAATTCATGATTGTGTTTATTGATGATATCCTTGTTTATTCCAAGAGAAAAGAAGAACACGAGCGTCAAATTGAGGTTGATTTTGCAAACTTTAAGAGATATGCAATTATATGCCAAATTCTCTAAATGTGAGTTTTGGTTGGACAATGTGATATTTTTAGGTTATGTTGTATCTAAGAATAAAATAAGTGATGATCCAAGTAAGGTGGAAGCAGTGCAGAATTGGTCCAGACCTACCACAGTAAAGGAGATTCAGAGTTTTCTGGGTTTAGTTGGTTATTATCGATGTTTTGTGAAAGATTTCTCACAAATCGTTTCTTCCTTAACTAGGTTGACTCAGAAGAAAGTTGAGTTTCGATGGACTGATGCATGTGAGGAAAGCTTTCAAAACTTAAATGAGTATTTGACGTCAACACCTATTTTGGCACTACCCATAGGTGGTGAAAGTTATGTAGTTTATTGTGATGCTTCTAGAGTTAGTCTCGATTGTGTACTTATGCAACAAGGTAAGGTTATTTCCTATGCATCTAGACAACTCAAAAGGCATAAAGTAAACTATCCCACACATGATTTGGAAATAGTTGCAGTGATTTTTTATCTTAAGATTTGAAGGCACTATCTATATGGTGAAACTTGCGAGATTTATACTGACCATAAAAGTCTTAAGTATATCTTTCAACATCAAGATTTAAATTCAAGACAAAGAAGAAGGATGAAACTCTTGAAATATTATGATTGCACAATTTTATACCACCCAGGGAAGTAAAATGTTGTTGAGATGCTTCGACTAGGAAATCCATGGGTAGTCTTGCTCATATAGCAGAAGTAAAGAGACCAATAGTTAAAGAATTTCAGGAAATTATTGAAAGTGGAATTCAATTTGAACTGGATCGTTCGAGTTTATTTTTAGCTCATGTAAAAATTCATCCAACCATAGTTGATGATATCAAGAAAGCTCAAAGTCAAGACTCATACTTGGTGAATATGGTAAATAATATTCAGAATGATGAAATTTTAGACTTTTCAGTTAATTCTGATGGTGTTCAGAGGTTGAAGTCTTGATTGTGTGTTTCAAATATCAGTGGCTTAAGGATTAGAATTTTAGAGGAGACTCGTCATTTTTCTTATACTATTCACCCATGTTCTAATAAGATATATCAAGACTTGAGAGAATTGTATTGGTGGGATTGGATGAAGAGAGACATAGTAGATTTTGTCTCTAAGTTCTTAGTGTGTCGACAAGTAAAGGTTGAGCACCAAAAGACTACGAGGTTACTTCGACCTGTAGAAATACGTGAATGGAGGTGGGAAGACATCGCTATGGATTTTGTCATAGGATTGCCATGAACTCAATACGGGTATGACTCGGTGTGGGTGATTATAGATCGGTTGGCCAAATATGCACATTTCTTGCTTGTGAAGACTACTTATATTGCATCTCAATATGCTAAACTTTATTTAGATAAAATTGTCTCTTTGCATGGTGTACTGGTGTCTGTTATTTCTGATCGTGGGGCCTCATTTAATGCTCAGTTTTGGAAGCCATTCCAAACTTCATTAGGAACTCATTTGAAGTTTAACACGTCTTTTCATCCTCAAACAGATAGACAGTCTGAAAGGATTATACAAATATTAGAATATATGTTATGTGCATGTGTTCTAGATCTTGGAGGTAGTTGGGATCAACATTTGTCCTTGATAGAATTTGCATACAATAATAGTTATCAATCTAGTATTCAGATGGCTTTGTTTGAGGCTTTGTACAGAAGATGATGTATGTCTCCGATAGGATGGTTTGATGTTGGAGAAGCTAAACTAGTCGGTCTAGAGTTGATTCAAGATGTCATTGAAAAGGTTAAATTGATTCGAGATCGTTTAGTGACAACTCAAAGTAGACAAAAATCTTATTCTGATAAGAGACGTCGTCCTTTGGAGTTTTCATTGGGAGAACATGTATTCCTATGTGTTTCACCAATGAAATGGGTTTTGCGGTTTGGTAAAAAGAGAAAACTAAGTTTAAGGTTCATTGGACCATTTGAAGTTTTAGAGAGGATCGGACCGATAGCATACTGTTTGGAACTTCCACCGGATCTCTCAGGAGTTCATCTGGTATTTCATATTTCGATGTTTCAGAAGTATCTTTATGACCCTTCTCATGTTATTAGTCATGAAGATGTGCAATTAGATGTGAGTCTATCATACGTTGAACATCTGGTAGCTATATTAGATCGCCAAGTAAGACGTTCACGCTCAAAATATATCATTTCAATAAAAGTTCTTTGGCGTGATCCATTTGGTGAATAAACTACTTAGGAACCTAAAGAAGTCATATGTGCAAAGTACCTACACTTATTTTGAAACTCAAGGTCATTAGTATTTAACAAATAAATAAAAAGTCAAATAAATTCAAAGACGAATTTTTATAAGAGGAGGAGATTGAAACACTCCATTTCATTTATCAAAAAACAAATTTAATTAATAATAATAATAATAATAATAATAATAATAATAATAATAATAATAATAATAATAATAATAATAATAATAATAAATTAAAAACAAAACAAACCAACTCCACTCCATTTCATTTTTCCACCTCACCTCACCTTTTCCCTCCTTCTTTTACTCCATCTCAAGCTACACCAACATCAATCTCCCCCACTTTTAATTTTTTTTTTTCTCTTCTTTTTCTCCTTACTTCTTCTCACTCCACAACACAAATTGAACACATAAATCCTCAATCCTTAAAATGAATTTAGTATCTCCAAAAACACAACTTCTCATACTCCTATAAATGCTCTTGATTAGGATTTTGGGTTAGGATTTGAGCTCTAAGGAAAGATAAGGATACCAATTTCTTAAAAGTTGTTTATTGAGACTCTTTGAGGTAAATACACAACTCTAATTCTAATAATGAATCACTAGAAAAAAAAATGTAGTTTTGTTAAAAAAAAAACTTTGTTGTGTTTAGAGTAGATTTAAATGATTTTTATGGTTTCCTAGAGTTAGCTAAACTTTATAATAATTTTTCCTAAAGTCTTGAGAATATTTTTTATACTCAGATTTGTTAGTTGAGGTCTTGTCTGCTACTCTAGGAGTTGTTGGAGAACAAACTTAGGCGATACTCCATAGTCGTGAGTAGACGACGATCAATGTCATATTTTTAGTATACTATAATTATTACTTTACTCGTTTTTATGTTAAAGTATGTATTTAAAAAATTGGAGAATACAACATTTGAATTTTTCTCAATTTCATCCTTTATTTTCATGGTCTTTTTTATACAATATGTTAGTAGTTTGATTTATTTATGAGTTATAAAGTATTTAAATATTAAATTGTTATACAGTTGAATATGTTTTCCATGAGTTACGATGAAATGAGAGATATTTTTTAAATACGTGTTTTGGAAATTGTTGTTATAATTATGAAATCGTTAACGACGGTATATGCACCTAGTTACACTATTTTGATTAGAGAGAGTTACTCGTTAGATGGAAACGCCCCTATGAGAGATGTTATCTGTATGAGGAGAGGACCATCAACGAAATGTAAGATCTCTAATTGATGTGCAATGATGCGTTGTGGGATTGAGAGGAGAGAACTATCCGTTAGATGGAGAAATGTCACCCTTAGGACGAGAGGGATATCAATGAGATGTAGCTGTTTCTTAGTTCTCAAAAATTTATGTTTTTAGTTGTTTGATTTTTTATGATATTTTTTAGGTTACTCATTTTGATTTCACTTTTTTATGAATTGCATTTTAAATATTTCTACCTGAACGGTGAAATTATATGTTTAATAATTTTATCATGTATATACTTTACTTTAGAATTATCTATATTTTAGATAACATTATTTAATATAATTCCCACAAGACTGTAAAACAATTATTCGTGACTTTTTGTGTTTCCCTTATAGTTGGTGGTGATTGTTGTCTACTCACTAAATCTTTGTGATTTATCCATTCATTTTTTTCATTTTTTTTTTCTTTCAAATTCATAGGCAGCTGAGTAGTAAGTTGTTAGTATATTCAAGTCTCAATCATTTTTTTTGGTAGGCCTCTTTGATCGAGGGCTCTTTTGTAAAGTTTGTTGAATCATGATGTATTTTGCGGTTGTTTTGAGTCTATAAAGTCTTTTTATTGGGAAATGTATTAAATATTTAAATTATTCTCTTTGAAATATGACTGAGTTAAAATTTTAAATAAATTTTTTATAAATTTTGAAACGTTGAAGTTACAAATGATACTCTATCAAAATTTCAAAAAAAATTATATATATTTTTTCGAAATGGTTATTGAAAACTATTTAATTGCTTAATTGTTAAATTAGTTGATAGAATTACCATACTAAAAATATACTTTGTGCACCGATCACGGCGTTTAGTATTCGTGAAACTTAAAAAAAAAAATCTATATACGACAACATAAAAAAAAAATCGCTAAAATAGAAAAAAATTTGAGGAATAGATGTAAAATTTCCTTCTTTTTTGGTTGATGAATTTTTCAGTCATCTTGTTACAAAATTTCCTTTATGATACTTGAAGCAATTCGCTTCCGCGTGAAACAAATTCTTTCGAAAACACATTTCTTGTAAGGTCTCTTCCAAATTGTAATTACACAAATTCAACAACATGCAGCCTTCAGAAATTGTTTCTTACGCATAGGGAAAAGGAAGAACTAATCTGTTTTCTCGAAGGATTAAATGATAATTTCAATAAATTAAAATTGAGCTCTGTCCAACTATAACAATCATCGCTGAAATTTTGATAATAAATGGACGAATAATTGAGAAAAGTATAATGACATCAACTATTTTTATGGGAACATTGGTAGAAAATCTCCAAGAAACCATTGGAAAACCAGAAGTTGATTTACTTGACGACTTCATCACAAAAGTGAAATAATAAATCGGCATCCCAAACACATATGAATGGTAAAAAAGTAGCATATATATTTTTTGATCGAACTCAAGACCTTCTGCATGTAAGGTCTTCAACATTCATTAGTCCACTAACCGAGTTATCTTTGTGGGACACAAAAAAGTAGGTATATAAGACTGATATGCGAAACTCCATATTCAATGTTGACAGAGTAGTCGTTGAAATCAACTTCTCAAGCTCAAAACATGGAAGACGACTTATTTCTGGTGCAAAGAAAACAATTGATGGAGCTGATTCTCAACTCATATGATAGAGGAGAAAATAATGATGCATTTACATAATCACAAGATTTGTGTGTAGAGTGGTTGCCATCCTCTACTCAGTGTTTGCTTGAATTGGTGATTCTCGCTGCAAAGATTACAACGAACATTCTTGATCTCCTTTATTGAAATTTTCTTCATCGCATTCCAAGCTAAAATCTTCATCTTCACAATTCTTGTGAATTGTCATGCAACGGTTTTGTTTATATTGCAACTAAGACAATAATATCATGTTAACAATCACATGATCTAATAGATAAAGATAAATCTCACATTAAAAATATGTTTAAAAAACTTAATACTAAAGTAATTTCTATACAATATTTTAAATTGATTAAAAAAAATATTAAAATAATGAATACAATAGGTATATTTATAAAATGCATTTTAACTTAAAATGTAGATATTGATTAATTTAAACTTTTAAATAGTGTCATCTATCTTGTTAAAACCTTCCAATGATTTTTACATTCAAATCCACGATAGTCAATCAGTAAAAAATTTACTCGCTATGCAAAGGTTCAAGTCGAAAGACACCTTTGTTTATGCATGATCTTATAGAAGCACTTGATGCTATTTTAAGAAATTTTTTTTTAACTTGATGCTATTTTAAGAAACTTTTTTTTAAATTCAAGTGGGGGATTGTTGGAACATATGTATGTTATAGTGTGAATTTAAAAATGTGTTGAAGTCCCACATTGGAAAGAAATGTTTTTTGTAAATTTAATTGGAAAGAAACTTGTTTTTTAAAATTCAAGTCCCACATTGGTAAGAATATTTTTTGAAATCCCACTTTGAAAATGTTTTGTGTAGTTTTAATTCTATACATACTAAAGTCCCACATTGTTTAGAAAACATATGTGACTTTGCTTCCATCACTATATAATGAGTTTCAAGCTATTGTGAAAAGTACACCAAAGTTGGATGCTTTTCCCAACTTTCTCTTTTCTCCCTCTTATATTCTGCTCGCCTAATTTTCGAGCCACTTCTCCCCTTTCTTTCTGTCCCTTCGGTTTTAGAGCGGCTATTATGCCACAGTTCGTAGTCCCTTCGGTTTTAAAGCGGTTGTTATGCCGTAATTCTTTCGGTTTTTTGAGCGGTTGTTATGCCGTAATCACTTTGTTTTTAGAGCGGTTATTATGCCGTAGTCCATTCGTTTTTGTCTTTTTGAGCGGTTATTATGCCGTAGTTATGAATGGTCATAGTACCATATTGAGAGTGACTTTAACTGTCATATTGAGAGTGGCTTTAACTGCCATATTGAGGGTGTAATTCTAGAACGGTTTTCTACGGTGCAGTGGAACTCCGATACAGTGAATCTGGGCTGTTTTATCCTGGGGACTTCGTGGTTGATAGTCTGCCTTGCACAATTTGGGCAGTGCCGCGAAACGTCTTAAAGAGAGCGACCTAGTCCGCGACTCAACCCAGTAATATCTTCGGTGGCATAAATTGTGAATTTTAAATAGTTTTTGAAATTCAAAATCCAACAATTTTAAGACGTTTCGTTCTGCCATGTCAACCGAAGAGATTACTGGATTTGATTATGTTGCCTCTCATTTCGATAAACTGTTTCAGTTTGAAGCAAATAGAAAAGGATAAAACAGTTGAAGAATTAACCCATGGGAGAATAATGATAAGAATTATATCCCTATTCGACTTGCTGATGATCTGTATAACTATTATAGTTCCAGCAATAATGCGAGATATGTTTGAGATACTCTAAGTAAGTTGTGACTGCTACCTAGAGTATCAGAGAGTATCAGATGTCCGATGACAGATACATGGAGGCTGACAGATCCGTGGAGGCACATGGAGGCTGGTTGATTCGTGGAGGTGGAGGCACACTCCCGTAAAATTCAGAAGATAATTCATGAGATAAGCTATTAAGGTACGTCATTCATGGCATATTTAAATTAAATATTGAAATTTAATATGTCTCTTTTGTTTGAATGTTGAAATCAATAAAATGTCTGTTTATGCTTACATGTTGTGTGATTTTAATTTTGACATGCTAGACTATGTGATGTGAACACATCTGATTTCAAAATTAAGTAATTTAGTTTTAATTCTAAAGTTATTGTTAAATGATTTTGAAAAATGTGATTTTTATAGTCAAGCTAAAATAACAAAGAGTTCACATAAATATGTACTTAGAGAATCTAAGTCTTTAGATTTATTACACTTTGACATATGTGAACTTGATGAGACGTTACCAAGAAATGAAAATAAAAGTGAAACGCTTGGCATGTTGAAGATCTTTACAGCTGACATTGAAAATCAATTAGTATAAAGATTAAGAGATTCCAAGTATGATCTAGTTTATTTAATGAGTTTTATAAATTGTCTGGAATTATACATGGAACAACTGCACCATAATTATTTGAAGTGAATGGTAAATTTGAAAGAAAAGAAAGGGAATATATTTCTAATTGAACTAGTTGTTGCTAGTATGTTTCACTCTAGTACTACATCTCATTAGTGTGAAGAAAATATATTGTTCATTTGTTATGTTTTGAATAGAGTTCTTAAATCTAAAAACAAAACATCTCCTTATGAGACAGTGAAGAAAAGACAATTAAACTTGTCTTATTTTCAAACATGGGGTGGTCTGGCTTATGTCAGAATCCCCGATCCCGAGCGAGTTAAACTCGCCAGTAGAGCCTATGAATGAGAATTCATTGGGTATGCGGTAAAGAACAAAGCGTATAGGTTTTATGACCTAAACGCAAAAGTGATCATAAAGTCAAATGAAGTTGACCTCTATGAAAATAAATCCCCTTTTAAATCGAGAAATAGTGGGGGCAGCGAACCTAGTCAAGTTCCTGTGAAATAGTGGGGGCAGCGAACTTAGTCAAGTTCATGTGACAAGAAGCATTGAAAGCAACAAACAAGACGAAACAGAAACTCGAAGGAGTAAGAGAGTAAGAGTTGCTATAGATTATGGACCAAAATATATGGCTTATAATCTAGAAGAGGATCCTGCAAATCTTAAAGAAGCTCTGTAATCATTGGATGCAAATCTATGGCAAGAAGCTATAAACGATGAAATGGATTCTCTAGAGTCTAATCGAACCTGACATTTAGTATACTTGCCTCTTGGTTGCAAACCAATAGTTTGTAAATGGATTTTGGAAAAGAAACTAAAACCCGATGGATCTGTTGATAAAATACAAGGCACACCTTGTAGCCAAAGGTTTTAGACAAAGAGAAAATATAGATTTATTCGAGACTTCTCCACCGATCATTAACATCCATTAGAATACTCATATCACTAGCAGCTATTCTTAACCTGATGTTACACCAAATGGATGTTAAAACAACTTTTTAAAAGGTAATTCGGAAGAAGAAATCTACTATGGAGCAACCTAAAGGTTTTGTAATTCAAGTACAAGAATACAGGGTATGTATGTTAGATAAATCCATGTATGGTCTTAAATAAGCTCCAAAGAAATTGCATGAAAAGTTTGATAACTTTATTATATCGAATGAGTTTAAAGTGAATGAAAGTGACAAATGTATTTACTACAAATTTGAAAATGGCATTTGCACTATCATATGTCTCTATGTAGACGAGATACTCATATTTGATTCAAACATTCATGCTGTAAATATTTTGAAATCATTATTGTGTAACAACTTTGATATGAAAGACCTTGGAGAAGCAAATGTAATCCTTGGAATCAAGATTACTAGGTCAGAAAAGGGAATTTCTTTGGATCAATTTCACTATGTTGAAAATATCCTAAAGAAATATAATTACTTTGACTATAAACCTGCTTGCACACCATATGATCTAAGTGTGAAACTTTTCAATTACACTGGGGAAGGTGTTAGACAAACTGAATATGCGAGCATCATTGGCAGCCTCAGGTATGCCACTGATTGTACTAGACCCGACATTGCCTATGTCGTGGGATTATTGTGCAGGTTTACTAGTAGACCTAGTATGGAGCATTGGCACGCTATGGAAAGAGTCATGAGATACCTGAAAAGGACCATGAGTCTCGGATTACATTATCGAAGATTTCCTACTATCCTTGAAGGATACAATGATGCTGATTGGAACATCTTATCAGATGACTCCAAAGCAATCGATGACTATATTTTAATATAGCGAGTGGTG
>NC_021165.2:29789111-29885633 GCF_000331145.2 Cicer arietinum | reverse complement strand
TCTTTGATACAAATACAAAGAAAAAGGGTTATAAGGTCATTGTTATGAATAATTAAAATAAAAAGAGAGATCCTCGTATTTTATATTTTAAATAAATTCAAATTTCTTGATTGAGACTAAATGTATCTATATTCATAGTATGATAATAAGTTGAGATATAATTATCGTATATTTTGTTAAAGTTACAAATTCAAATTTTAAAACTTCTTATATCTTTGATAAGAAACATATAAAAAAGATAGTTCATAAAAATTTTAGCAAATAAAAAAGAATAATTACCGATTATGTTCGTATACTCAATTCCCTAATTATGAAAACTTCAAAGTATGCTACCAACTATAGAACGTAAATTCCAAAGGTAAGATAGTACAATCATGTGATAATTAGACATGATTGTTTTACCATGGTGTAGTTGTCTACTTGTCCTTTTTGTAGCACAACTATGAGTTATGGTAAATGTTGGCACATAAGTATGTTATAGTGTGAATTTAAAAATGTGTTGAAGTCCCACATTGGAAAGAAATATTTTTTGTAAATTTAAGTGGAAAGAAACTTGTCTTTTAAAATTCAAGTCCCACATTGGTAAGAATATTTTTTGAAATCCCACTTTGAAAAACTATCATGTTTTGTGTAGTTTTAATTCTATACATACTAAAGTCCCACATTGTTTAGAAAACATATGTGACTTTGGTTTCATCACTATATAATGAGTTTCAAGCTATTGTGAAAAGTACACCAAAGTTGGATGCTTTTCCCAACTTTCTCTTTTCTCCCTCTTATATTCTGCTCGCCTAATTTTCGAGCCACTTCTCCCCTTTCTTTCTGTCCCTTCGGTTTTAGAGCGGTTATTATGCCGCAGTTCCTTCGGTTTTAAAGCGGTTATTATGCCACAGTCCCTTCGGTTTTAGAGCGGTTATTATGCCGTAGTCCCTTCGGCTTTAAAGCGGTTATTATGCCGTAGTCCCTTCGGTTTTAAAGCGGTTGTTATGCCGTAATTCTTTCGGTTTTTTGAGCGGTTGTTATGCCGTAGTTCTTTTGTTTTTAGAGTGGTTGCTATGCCGTAATCACTTTGTTTTTAGAGCGGTTATTATGCCGTAGAGCGGTTATTATACCGTAGTTATGAATGGTCATAGTACCATATTGAGAGTGACTTTAACTGTCATATTGAGAGTGGCTTAAACTGCCATATTGAGGGTGTAATTCTAGAACGGTTTTCCACGGTGCAGTGGAACTCCGATACAGTGAATCTGGGCTGTTTTATCCTGGGGACTTCGTGGTTGATAGTCTGCCTTGCACAATTTGGGCAGTGCCGCGAAACGTTTTAAAGAGAGCGACCTAGTCCGCGACTCAACCCAGTAATATCTTCGGTGGCATAAATTGTGAAATTTTAAATAGTTTTTGAAATTCAAAATCCAACATCTTTTTGTAAAGATTGCTTGTTCCTTTGTGATGAATTGCCATTTTTGTTATATATATTGGAATGTAAAAATTGCATGATACATTACATGATTTCACCTTTTTGTATTCAATATGACCTTCTATGTTTGTTTCCACTTTTGGTTAAAATCTATTTATGTTATGACATATTTACTTAAAGTGAGTTGAACAAAAAAATTTAATTGTAAAAATCATATTTAAAGTTAAAAATTACAAATTCATTCAAGTTAAGTCGACAAATTCAGGTTTCCTTAATAAAGTGTCATGGTGTTACTCAACAATTTATTGTCTTTACCTTTTGCCATTGTCTATATCCTTTTTCCATCAGCTTTACGTCAATGTGGTTCTTACATCAAACTAGCCCTACAACACATAGGTGATTTTATCAAATTCAAGTTTAATACACATATATATGTTTGAATTAATTTATTTGAATTTTTTATTGACATAAGCACTTGTGTTACTATTTTATAAAATTTATGAAAATAATTTATGGCATGTTCATAAGCTCTAGATGATAGCTTATGAAAATAACTTACAATAATATATTTAAATATTTTAAGAAAATTTTATTTAGATTTATATTTAAATTCAAATTTAAATATAATTAAGATTTAAAATAATATATGATTAGGATATATAATTTATATTTCTGTTAAAAATATGTTTAGAATTTATTTCTTAATTTAAAAATATGATTTATTTTTATATTGAAATTTAATTTTATATATAGAGCGATGAACAAAAATTTATCGTATGATATTTTATAAAAAAATGAGAGACTTATCCATACAAAATATATCAAATATAATTTTGTTTCTGCAAATCCAAAAACAAAATAACCCCATCAATATATAGAAATAATTTGACTTTATTTTATTTTTTGTTTTAAAAATATCTTATACACAAACACTTATACATTAAATTTTTATAATATAAGCATTTAATTAAGATGTTTTTCGAAACAAGTTTTTAATTTTATTGCATTCAACTAAATTCTATTTCTTTCCGTTAGTTGTGTCTATTTTAGTCTGGTACTTAAACAAGATTCCGATCTCTATTGCTGGAGTTTTAGTGTTCAAAGTTCCTCTGAGTGTATCAAATGTATTCAGCATTTTATTTGATAAATCATCACAACCACTCAACATTTCTTTTTATTTTTTTCCTTTAGTGGAGGGTTTATATTAATTTAACTTCATAATTCACACTATTTTCAGGTCTCTTTGCTGGTGTATTATTTGCAAGAGCTGGGATCTTAAACCAGAAGTCATCTTAGTAATAATAAATGTTGGATCTTATATTAGAGGTATCTTGCAAATCTTGAATAAGAAAAAAATGAACTTGATGATGACGAATGTTGTACAAATAAATTTTAAAGCGTGTGTATCACACTAAATTTTAGATTTGATTCGTTCCCACCGATCTATATATATTGGATGCAAATCGGTTAACCGGCGAATCCCCTTCAAGATACTTTGAAATCCTTAAAGTGAATTGCACATTCACATTAACAGAATAATTTTTTTTTCAATTACTCTCGTGCACTAGAGAAAGAAAGAAATGACTCCGAAATATTTTTGACAGAAATTTGATTCATGTAACATGAAAATTGTATTCTAACTTTGTCTCTAAATTGGTGAAAGAAAACAACTTTTGAACTCATATCAATTGGTAAAAGAAAACAAATATTGAAAAGGATTGTAACTTTTGGTAACATAACAAATGCATTGGTTTGAATTAAACCTGAACATTGCAACCACTTGATCAAGTGATACATTAAGTTATTTAATTTTGTTACATTAATATAGCTATTAGAGAGTTCCAAATATATTTTGGAAATTCCCCTCACAATCCCCCACCATTTTCAAAATATATCTAAATTCGTTATTCCGTAAATTTCATGGTTTAAGATAAAGGTGTCTTACGATTTGAACCATTACTTAATAAATTATGTTTTCACTCATTCCCGAATAGATTGGTAGACAAGCTTCGAACCAACCATTCATTAGAACAAGTGTGCATAACTCACACATGAAATCTCGGTACCATTGATCAAATTATAAAAATGACACATTTGATAATGTCATGTGTCTCATATCCTTTTCGTGAGAATTTAAGAGTCAAGCCCTTGAACTCTATGAAGCGGCCCACTTCATTCTCATATAGGTAGACTATATTAGAAATGCACCTATAATTATACATTCCAACAAATATATGATATATGTCCATTAAGATGAGACTACCACTCTTATTTTATGGTCCAAGTACTTTTACCATTTGGAATGTATCTATTTTCAAGTAATTCAATCACCTTAATAGTGTACTTTCATCATTGAACTCACGACTTAATGTTACTCAAGTGTGAGTTGATCGTTTCCACCATTAGTGATAATTTAGATACGAGTTTGTATCATATCTCTAATGATGTCTTCAACACCATATCCTTTGTTAGACCTTTCGTCAAAGGATCTGCAAGATTCTTTTTAGTTCTTACAAACATTATGGATATCACTCTATTAAATCATTTACATAGCTATGTCTTAAACCAATATGTATTGATTTTCTATTATATATTTGACTTTTAATAGTGTGTATTGACTATCACAATATATGGGTACTGGTGTCATTGGCTTTAATCAAATTGGTATCCCATACAACAAATTTCTTAGTCATTTAGCTTCTTTACTATCTGCAATTAGAACAATAAATTTTGTAGCCATGGTGGCAATGCAATTTTGTTTCTTTGAACCCCAAGAAATTGCACCTCTACCAAGGTTGAAGATCCATATATTTGTGGAAGCATGATCATCAACATGATTTACCCAACTGACATTTGTATATCCTTCCAAAACTGAAGGATATCCACTGTAGATTAAATTATAGTTTGTTGTTCCTTTAAAATATTTTAATATTTTATTAATAGCATGTCAATCAACTTAATCTTCTAATAACATATGTTATATCAGATCTGGTATAGGTCATGACTTACATCAAGCGTCCAATTACCTTTTATATTATTGATAATGTTGACCAACTATCTCCAAACCATGACACTTTGTCATTTAATCTCTTCACATTGCATTGCTTACAATTGATAAGCATCTCAATTATCACATACACAAACTTTTATGCTATCATACTTTTTACTATATTTAATAAACATTTTAATTTAAAATTCTAATTCGCTTTTCAATATATACAAATTCAAGATATAATATATTGAATGCATTAAATATATATTGCCACAAGCTAACAAAATATAATTATAAAAATTTCTCATAATCAAATATTATAAGGTGGATCCAAACATGTAAGTCATTTACTCCTTAATAAATAAGAATTGATTTCATTTTTATTAAAGAAATTATACCTTCTTAGTTATATTATAACTAATACATGCATCATAAATTCAATTTGGTAATTCAAGTTTCATATTTAAATATGTTCTATAGTAAATCCAAATAATTATCACGATAGAAAATAAACAATGAATAAAATTATTAAGATTTTCTGTTACTTTATTTCCTGAACATTTGTCCAACTTAGAATATTTTAAAATATATACCCAAATAATTTTTAATATCAATATAAGCAATAAATTGATAGTTATTTTAATGCATATATAATATGAGTTAATCAATTATAAATTTAAGACTTCTTACATGAAACACAATATCATTAAAACCATTAAGTTGATATTTATGACAATTTTTAATATACTACTTTTAAAATAAAATAGCATACAAATATACATCATAAATCAAACATATTCATTCTAATAAAATCCTCAAACTTGTAGTTTCTCAAATTTGTAGTTTCTAAATCATGTATATACGAACCTTCATCTATTACACGTAAAATTTAACATATAAGCTCTATATGTTGAAAATTATCGCATAATTATGAAATTAAGACTCAGGTACAACTAAAAGCAACATATATCTAATTATATATAGGCTTAAATATGTAAGCCACATATATATATATATATATATATATATATATATATATATATCATAAAAATCAAACAAGAAGCAAAATGAATTTTTATGCATCAATTATAGCTCTAAGACTTGTAATTTTATGTAGCCATCGAGATAATATTTTAGGGTTTTGTCTACTTTGCAAAACACAACTTTTGAGTTTTAAATTTAAACACAACTTTTGTATTTGATTAAAACTTAATTAATTTTAAGTTAAATAACACTTGTGGTCCCTTAATTTAATTTCAGTTAATGTTTTAGTCATTTATCTTTTTTTTCTTTTCGATTTAGTCCTTTATTTTAATTTTAAGTGACAGTTTGATCTTTTATGTTTTAAAATGTCAACAATGTTATCGTTTTTTTTTACAAAAATTAAAAAAAAACACCAAAGTTTTCAAACAAAACCCATATAACTAATTATCATCTTCAATATAATGCAAATTTTATAAAATGCATAACTCAAATATTCAAATAAACTCAATTTTCATCTCCAACAACATCAAACTCATCAAATAAAGAATAAAACATATGAGTTTATTTAAAGATTTAGTTATAAATTTGATGAAATTTGCATTATATTGAAGATGATAATTAATTTTATGAGTTTTGTTTGAAAATTTTGATTGATTTTTTTGAATTTTTGTAAAAAAAAAGAAGATAACATTGTTGACATTTTAAAACATAAAAGATCAAATAATCGCTTAAAATTAAAATAAAGAACCAAATTGGATAAAAAAAAAGATCAATGACTAAAATATTAATTGAAATTAAGTTAAGGGATCGCGGGTACTATTGAACCTTTATTTTAATATGTAAACTGAAAATTCAAAATTGGTGCTTCCATATACAACCTATAGCACTAACGTAGCAAAGCTTTGAAACAAAATTCGATGCAAATTCAATCATTTATAATAATTAATTTTGATGAAGAAAATTAGCACCGAATTGCATAAACATTTAAATTCCATAGTTTAAAAATTTAATTCATATTCTCTTTAAAACTAATTGTATGTACTTTTCACCATAATCATACATGAGTATTTTTCTTCTACAAAGTTGCCTCATAAATAAAATCATAAATCGAAACTAAAGATTGTTAGATCTTATATTGAGGTATATTACAAATATTGAACTAGAAGATGATGAACTTGATGATGATGAATGTTGCACAAATAAATTTCAAGGCGTGTGTATCACAATAAGCTTTAGATTCGATTCGCCCACATCAATCTATATATATTGGATCCAAACGGGTTAACTGGTGAATCCCCTTCAGGATACTTTGCAATTCTTGAAATGAATTGCACATTCACACCAAATCTATTGATGAATGATAGTTTACAATTTTTTTTTGTTTACTCTTATGCACTACAGAAAGAAAGAAATGACTCATAAATATTTTTGACATAAATTTGATTCATGTAACATGAAAATTGTGTTTCACCTTCTGCCTCTAAAATATCTCTATTTATAAAGAAACTCATACAATTGGTGAAAGAAAATAACTTTTGAACTCATACCAATTTGTAAAAGAAAACAACTCTTGAAAATGATTGTATCTTTTGGTAACTTAACATACATTGATTTGAATTAAACCTAGGCATTGCAGTCACTTGACAAAGTGATACATTAAGTTATTTAATTTTACTATATTAATACAGCTATTAGAGAATTTTAAATATATTTTGAAAATTTCCGTCACAATAATCTCTCACATTAGGCTGGAAGGATTGATGACTCAGAGATGATGATATGGGCATCAAGATGGTCCTTGTAGTTAGTCCAGAGGTAGTTAATGGCATTCTTGAAAACAGAGGTGATACGGGGAAAGCCTACTACCGCATAGGCGAAGTTATAATATAATTGTGGCATGTCATATTTCTGGTTGCAACTAAAATATAATTGTGGCATTAGTTTAATTTTAAAAATCAGATTTTTGTTTTAGGGTTTGGTTTTTATGATTACGTTGAATTTCTTCGAATTCCATTTTTTGTTGTTATGGGATGTGACTTTTTTTAAGCAGTAGCAGAACAATCGATTGCTTCACTACTCTTGTTGTGTGGTTTGTGTTATATGGGGTTGTGAGCAAAGAGTCTGTAGTAGTGAAGTTGAAGACTTGTCTTTTTTTCCTTAAGTTCTTTTTTACTTTTTTTGCGTCTTTTGAAACCATAAATTAAACGAGCAGCAACAACAGTTGCTAATGTTATGTATGTGTTTGTGTTTGTGTGTCTTTTGTGTCAATTGTCTATAAACTTGTGAAAGACTACATGTAGGTAGCACTGGACAAGAAGTGCAATCCCGACCGCAACCAAATGATCCGAGGCCCAAAATACACATTCGGGCAGGTGAAATGGGTAGGCGGGGGTGGAAAAGTGGATTGGGTTGGTAACACGCAGGTGGGTTCGAGTTGTGAAAATTGAATTGATAATAACCGACCTTGATCGTAGATATATGTGAATGGAGTTTGGGCCTCTAACTAACTAACAGGCTTAGTCTGCAGCACCACACCCAGCGCGACCCAAAATATAAAACTTATACTAACAAATCTAACCTAAACTCTCTTGTATTGCCTACACGCACATCACATTTAACACTCGTTTTCTCTCTTAGCCATTTTCGTTCCACTTTTTGAGGGAACCTAAACTATCAGGTTCTCTCTTCTCTCGTTTCGTTCAGTTTTCATCATGTCTCTCGTTCCATTCAGTTCTCTCTGTGTCTCTCGTCCTCACATCTTTAATCGCCTTAATTTCATGGTAAGATAATTTACCTCTCGTTTTTTAGTGACTTTTTATATATTTTTTCTTTCCTAAATTAGTGATTTTTTTCGAGCAGCATATTTGACTAAAATGAATTTTTATTTTCAATTCGAAGATTTATAATCGGACAAACTTGACGGATTGATGGGTTGGAGTCACACATCAACACGTTATTGTTAAAGGTTAAGCCTTTTATGCTTATTGATTGTTATTTTTAGCGTTAGTGTGTCTTATTACATGGGGTATATGGGTTTTGGCTTAAGACTTAGAGTGTTTGTGTTTTGGTTTAAAATTTAGGGTTTTTAGTTTTTGGTTTTTTACTTTCACCATTTATCAGGGTCCATCGCTACTTTTTCTCTAGAGATGATATGACTCAAATATTCAACACTAGTCTCCGCAAAACTGAATTTTTTTCTTTCTATTAGTCACTAGACCTTGAAGGTACAAACACGAGAAGGGGGTTGAATTGCGTTTGTCAAAGTTGATAACTTTTTGAGAATTTATATATATATATATATGAAGCATATCTGGTGATAACTGATAGTTATTATGAAAAATGAGAACTATTAATAATAACCATTGGATTTAATTAACGCATAAGATTAAATTATTCACTAAAGATGTTATGTGATTGTATCCTCATCCAATAACTTTTGGATACTATATGCTATAATTTTTTTAAATTTATTTTCTTTCTATTTTTGTAATAATTCGAATTAAAAACTCATTAATGTTGTATCTAAAAAATAAATCTCCTTCCAAAAATTGTGAGATATAATTATTTAAGGATTTTATTTTTATTTGTATATTTGTTTTAGTAAAAAAATTTAATTTTATTAAACTTGCATTTTTATTGTTTATCAAAATAAAAAACTACTATTCAATCATAGTTTTTTGTTTAAAAAAATAAATCTGAATTTTTTTTTGTATTTCCAAAAAATCCCTTAAAAAATAATTTTCAAAATTAAATATAGAACTTGTAAAATCCGAATTTTGAATATCATAATTCAAACTAGCCACACCCACGATTTTATTACAATAAATAAATTAATGATTTATTAATAAAATTGTTTATAATAATTAGTTTTAAATTAATAATGCTTAAATAAAAAAAATAAGTTATTAAATTATATAAACTCGAAATAAAAATAAATTTGGAAGTTAAAATAATAAGGATTGAAATTTGGAAGTTACAATAATATTATAATAAACAATAAAAATACAGGTATAATAAAAATAAAATCTTTGAGTCAAAAACATATAAAAATAATATCTTTTTTAAGGAATTTTTAATACGAGTTATTACGAAAATCGAAAGAATAAATTTAGAGATATTATAACATATAGTATCAACGAGTTATTAGGTGGATATACAATCATATAACATCTTTAATTAGTAATTTAATCTTATGCATTAATTAAATTTAATGGTTATAATTAATAGTTCTCGTTTCTTGCAATAAATATCAATTCTCACTTTATACGCCCCATATATATATATGTAGTTTGAATTTTTGTGATTTGCTTGGAGTAGAAGCAATCGAATTCAGAGACAGCAAACAATGAAAACATAAATAATCATATTCAATCCCCTCATTTAGAAAGTTTTAATCCACTAATTCAAATACTTTGAATTACAAAGCATCTGACCCTCCAAGTCAGTCTTCCCAAACAGTCTGTGTCACGACCCAAAAACTAAACGTTGTCACCGACGTACAAGCTATATTCATAGTCTAGCAAGCCTACCTACAAACTTAACAATTAAGCGACTAAATAGTTCTCAATAATTAATATATATACAATTTTTCTCGAAATTTTGACAGAGTATCCTCTGTAACTTCAATGTTTCCAAATCTATAAAATTTATGTTTAAACTTTCAATTTAGTCATAATCTAATATTCAATACATCTCCCAAAATACTTTTTAGACCCAAAATAATTGCAAAATACATCACGACTCAACAGACTTTACAAAAAATGGGTCCTCAATCAAAAAGGCATACCAAAAAAATATGATCGAGACTTAAGTCTACTAACAACTTCCTACTCAGCTGTCTATGAATCTGAAGAGAAAAAAACATGAAGAGGTTAGTCACAAAGACTTAGTGAAGAGACAACAATCACCAGCAACTAGAAGGGAAACACCAAAAGACAGAAAATAACTGTTTTATAATTTTGTGGCATTTATGTTAAACAGTACTACTTAACATATAGGTAATTTTCAAATAAAATATAAAATCATTAACTTGTAATTTAACCATTCAAGTAGAAATATTAAAAATACAATTCATAAAGAGGTGAATAAAAATAAGCAACCTTAAAATATCATAGAAAATCAAACAAATAAAAATATAAATTCTTGGGAACCATCTAATGGATAGCCATCTCATCTCAATTGTGCAACGCGTCATCACACATCAATTAGGAAGTTTACATCTCATTGATAGTCATCTCCTCATATGGGTGACCTCTCTCATAGGGGCGACTCCATCTAACGGATAACTCTCCCTAATCAAAATGATGTAACTAGGGGCACCTACCGCTGTTAACGATTTCATAATTATAACAACAATTTCCACAACACATATTTAAAAGCTTTATAACTCATAAATAAATCAAACTACAAACATATCACATAACAAAGACCATGAAAATAAATAAAGGTTGACATCGAGAAAATTCAAAGGTTGTGTTTGCCCTTTTTTCCATATATGCTTTAACATAGAAAACGAGTAAAATAATAATTATAGCAAAAATACAAATATGACAATGATCGTCGTCTACTCACAACTGTGGAGAATCGCCTAAGTTTGTTCTCCAGCAACTCCTAGTGTAGCCGACAAGACCTCAGCTGATAAATCTGAGTATAAAAAATATTCTCAAGACTTTAGAAAAGAAAATTATTCCAGAGTTTAGCTAACTCTAGGAAACCATAAAAATCCTTTAAATTTACTTTAAACACAAAAATAAGAATTTAAACCAAAATTACATTTTTCTAAAGACCCATACAAGCTTTAGAGTTATATATTTACCTCAAAGAGTCTCAATTAACACATTTCAAAGAATGGCTTCTCTTCTCCTTTCTTACTCACTAACCCTAACCCACAAAATTCTAACAAAGAGTATTTGTAGGAGTATGAAAAGTTATGTTTTTGGGGATGTCAAATTATTTATATAGGTTGAAGGTTTAGGTGTGTCATTGGGGTTGTGGAGTGATAAGAAGCAAGGATAAAAAGAAAAAAAGAAAATAATGGGGGTATGGATGTTGTTTGCCGAGAGAGAAGAAGAATGAGGGAGTGAGATAGGGAGGGAGTGAGAGTGATTATTTAGTAATTATTATTTATTAATTATTTTACTACTATTATTATTATTATTATTATTATTATTATTATTATTATTATTATTATTATTATTATTATTATTATTATTATTATTATTATTATTATTATTATTATTTTGAAACGGGGTGTTTCAGTCTCACAACCTCAGTCTTTTGAGGAACTAATCACATTGACCCTAAAATCCAAATCTTCTCCTAATAATCCGACAATCCCAGATTAAAGAATGAACTAAACCACTATCGAGTTGAATGCAAAAGGTTGGAACTTTAAATTTTTGTTTCTAACAAAGTTGATGATAATAATAACTCTCACATACACAAAAAAACACTTAGAGAATATTTCTCATTCGAGCAAGTGTTTCTCTCTTTGAACTCCAAGACTACTCTTTTATATTTTTCGATGATTTTCTTCTTCAGCATTGAGTATCTATTTATAGTTAAAATTCAGGTTTCAATTTTGTTTTTGTTTAATTCTGAATTGTATCTTGTTCATATTGAGTTTGTAAATTTTTCAAATTGATTATGTTCCTATTTTGTTTAGATTGAGTTTGGGGATTCTTCAAATTGATTATGTTCGTATTTTATTCAGATTGTGTTTGTAAATTCTTCAGATTGATTATGTTCATATTTTGTTGTAGATACATCTTGATCAAATTTTCTTTAAATCTTCTTCCAATCTTGATCATATCTTGTTTTCAACTTGGCCAAATATTTTCTTCAATTATAAATATGAATCAAATCTTATTTTAGATTTTCATCAATTATAAATTTGAATCAAATCTTATTTTAGATTTTCTTCAAAAATATTAATCTTCTTTCATACTCTTTGAAATCAAATATATTATTTTCGTAAAATACTTTTGTTATCATCAAAACTCTAAGTATAATATCAAATTGGTTCCAACAGACTTTGCTGCTGCAAAATGTTCAGTATAGAGGATACATAATGGAGAGGGTCTTCCAAACTCGGGTTGTACACTAATGTGTCATCAAAAAATACCAACACATATTTTCTTAGAAGAGCCTTAAAAATGTCATTTGTTAGAGCTTGAAATGTCGAGGATGCATTCATCAATCCAAACGTCATTACAAGATATTCATAATGGCTTTCATGAGTGCATAACGCAGTTTTGTGCCCATCTTCGATCTTAACTCTCACTTGATGGTATCGCGATTTGAGGTCTAACTTTGAGAAATAATGAGCACCGTGTAATTCATCTATGAGTTCATCAATCACCAGAATAGGGAACTTATATGGAACAGTTACCTTGTTAAGAACATGATAATCTACATATATCCAACATGACTCGTCTTTCTTCTTCACGAGTATCACTAGACTAAAAAATGCAATTTGGCTAGGACGAATGACGCTCAGACTGCAGCTCCCTCCCTGAGATGAATAGCATGCTCTTGTCTTCTCTTAGAAGGTAACGCATAGGGCTCTGAGAACACCTTTGAGTACCTTGCCAATAGCTCATGAATCGAACGATGAGGGGTCAAATGTTAATCATTGAAGTTTTGCTCAACTCAAGACCCTTTGGTTCCCCTTATTCTCTTGCAGATAAAAACATTCTTCTGTATCATAGCTTGGGTCTTCCCAATAAACTTTGTAAGGCCAATTAGTTTTTATGTTCATTGTCTTCCCCACCCAACACTTTTTGTGCCCAATCGGTCCACATGCCCCTTATGGAAGCTAACTAAGACATTTCGAGGACAATGTCATTTCCATCCAAATCGAATAACCAAGCATCAATGGTAGATGTCAGGTTCCCCACATCCAACACCAATTTCCTGTAAACTCCTTGTGCCACCACTTTAAACCCATCCCCCAATTTGACATTAAGAAGAGTAGTTTCTTCTACTGGCCATCCCATTTATCTGACCAACTTGTGCGAGAAGAAATTATGTGTCGCACCACTGTCTACCAACACCAACAAGGGTACTCCTTGCACTCGACCTTTTAACTTGATGGTACGCACATCTCATAATGTTGATTTCAACTCGTTCTCCATCTTCCTCATTTGTATCCGCTACAAGGATTTGTTTCGTCCTCCTTCTTCATCACCATCACACGACGATTTGGGCACTGGTGATGAGGATGATGGGCGCCACTGCACTTCAAACAGAGGTTTTTCTATCGCCTTTCTGCATTCTTGTAGGTGAATATATGATTGATCCCACGATCACTAGGAACATATCGTTGTGAGTCTTGATAGTCTCAAATTTCTGTTTTGACCCATTTCTCTTCGTCGTCGTTGGAGCTCTTGACTACGACCCAACCTTTAACACTCCGGCCATTATCGTTATCGACGGTGCTACCTCACGACCTTCTCGCCCCTTGATAGCGTTTCAGCAAGTGTACTGAATCGTTGCAAGTAATAATAAAACGGTAGTACCGAGTGTCGAACTCAAGGATTGCGTTTTACTATTGAATTATATTTAGTTACTAAAATTGAACAAAAAGTTCCCAAGTTGATTGAAAAAATATTTAAAATTGACAACAATAATAAAATTGATCATGTCTTAGTGACAGAACCTTTAATTCCAAAGTAACCCCTAATTCCTTAGTGGATTTAAGATTAGAATTAAGCATTACCGTATAGAAATTCTCTTGTAAATTATTGCTTTGCAACTAATTTAATTGGTTTCATGACCTGCACCTATGTCTAGACTACAAATTCATGAATTTCTCATCTCAAGCATTTGTAAAGTCCACTTCCGTTTCAAAATACAAATCGTAGAACATTTTAATGTTGATCAAGCAATAAAAAGCATTAAGCTTAGAGATGAGAAAAATAATTCAATAAACTCATTCATATAACTAGAAATCAAATCATAAAAATAAGGGTTTCATCTTGTTACACTCATCCCTAACAAATAGGGTTTAGTTACTCATGACAGAGATAAAAGAGATAGAGATTAGAGAAGAATTACAAGAAGGGTTCATGAATGATTCTTGATAAAACTGCTCCAATGATGTTAGAAACGGCCGTCTTTGAGTTTCTATGCTAGGGCACAAGTCTCCCAACTTCCCAAGAGTCAAAAAGATCCCTAAAACAGTGAAAAATTGCATTTTTATGGTTGTTGATGCGCGTCACGCGCCCCAGGCGCAGAAAACGCGCTTCAAGCGCGCTTGGACAGTGTTTGAATGGCTGGGAATGCGCTTCAGGCGCGCCTGGCGCGCTTCAAGCGCTCAACATCTGATGTACGACGTATATTTCATTTTGCGCCTCTTTAGAGTCTGAATTGGTTTCTGGTGTCTTCATGGAAGTTGTAGCGATGGATGTTAGCTTTCATTTGCACTTAATTTGACTCTAATTGGACATCTACAACTCCAGATATGGCTAAAATACTCTATATAGGTCATGTTAATTTCTCACCAAAATTCAGCACTGCACTAAAACAAAGTAACAACACAAAACTCCGAAAAATCCCTACTTAATCAAGGAAATAATAACATAAATGTTTCATTAAATCAAAGAGCTAAAATCAATAAAATATATCAAATAAATCCTTAAATTAACTAATGATTAAAGATAAATAAGACTAAAAACAATGAAAAATATGCATATGATGAAGAGTCATCACAACCCAAAACTTAATCTATTGCTTGTCCCCAAACAACAATTTATTTCAGATTTTGTGCAATTAAACGCAAATTTAAATTCAATTTCTCAAATCAAATCAATCTCAATTTTCAAATTTCCAGCTACTACAAAACATTCATCATGCTCGATAGTTGTTTACAAAAAAGACACAATTTGTACACTTTAACATTTATTCATCAAGTTCAATTCTCTCTTCACGCAATCTCACCAAAATTTCTCTCAAGTGTTTAGAAAGGGTTACAAATTTATCACTCAAATCCGAGAACATCCATCACGCTACCATAGGCTTGAAAAACTTCTACTTAGCAATCACAATGCAGCAAACACATACACTTTTGGAGGACTTTCGGGTTGTAATGGGGCTTAGGTAAGGGTATGACATTTTGGGATAGTAGGCTTTACTACTTGGAGTTCGGCATACATTTCCAAATTATTCTACATTTTTTATTTTTCTTCACCTTTTCATTCTGGAGATTCTCAAACATTGACAAAAGAACCAAGAAGATATTATTTACCAAAGTACACAAACTAAATTTTTTTTTTCTTTTTTCTTTTTCTTCTTTTCTTTTCTTTTTTTTTTCTTTTCTTTTTGTGAGAATCACCACCTCAAACTTAAAAGGTTGTTATCCCATGAACAACCCCAAATTTAGAATTTTACTAAGACAACACAATAGTTTCCAACCTAACTCCAAGTAAGGTGATGTAATGAGAGTCAGGTCTTTGGTTTGTAATGTGGCTAGTGACCGAAAGAAAAGCGCAAGGCTCAAAGGGGCTAGCAAAAGGTAAAATTTTCATAGGGTAGTTAGAAAGGCTCAAACGACCAAACAAAATTGCCTCAGTGTGTGCATAAATTACAAGTGATGCAAGTCAGAATTAGTGCAAGTTCTGAAGGGATAACACATGTCTGGATAATCACACAACAAAGAATTAAAGTGTTTAGGCCCAAAAGCTCATAGCTAGGATAATAAGAAAGAGTATGAACTATCTAAATGATGTCAAACGTGCTACTACAAAATTTATTTAATGGCAAGTAGGACTTCAACAAGCAAGGAGTAATCAACAATGCATGCATTAGTGCATGTTTACACACAATTAGAAAAAAACAAATTCAAATAAAAAACATAAGATTGCAAAAAATAAAAGTTACCTCTACCTGTGGGTTGCCTCCCACGAAGCGCTTCTTTAAAGTCATTAGCTTGATGCCTCAACTATTGTCAAGGTGGCATATATGACAGGAAGAACACATCATCCTTCTTTTTCTTTTTGTTTGGTGGAAATTCCATGAACTTAAGAAATAAAAGATGTTGTTTCCATGTCCTTCTCAATTGGACATTGACAAACAAGGCATAGATTGAATCTCGAACTTTATCAATCTCTTCTTTTTTCTTGTCCTCGTTCGCCTTTTCCTCTTGCTTATCTTCTTCTACCACAACAATGAAATTATCTTCAATCTTCAACTTCTCCTCCATCTTCTCAAACTTAACCACTTGTTCCAATAACCTCTCACACTGACTTTCAAATCTTTCAATTGAAACCATGTTATTCTTCATGAATTCAACCAAAACGTCCGTAATGTGAAAGTCTTTGTCATTTGATTCTTTGGATAGAATTTTAGGAGGTAGAATTTGTTCCCAATAGATCTTTTTAATATAACACTCATCGTTTTCTGTAATTTTGAGAAAAAAAATCTTCATATTCTATTAGTTCATCAAGGTCATCTGAACAATGTCTATTCTTATGTGCTTCTCTGCAAAAGTTACACCTAAGATGCTGCATCGGAGGGATTTGAGGGTGATATCTTAAAAATGTATAACTCAAGATTTGCCCCTCAATCATTCGACATATACCAGATATAAGACAAGTATCACACTCTTCATATAATTGTAGTAGAATATCATCATTATAATCTTCGATGTTTTACAGCGAATAGTTATCTCAAACAAAGAAGAGACAACCCACTAGACATGACATTAGCAAGCTCAACAAACAAAAATAGAAAATAATTTTTTTTTTCAAAAAATCAAAAATAAAAATAAAAAATTTTATTGCAGATCAAAAAAATTCAATTAAGTAAATAAATTAAATCAAATAGTCATATGGCAATCTCCGGCAACGGCGCCAAAAACTTGATAGCGTTTCAGCAAGTGTACTGAATCGTTGCAAGTAATAATAAAACGGTAGTACCGAGTGTCGAACTCAAGGATTGCGTTTTACTATTGAATTATATTTAGTTACTAAAATTGAACAAAAAGTTCCTAAGTTGACTGAAATAATATTTAAAATTGACAACAGTATCAAAATTGCTCCTTTATAATGAGAAAAATGTCAGGGATGAGTTTCACTTTGAATCCAACCTTGGTGTCTAATTTGATCCTAGTTACTGAATTCCTTGATTGAATTATTACCGAATTCTCTTTATTATTCTTGCCCTAATGTCTTAGTTACAGAACCTTTAATTCCAAAGTAACCCATAATTCCTTAGTAGATTTAAGATTAGAATTAAGCATTACCGTATAGAAATTCTCTTGTAAATTCTTTGCAACTAATTTAATTGGTTTCATGACCTGAACCTATGTCTAGACTACAAATTCATGAATTTCTCATCTCAAGCATTCGTAAACTCAACTTCCGTTTCAAAATACAAATCGTAGAACACTTTAATGTTAATTAAGCAATAAAAAGCACTAAGCACAGAGATGAGAAAAATAATTCAATAAACTCATTCATATAACTAGAAATCAAATCATAAAAATAAGGGTTTCATCTTGTTACATTCATACCTAACAAATAGGGTTTAGTTACTCATGGCAGAGATAAAAGAGATAGAGATTAGAGAAAAATTACAAGAAGGGTTCATGAATGATTCTTGATAAAACTGCTCCAATGATGTTAGAAACGGCCGTCTTTGAGTTTCTATGCTAGGGCACAAGTCTCTCAACTTCCCAAGAGTCAAAAAGATCCCTAAAACAGTGAAAAATTGCGTTTTTATGGTTGTTGATGCGCGTCGCGCGCCCCAGGCGCGCCTGGACAGTGTTGGATGGCTGGAAACGCGACCCGGGCGCAAAAAACGCGCTTCAGGCGCGCCTGGACAATGCTGAATGGCTGGGAACGCGCTTCAGGCGCGTTTGACGCGCTTCAGGCGCTCATCATCTGATGTCCGACGTATATTGCATTTGTCTCCTCTTTAGAGTCTGAATTTGGTTCCAGTGTCTTCATGGAAGTTGTAGTTATGGATCGTAGCTTTCATTTGCACTTAGTTTGACTCCAATTGGACATCTACAACTTCAGATATGGCTGAAATACTCTACATAGATCATGTTGATTTCTCACCAAAATTCAGCACTGCACTAAACACAAAGTAACACAAAACTCCGGAAAAATCCCTACGTAATCAAGGAAATAATAACATAAATGTTTCATTAAATCAAAGAGCTAAAATCAATAAAATATATCAAATAACCCCTAACCACCCAGCCCGGTACCTAGGGAATAAGTACCGCCTCCACACAGTCCCACTACCAATTGAGCCAATTGTAACATCCCAAAATTCATAATCAACTATTTTATTAACTAAATAAAATTCTAAAGAAATTAATTTGATGTTAAAATTATTTTAGAATATATATTGATTAATTTGATGATTAGTTCTCCTCATATGTGTGAGTTTCTTATGGTTTGATAATCGTATATATATTTGATTTAATGAGTAATATAAATTATAAATATTATGTTTATTTATTTAATTTATTTTCAAAGATAAAATGGTATTTAAGCAAAAGTATTTTAGAGGATAAGATTTTGAGTGAGTTTACATGTAGATTTTCATTAGATATTTGTGGCGATATTTTCGTGTGCGTTAAACTATATAATAAATATTTGCATAGTTATATTTTAATTATTTAAGACTATTTCCTATTTTAATTGTTTGTTTTATAAATAATTATCTTAAGATAGTAGTAATATTGTGATTAGTTTCTTTATTTCTATATATTTTTTACGATATGATAGTTTTATACATATTTATTGGGGTTTAGTAATAAATATTAATTATTTATGTTAAATTTAATTATTTTATCATTTTGACTATTCTATAAAGATAATAGTATTTTTATGTGATTATTTTGTAAGATAGTATAGTAATAATTGTAATAATGCGAACGCATGGTAAACGTGAGTTTTTCTTTCAAGACGATTTTGTAATAATGGAATTTTCCAATATTTTTAAGTTCTTTTGATCTTTTGTCACAAACTTTTAAAATGTACTAGAATTCTAGGAAATACGGAAGTGGTTCTCTTCTGTTAAGAATAATTGTCTTCGTATTATTTTAGTTTTGAGTAAATATTTTCTTAATGATATTGAATAATGTGATTGTTACTATTTATGTAAAATGAATAAATGTTAATTATTCAAAAAAAAAAAAAGATTCGTAAACTTTTTTAAGAAATAAGTATTTTTTTAAGTAACGTTTTGGATTAAAAATCCAGGGCATTACATAATCACCATTTCGCGCTCGACCCGGGGGAGTTGACCTGAATCCGAAATTAGGATTATATCTATAAGAAAAACCTGACTCTGATCCCTTAGGCCCATTCCAACCAATCATCTTCTCACGCACCTCCGCTTCCACAACACGTGCTAGATTCATCAGTTTCGCACATGAGACTGGACCCAATGATTTGAGGCTACAAACTCTTCCTTGTATTCCATCATAGAGGCCATAGATGAAATACCCAACGAATTGAGCTTCTGGTAAACGACATATCTGTGCAACTAACCTCTCGAACTCTTTGATGTACTCATCCATATTGCCTTCCTACTTCAATGACAAGAGTTCTTCAAACACGCTCCCATCACCGAGATCGCCGTACCTCTCCAACAACACATCATTGAAAACTTCCTAGGTCAAATCAGTCTCATCCACAACAAGCGCTTTGAAAAAATGGATGGTTGATTGTTCCATACAGAGTTGAGCCAAACTAACGTTGATCTCAGGACTCGTATCCTGCACTCGAAAATAAACCTATGCTCGAGTAATTCAATCGGCGGATCATCACCGGTGAACATTGGGATTTCAATCTTTTTCACCAATTGACGAAATTCATCAAGCTTCTCTCCTTGCATCTTCTAGATCAACTTCTTGATTTGCTCGTGGTCACTGTGATTTGAGTCTCCATCACTCTTCTGTTTTACAAAACCTCCCACCTTAATTTGAGTGATGAGCCTTTCTTGATATGTTGCAGCTTGAGCTCGCATCACATCAATTGCAACCTCGGGAGTTGACATTCGGTTCTCCAATGCATGAACCTTGTTATCCCCGTACATTCATTGGTTTGTAATGTATCCGACAGGTCGGACCAAATTGATAGGTTCTCAATTTATAAATGCAGCAGTAAGAATTAATGAGAGATTAATCAACAAATTATAGTATATCCTATTGATGTTAAAGGGAAATTGAGTAAAGGAATCAAAGCTTCCTTTTACTCCTTAGAACTCTGCTCAATCAAATAAGAGAGAATCTTCCCTCTACTCACGATTAACAGAATTTGTTATCCTCTCTCATTACCAACTTCTCCCATGTATACGGGATAGGGCTCATGCTTTTCCTCCTCACTTGTCACCTCACCTTTCTTAAATTTTCTAACATACACTCTTCATACCTTAGGTGTACTATGTGTCCCACTACACACGTCATCAATTCCCTCTTTGTCTCCGTCAATACTCCCCCATTGAGTAATGAGACTTAGAAAATTGCAGCAGCAATTAGTGTTAAACACGTTCTCTCTCTTCATCAATTTGTTCTTTCACTCCTTTAAGTGTGACATTTAGCTTATGACAAAAAAAAAGTGTGACTTTCCTTCTACCTTATTTTCTATGCGAGTGTGCCAAAAATATTTATTCTTCATCTTTTTTGTTATAACCCTTCTTCTACCTCTTCTTGGAAAAAAAAACTCTATTTATAGTCTTTTTTGTTAGAACCCGTGGTCTTCCTCTTCTCGCTTATAACATGTGTATTGTGTTGGGGACATGTCATTCGTTGCTTGATTACAAGTTTATTTTTCAAGATACGGTTCTTCTCTTCCATTCACATTATTCATGGTTCCCATGTTTTTTTATAAGCATGCTTTAAACTATTGACATGATATGATTTATCATATTATTAGTAATTTTTGTTAGATTGTTAGTGATTCAATGATACAAGATGTTCAACCCAACTTGCTTCTATTAATGAATTAACCATGGACTTCCTATAGGCTTATAGTAATTTGGTAAAATATTATTTTCTCGTCAAATATTCAAGTATTGTGTTTTATGAACTCTTATTGTCAGTTTCTTTGGAGATTGAGTTCTACTTTTTTTGATTGGTCAAATAAGATATTCGATTATACTGAACATGGAGATTTCAATTTTGCCCAAGATTTCAAATTTGTTGACAATTCAGAAGAAACTTTTGATTGAAAACTTATTGCTGGGATACTATTTTGAAGAATGCAAGGAACAATTGTTTGATTTACCTATTTCTTAGCAACTAAAAATTTTCCTTTTGATTTTCCTCAATATGTGCTGTCATGTTTTTTGTAATCTATCTGTTATAATAACATTCCATTTTGTCATTTGGCAATTATTGAAATTAAGGGTGTTTATAGTCAAAAACTGAATTGAATTGGACCACATTAATGGTTTGGTTTTAAATCGACTTGAAATTTGATTATAAATATAAATCAATTTTATATTTTAAATAAGTTTTTAGTTAAAATCCGTTTCAAACAAGTTCTTCAGGAAAAGTAAAATTCAATTTATTTCAAGGAAAGTTTTTCATTTTTTTTCGAAAAAATTAAATGTCAAAATTATTCAGAAAAATAAAATGTTTTTTTGATTTTTTCTCAAAAAATTTTGAAGAAAAAAAATGATTAAATTTTTTTTCGATGTTTTTTGAAAAATTATTATAACTGATTTGATTTAAATATGTGTTTTAATTCATCAACCATATAATTTATTTGATTTTTTTTAGTGCAGTACAATTTAATTTATCAATATGATCGAATAAATCATATATATTGTTCTGTTGTACACCCCTAATTGAAACAACAATTATAAATTTAAGTTTTTATTAACAGTATTATTAATTGAATATATTAATTATTAATTCCAATTTTATCAATATTCTATTACTTTTGGAGGAATAATAATATTTATGAACTCAATTCAAATTCAATCATTTTTTGTCACTATCTATTCAAATGAATGTTTTGCATTTCAAGTTTTGTATAAATTCTCTCTATTTGGAAAATATAAAATTAATTTTTCATAATTATGAACCATCTCACTTATCTATAGTTTGTTGATTATAAATATGATTCATAAAGAGTTCGTGTGATATACATTTTCTCTCTAAACATAGTTTTATGCTATGAAAATGGTTTTGATTGATGAGAAAGTTTTGTTCTTTCTTTCATGTATTAATGTTTTAAATCAAACACTAATTGTGATTGTTATGTTATAAATTTAACAAATTCATATATTATTTGTTTAGGGTTAAAAAGTTGAATTTTTACACAATCTTATCACATTATTTTTCTTTAAATAGATGTAGTGAGAATTTTAGTTAGAGTAGGACAAGAAAGATAATATAAAAAGTAACATTTAAGATTATTGAGTTGAATTTGTGTTCTACAGTGACCATAAATAAGAGTTTATGAATTTCAAATTATATATTTCATGTCATCAAAATTTATTATAACTTCTACACAAAAATTAAATAGATTATACAACATGAGTTGATCTATACTTATTAATAGAACAATATATTTATTAATATCATAATTTATCTTTGTGCACGCACAGATTGCAAACTAATTATTACTAATAGATACGCATACACATGCTCAACATTTACAAACAGTGATTAAATAGAGAAAATGATGTTATTGAAAAAGGTGAAAAAAATCTCAACAATTCACTAACTCATAATCACTTTATTGGTATAAAATCAAATCAAAGATATAATTAATGTTTACATATCAATTGTTTCTTTTTACAAAATTTTACAACAATTGCTACTTTTCACTCTAGAAAAAAAATTAAAAAAATAAAAAATCTCTAACATCTCTTGCTTCTTTGAAGAACTTTGCCGAAGTCTGAAGGGAAACAACCGGTCACAGCAGGATCATTGAAGACAATTTCGAAAAAAACGGATTCCCTGTGATGAAATATATTCATGGCAAAAATCATTTAAGATTAGCTACCAAGACAAACATAATAATCCAAGGGAGAGTTAAAAACAATTATATAAAAGGGTTAAGGGAAAGGTATCAAAGAATACCTGCAATGCAAAAGTAATATCGCCTTCATCTATTTTGGATGTCACTCTTCTCAATTTATCATCTCGAGATTGTCCTAGTTTAATTAGGCCCTGCAACATCAATTTATGTTTTTATCATTTTCCATATAACCACTTTGCCACTCCGGTATAAGAAGTTCATAGTCACTTTGATACCTGGTCATTTAGTACTCGGCACATGTTTGAAAATTCCATGATTCCTGTTGGGGGAATTAGTGATGATTTGCATATTGCCGCATAAGATTTATATAACTGCATCATTGATACAGTTTTAGAAACCAAATAAAGGATGAAGTCAATATCTTGAACAGAGCTATAAGGCATACCTCGCCAAGGATTGTATCTTTCTTGGCTGCGCGGAAATGTTTCATCGAAGAGCAGAGGATAATCTACAAACAGTGCAGGTTGTTAGGGTTGAAGTTACCTCAAGCAACAGATTGTCTTATTATTTGATCACAACAATTCACATAGTATATTGCCACTTCATGATTACCTGTTGATGATGTGGCAGAGATTGTATTGTATCCACCACTGGTGATCTATATGTTTTCGACAAGGCAAGAGCCATATGATCAATCCTTACCTGCAATCCATTTTAAGGATTTTAGGACTATATTAGCTACAAGAGGGAGAGAATAACAAAGGAACTCTACTTGTTTCATAAAGTTATTTTATATTGGTGATGACATGTAATCATGTAACAATGACTCCAATGCAGAATGCTGAAAGAAAATAGTTCAATGCACCTACCTAAACATTAATTGTACAAAATGCTATTATAAAACGAAGTTGCCTAAACGGCATAATATATAATCTGGGCTAAAAGTTATGCATCTACTGCAGTAAATTACATTAAAGTCTTCTACAGGACAACCAACTGAATTTGAAACTAAGAACACCAAGTTAATGACCTATTATCCATGAATCAAATGAGATGCATGATAAATTGTACCGATTAATCACTGTTTCATCCTTGAACTGTTGTTAGTTCTATTTGTGGGACTGTGGTTCATTACAGCAAATCATTACACTTACCATATCAAATTCTTGTTTTTTTACAAAATCCGGAGCTGTAGGAAGATTTTGTTCTGAGGATGATTTCTCTTCCAAAGCATTCACACTGCAAGCAGATTCTCTAATTTCTGCTTCTAGCATCTCTATTGCACTCCTGAAAAACAATAAAAATAATTACTTAACTGATTTTACTAAGGCTAATTCATCAAATCAAATACTATATCAGCAATCTCCAAATGCAAGACACCTAATGTGTTTTAGGTTCAAATTCAAATATTGCAACTTAGGATCCAAGCTCAATAAGAAAACTGAAGTCAAGTTCTCCATGTGTCAAATATATGTTTTGATTTAGAGAGGTATCAAATGATCCAAGGCCTTTTCAGAACCAAGATTTTGAACATAAGACGTGAAGTTTAAGCTCAACCTATATAATAGACTAGATTTCAGATATAGATGCACTGATTTATAATGGAGATAAAAGCCAAAAAACAGTACATAACAATAAATTATGACAGACCTGCATATACAAAGAGCGTTTCGCATATCTCCAGAAGCTGCAGCAACTTTCTGCAAGTAAATTAGACTCTAAATAAATTAGACTTTAGCTAATGATGAATTACAATAGCCATTTCTTAGATGTTTTAGAGCTTGTAGCATTCTATAGCATTTAGATTTTCTAGGGTTACTAATAATTTTACAGTCTCTCTTAAGGATGACACTGGAAAAGGTTAACTGTGATAATATTTCTAAAAGTAAGTTATGACTCAGGACATGATCCAAAAGTCCCAGAATTTTTCATAATTTAATTTATATTTGATGATCCCAGATAAAGACTGAACAACATATGCAAATATAAACTTTTATGGAAAATGGTAAACGTATTTACCCTAGCACATAGCTCCAATGCTTGATGTTGGAAAACAATGTAAGGAAGTTCCTGATGGTGAGACAAAAAAAGCTATTAATAAGAATATTAAAAAGGGACAAATGTAACATTTGGTTCTGTTTTTCTTGGCCAATGCCACAACTCATGAAGAAATGAAGCTGTTAACAATGAACCATGATAATTTTATGAATTTAACTTATATACACTAACAGTGAATCACAATCATCCAATGTTCAAAAATGGTCGAATTGTATTGTAACCACTTTTAAAATAATAGACATGATTGATTGTGATATGCTGACACTATAAAATATATTCCACTGTCTGTGCATACAAATTTAACTTTAATTTTATTAATGGCAATAATATTTCTTGGAGAAAATGGCACAACCATATAACCCAACAAATTTATATAACAATAATCTTACATTTAGCCTTTCTTCAAGAATCCTAAGGATCTGATCTTTGGTGTATGCTCGAAAATTTACAACAGTAGGCTTGCCTGAAACAGAAAGACAGAAAAATTAAAAAGAGAGAAATGTCCAATGATGAATACAATTAGAGGACAGCTTCATTACTAGGGTCATTTGAGACAGTACTTAAAGAGTTTAAAACAAAATAGAAATTATTGATTTACTCACAATTTAATGATGTAAGCCTTGGAAGAAATCGATCAGCAAGGTCAATTGCATTTGCTACACCTATATTAACAAGCACAATAAGTCATGATCATGGAGAGCTAAGGTTAGAAACCAAATTTTATAATTTTCACAATAAATTTACCTATTAGTATACATCTGGAAAATGGGAAAGTGGTAAGCATGAAAAGATCATGAAGCACAGCTCTATCTTTGGTTATTAGATAATCTAATTCATCCGCTACTATTAATCTGTTAAATATTAATATTTGTTAGCATTCAAATTTACAGAATCAAACAGTAATGAAAAAACATCTTTGCCTAACAATTTAATTGAAAACATAAGCATTCTTGTGCAGAATCAAATCCAGGACAAGAATAAGTTTCTTACATCATGTTTGTTGTAGGTGATTCATGAGAATACATGTTCTGAAGTTGCTGTAAGGGTGTGCCTGAACCCTTTTTACCTAGGGCTTTGTGTAACCCAAGTATCTGCCAGAACATCCAATGAGTAAGTCAACTAAGTAATGATTTTTTATATAATGTAATGTTAAATTCAATAAAATGTGCTTAGGCATTCCTACCTTTGAGAAAATATCAGATGTATTTGACAGAGATGTACAATTTACAGATAAAACATCAGGCAGTGGAAAATCTCCCTGCAAAATGAAGTTGTATTAATGGAAGAAACAAAAAATCTAAATACAGTGAGCAATTTAAATATCTTCTACAGTGTGTTTCTTCTCCCAATTACATGGGATCATCAACTACATACTATGAACAAGCACGACAAATGGTATTGTTCTCTATGACTAGTCAAAGAATATACTATTGGTATTGGCGTGTAATTATACAATACGATCAGTCTAATTAGAAAAAATCCACTAAAGAATAACCACAAATATCTATGTATGCCATCAATGATCAATCCATAATAAACCTCAAAACCTTTAATAAGCATGACAATCAAACTAGAAATTAAAAAAATCCAATATCAATATAAATCAAATTTACACTAACATCCAATGATAATTTTCCGTTTTTTCATGGCATAACATCAATTTCAGAATGGAGGCGATGAGTCAAAATTCAGAATTTTTATTGAATGTCAATTTAAAACATGTTTGCACAAATAATGCATATCATTAAAATCCATCAAACTGTACTAGTTACTAGTTATATCAAATTCATGACACTAAATTCTCCCAAAAAATTTAATTAACATTTCAACCTTCCAATTAATTTCAATGTCCACAAAACAATAATTATAGAAATAGATAGATAGATAGATTAATATACCTGTGTAGCCCAATTGAGTAAACTATCTTTCACTTTCTCCATAGAGAGAGATTTCCCAGTTCCAGGGCATCCACATATGTAGAGACTCCCAGCCTTTTCATGTTCAACGCAGCCTTTGCAAAACTCCAACACTACATTTTGCTCCTCTTCACGGCACACTATGGTAGACGGTGCAGTAGACATGTGCAACACTTCTTTCACCATTCTCAATTGCTCAACATCTATTATTTCCAATCAACACAAACAACAAGAATATTCACAAACTATCCCACCGAGAAAACAAAAATAATAAATTAATTAATTAATTGAATAATTGATTAATTAATTTTACCTTTGGGATTCCATCTGGATTTCACGCCATTGGATTCATGCGATTCGACTTGATTTTCGTCGGTGTCGATCATCTGAATTACGGTAGGGACGGAATTGGGAGTTGCAGTGATGCAACGGCGGCGGGATTTCCGAGTGGGCGGAGTTGCGGCAGGGAGTGGTGGTGCGGGAGATCTGAATCTACGTCTAGCGCCAATTGAAGACATTGTTTAATTGCAGATTTAATTTGGAGTGTGAAATATTTAGAGAATGGAAAGATTAGGTATGGAAAGATTGAGTGTGAGATTGATTGAGATTATAAATGGTAGAAAAGTTTTGTAGTTGAGTAGAGCGGGAAAACATTAGCGCTTGATTTCATTTTCCCGCCATGCTTTCATTCGGGTGTTGGGTTGGTTTCGGTCTGGCACTGTCTTTTTAAAAATTTGATTCACCTATAAATTTATTTAAAAGTTTTATTAATATTAAAATATTAAAATATTATATTTTATAATTCTAATAATATATTTTTTTAAAAATTTAAAACAAATACAATTTATATTACCGAATATATAATCACTATTAAATAAGGAGCGGTCACTAAATATAGAATCAATACCAAATAAGGAACAATTACCAAGTAATTATCTAATTTATACACTTTAAAATAGAAAATAATATTACTAATAAATAATAATAATAAAATATATATAGGTCGGTCTGTCAAACCTAATAGATTTTTTTATAAACACGAGTATGATGTATTTAAATAAATGGATTTTAAAAATAATATTAGTGGTTAGACTATAAACCCCTGACGTATTATAGACCTGGACTATAAACTTTACTTTTGACGGACGACCTAATCTTTTTCGCATCCCTAACTATGTGTCCCACTAAACACGTTCTCAATTTCCTCTTTGTCCCTATCAATACTCCCCCTTTTGAGTCACGAGACTTAGAAAATTGCGGCAGCAATTAGTGTTAATCATGTTCTCTCTCTTCATGAATTTGTTCCTTCACTCCTTTAAGTGTGACATTTGGCTGACAACAAAAAAAGTGTGACTTTCCTTCTACTTAATTTTCTATGCGAGTCTGCCAAAAATATTTGTTCTTCGTCTTTTTTTTGTTATAACCCTTCTTCTACCTCTTCTTAAAAAAAAACACTATTTATAGTCTTTTTTGTTAGAACCCGTGTTCTTCCTTTTCGCGCTTAAAACATGTGTATTATGTTGGGGTCATGTGATTCGTTGCTTGATTACAAGTTTATTTTTCAAGATATGATTCTTCTCTTCCATTCACATTGTTCATGGTTCCCATGTTTTTTATAAGCATACTTTAAACTAGTGACATGATATGACTTCTTATATTATTAGTATTTTTGTTAGATTGTTACATCTAATTTTTGAAAAAAAATTCAAAAAATTTTCAAAAAAAATAAATGTCTTTCATTTTTTCTCAAATTTTTGAAGAAAAAATAATCAAAATATTTTTTTGATTTTTTTTATTTTAAAAATATCGAAATTGGTTTTTAAATTTAGTTTTAAATATGTAATTCAATTTATAAATCATATAATTTGCTTTATTTTTTTTAGTACAATGCAATCCAATTTATTAATATGATTCAATAAATCATATAGCACAGCCCTAATTAAAACAACAATTATAAATTTAAGTTTATATTAATAGTATTATTAATTGAATATATTAATTATTAATTCCAAATTTATTAATATTCTATTATTTTTGGAGAATAATAATATTTATGAACTTAATTTAAATTCAATTATTTTTTGCCACTGTCTATTCAAATGTTTTGTATAAATTCTCTTTATTTGAGAAATATAAAAATTAATTTTTCACAATTTTAAACCATCCATTACTATTAATAACTAATATATAGACTTAATTTAATTATTATAACAATTACTAATAGATCTGTATGTCCTATCTATTAGTTATTATTACTAATAGACTTCCGCAACTATTACTAATAGATATGCATACACATGTTGAACATTTACAAACAGTGAATGATAAAAATAGAAAAAATAACATAATTAAATAGAAAAAATGATGTGATTGCAAAAGGTAAAAAAAATCTCAACAATTCACTAACTGATAATCATTTTATTGGTATAAAATCAAAGACATAATTACTTTATTGCAGTGAGGCGAATGACGGGAGATTTCCAAGTGGGCAGAGATGCGGCAGGGAGTGGTGGTGCGGGATATCTGAATCAACGTTTAGCACCAATTGAAGGCATTGTTTAATCGAGGAAAGTTTGAGTGTGAGATTGTAATTGGCAGATGAGTTTTGTAGTTGAGTGGAGTGGAAAAACATTGGCAAGTTGATTTCATTTTCCCGCGCCATAGTTTTATTCGTGAAATGGTGTTGGTTTGCACCGTTTACTAATTTTCTTATTAATGAAAACAATTAAAATTAAATGAGACGCAATCATATTTTTTTAAATATAGTGGTTGTGGTTTACTCATTTCTTATTTATGAAAATAATAAAACTAATTAATGAGACATGATCTAATATTTTTTTCAAAAACGGTGTTGGATTGCATCGGTTTTTATGACAAAAGAAAATTGAAGTTTAAATTATTTTTATTTTTATTAGACATATATGATAAATTTTCGTTCAAAAAATATATTTTGTCTCTCTTAAATTATATGTCATTTTATAATATTAATGAATATTATTTTTTTTATTTTTATGTCATTTACTATTTATTACTTTTTTTTTTAATTTTTTTAATTTGTGTTTCTCATTCTATTTACGGAAGTACTTTATAATTTCTTTTCTATATAGCACTAAATGTATTTCTTAATTTGTGTAAAATTATTAAAATGAAATCTAATTTGGAATGAAAAAGGTATTTTTTATGAAAAAATAAAACTATAATTTATTTTAAAATAATTTCAGTTTAAATAATAAATTTAATTTATATATACACTCTGTATATATAATTTTTACACTTTCAATCAATCACAATCCTTAAATCATTAATAATATTTAATTTTTATTTATAATTATTTATAAAATCATTAATATAATTAATCATAGTTAGTTTATTGTAAAAAAAAAATCACACTTTTAGTATACTACATCAAAATTAAACTCTTAAATAACTATGATTACATTTATACAATATGAATAAAAATCAATCTAATTGCCCCCCGAAAAAACAGTCTAAAAACTACCATTTTCATTTATGTTTGATTAATTACTTTAGGTTTCGGGAAAAATATTTAATTCTGGTTGAATAGTAGAACTTTGTGTCTTTTGTTTCATTGAGTCGGAAAAAAAAAAGTCTTCTATTTAATTTTACAAGTCACATTCAGTTAAAAAGTATTCTGTTTAATCTACTTATTATGATATCAACTTTAATGTAGTTTTCCATAAAATGAAAATTTAATGTAGTTTTAAATTTACTTCCATGTTGTTACCAAATAAACATTACTTCCATGTGTAGTTTTGAATATATATTTTTTTGGTATGAATGGTGTGGTTTTTTTTTTTCTTTTAAAAATAATATTTATTCATTCAAATTAATAAAAACTACATGAATTGGGAATAATACAATTTAAAGTAGTTAACATCGAAAAGAATAAATTTGAGAATAAAGTCACAATATCTAGATTAATAACATAAAATGGCAAAATATATAAAAATAAAATAAAATTGAAGTGCTGAAACTCTTGACAACTTTCAATTAGCTATAAAGTGGGATGAATGAATTTGCAACGAGTTGTTCATTGTACTTGCACTGCAAAATTTCCTCTTCTCATTGTTCTCATGTCTGATTGTTTATATCATTGAATATTCTTCATGGACATACATGAATATGATTGAGAAACCGAAATCAGATTTGCACAAAATATATACTTGTCTTTGCACACGTGAATAGTGTCAACAAAATTGACCATATGAAAGCCCGTGGAAGTTCATCTTTATTAGTTTGTTGCAATTCAAGTGATGGGTATGGAATGCATGAGTCCTTTATATGTTACTAAAACCTTGATTTAGTTTTTTTAAAAAAAAAAATTGAAACATAGATGATGGTGCCTCGCCACACTGAGAACAAAATAAAATTGTAGCAATTTCCTCGTTGCTCTTCTTGGGTTTTTTTTTTGGTTGAAAAATTTGTTGTTGAATGAGCTCGATTATATGTCGTATATGTTTTACTGTGTTACTAACTATTGTGCAACTTTTTCACTATTGTGTTTTTTTTTTTACCAACTTCAATATATGTGAAAAAACACAAATTTTCGTGTTGCTGAAATTGCATAGTAAATTCTCACTGTGCAACAACACTGCCTTGCTCCTTATTAATGTTGGATTTAAATTAAGTTGCGAAGTAGCGATATTAATCTCAAAGAAAGAAGTTTAAATTGTGATCCTTTTTTAAAATCTTAATTCTTAAACTTAATTCAAATTAATTCAATATCAATCTTAGTTTCAAACAGAAAGTCTAAAATATTATGGGTGAGTTAAAGATAAATAAAACAGTTTATTTATAGGTTATATGTGATTAATGAGTGAAAAAATAAATAAGGGTAAGAATAAGAAGATAACACAATAATGTATTGCAATTCACCTAAAGTGAGCTACATCCAATCCTCACAATCTGCGAGATTTTTCACTAATGTGCTTAACACCAAAACGTCATTGATTTCACACTATACTTCTTGATCACTCTTTACTAGTTTTAGAATTCAGTATCAACCTTAAAAGAATTTTTACAGTTACTTTTCAATTTAGAAAGAATTTTTACCATTGACATTTTAATAACTAAAGTATTTTTTACAAGATATTGGCCAAACTACAATATATTGGCCAAACTATTCAACTATTTTTTACAACATATTGGCCAAACTATTCAACGATTAAAATTATTTTTTTAAAATCAAATATTCAACTACAATATATTGGCCAAACTATTTTTACCGACCCGTCTACAATCGTGCACCTGAAAACTAACCAATCCATTTAAAAAAGGTAGAGACTAGAGGGTATGTTTGAAACACTTTTATATTTTAGTTTTTAAAAAATTGTTTTACAAATTTGATTTAAAAAATAATTTTAAAGAATATAATTAAATAAAAAATTTAATTGAGAGACTTTTTTTAAAAATAGATTTAAAGATGAGAAAAATAGAAAATTTATTTGATAATCTAATCTTTTTAAAACATTTTTTGACTAGAGAATGAAAAAAATTGAAAAATAAAAATAAAAATATCATTTTATCTGTTTTGATTTTTTAATTTTAAAAATATAATATTAAAAATAGTTTTACAAAACAGTTTTTAAAAATAAGTAATCCACACATTTAATAATTTTAAAAAAATGATATTAGTAAGTGAGAGAGAGAGAGAGAGAGAGAGAGAGAGAGAGAGAGAGAGAGTGAATTAGAATAAATACAACTCCAACTCTAAGAATTTTGTTACAAACTTCTAATAATCATCCTAAGGTAGCACACCACTATCCAAGTTTACAACACTTGAAGACAATACACTACTTTCTTCAATTTATACAATAACTTGAATGATTTCACAACAATGACTTTAACTGAAAACAATAGTGTATAACAATTGAGTACACCGACTTGGTTTTGTATTCGACTACTTACTTCAGATTAGTGACAATCGTTTATAGAGGTTTGATGAACATATGCAATGATCCAAGTTGAATCTAAACTGAAAAATTACATTGATTCACAGTTGTATTCGGCTACAGCAAGTGTGTAGTCGAATACACCTCTGTAACGTTAAGTTCTATTTGAAAATTTTAAGCTTGTATTTGAATACAACACCTTGTAGTCAAATACAGATGATTGAATTTTGCCATTGACTTGATTTTGTATTCGGCTACACCATGTTGTAGTCAAATACAAAAGTCCAGTTTTAGCTACTGACTTAATATTTGTATCCGGCTACATCATCTCATAATCAAATACATATATTCAATTTTTGCTACTGAATTGAGTCTGTATTCGGCTACAACATGCTCTAGTCAAATACAACTTTGATTTTTGTCAAAAACTTGATTTTCAAACATTGTTCATGCATTTTGACATTTTAAAAATTATTTTGATGCATATGCTAAAATGGAAGGTTCTCATGTGCATTTGAAATATAATAATATTAGATTGCATCATGTACTTTACATTATAAGACTTATATCATATTGACTATAATTGACTTGATTGTTGACTTCTTTTTGAGCTTGCAATTTGATCAATTTCCTTAGTATTTATCTTCATAAACAACATAAGTATTTTATAAATTTAAAATTAAATAACTAAATCAATAATCTAAAGATATTTTAAGGTATTAACCACAATACGTGTTAAAAAAATCGATTGAAATTTACCTTATAGATTTTCATTAAAAATTAGAAATTAGAAATCTACAACAAAAGTTATTTGAAAGATGATTTTTTCTTTAAAAAAGTTTATAGATTATAAATCAAATTTAATTTATTTATTAAGACGAAAAACTTATTTAATGATTGATGTTATTTATAGAGTTAAGAGCTATTTCTTTTTGACGCTTGAAGAAATTTTAAAGATAAGGAGGATTGGATTAATTCCACTATGTTCTTTATTGCTGATAATGATAAAGATAAGGAGGATTGGATTAATTCAATTGGTCGTGCTATTGTTCTTAATTCTATATCTCATTCTGATTCTGAGGTTATTGATTATGGTCAATCTAACGCTACTTGATCATAACTCTTTGTACACTATTGATCGTTGTATTTAATTGATAACCCAAGTTGTAAAAGTGTTCTTATGCATTTTCATTTTTATTATTATAGATTAATTGCAGTTTTAGTCCTCCTATTTTTATTTATTAACAAAATTGATCTCTTTATTTTAAAAGTCGACAGTTTAGGTCAGTCTCTCAGATTTTTAAATTAAAAAATGACGATTTGACATATTTTTAATGACGTCACATACAATTATATAATATAGAACCATCTAGATGCATTAATTATTTATATATTATTAATTAAATTAAAAATATGAAAAATTTTCGAAGTTGAAATCTAAATTTTTTACAACGTTTTATTCTAATTTCATGGGTGTTAATCATCCTATATTGTCGTGTTATATGTCACATTATTTAAACTATATCACGTCATTATTTTTTAGTTTCAAAATTTGATAGAATGACCAAAACTGTCAACTTTTAAAATAAATTGACTAATTTCGTGAATCAGTAAAAATAAGGGGACTAAAACTGCAATTAAACCTACTATTATCAATTAAGTTTTTTGCTTTTTGTTAACTATGTATGTAGGATTTTGGATACTTGGTTGACCTGATTGAATTTGTGGTGGGAGTGAGTGATCTATTCTAGTAGCGTCAAATTTACACTAATAAAGTAACTTTTTATCGAAAACACTATAACATTGTAGTTTTTTTTGTAGATTTAAAGTCTTTTGCTAAAATCACGGTGGTATATTGTGATTCTGCCAAACTCAGTTACACACTAAGAGTGTGTGTTTGGTTGAGTAGGAGCAACCGCTACTTTGAGTTTGGAGCTTCCCGCCATGATTTTAAGAAACTCCAATATGTAGTTTCTGGTTGACCTAGGTTTTCCACCGTGATTTTGGTGCTTTCCAAACACAAAATTGGGATAGCTTTGTACTACATGTGTTTTGTGTGTGGTACTGAGCAAGTCAGATCAGGACTCAATTGTTTTTCATCTTGATTATCACTTTATAAGCTAAGAGTTGATGTTATGAGTCTTTTCAAACTGAAATCAAACACACAGTGAAGCATTTTCTATTTTTGACACTAATTGAATTGAAGCTTGAAATTTGCTTGATTAACTACTAAGTAATGTATTTTTCTCAATTTTTTTATTGAGTTAGTCTATTGTATCACTAATTAATGAATCTGTCAGATAGTTTCATTAACTTTAACGTTTGATTTAGATATATAACATTCAATTGACTTTAACGTTTAATTGAAACTTTATTAATTTTTTATTGCAATTTAAGTGATATTTTATTTGCATGTATAAGTAATGAATTAAAATAAGGACGTATTTAAATTAAGGTATAGTTTGGTTGGTGAGGAATACTAAATAATTTTAAAAAGAAGGATTTAGGTCTAAAATATGATAAAACTAATATAGTCACTAATTTTCTAACATTTACTTAGAAACAAAAAATGTTTCGGCTATTAAAAGTAAAATATGTCATTATTATTTTGCGAAGGGATATTAAAAGTAAAATGATAAGTTTAAGGATAAATGAATTTTCAAATTAAATTTAGTATTAGTATGTATTTATTTGTTGAAAGATGATACACTTTGTTTAAAGTAAATTTCAATTATTTATCAAATAAATTTATTAAAAATTTGTTTATTAACTATTAAAAAAAATTAAATTTGCAATATTTTGTATGAAATAATAAAATGTCGTTGATCAATTTTTTTTTATTAAAATTAAAAAAATTAAGTTCACATTATTTTAAACATCCATATTTTATGATGGTTGATTGTAATATTGAAGTGATTAAATATAAAAGCGGTTGTATTTGAAGGTCACGTTAAATTTCTAGATGAAAATAGTTTTTATTTATTTATTTGTTATTTATTATTTTTTAATTTGAAGACATAAACTATATTTTTTTTAACACAAATATGGTTCAACTATTAATAATATTATTGAATATGTCATTATTATTTTGTGAAGTAGTATTATTGAATATTTTATGAAGGAAGATTATTATTGAATATGTCATTTTTCAAATTAAATTTAGTATTAATATGTATTTATTTGTTGAAACTTGAAATGTTTTGTTTAAAGTAAATTTCATTTTCAAATATAGATCAAAATTTTGTTTATTAACTAATAAAAAAGATTAAAATTGCAATCTTTTGTATTAAATAATAAAATATCACTGATCAAGTTTTTTTTAATTAAAATTTAAAAAAGTTAAGTAGACATTATTTTAAAAGTCCATATTTTAGCATGATTGAGTTAGGTGAGAGATGAATTTAGATTCTCTAATATTGAATCAATTAAATATAAAAGAGATTATATTTGAAGGTCGTATCAAATTTGTAGATGAAAGTAATATTCATAGTTTGAAGACATAAGCTACAAATTGATGCAGAGAAAATCAAAGGTGTGGTTAAAATCTAATAGAATGAAATAGAACTGCAAATACCTAGATTCTTTCTTATATATATAAATTTAATTTTTCAAACTTAAAGCTACAACATTTGAAATGTGTCGAGATGTATCGGTTCTAATATTTTTGGTCTTTGATACACGATAAAATGTCTCAAAAGAAAACACACACACACACACACATATAGGTGGTTTGTCTAATTGTGTGGACAATTTAAAATTGGTTCCATAAATGTAGAGAAGTTTACCGACGGAGACACAAATTTTTCAAGAAATAAGGAGAGACGACTTTGTGAGATTGGGTTCATATTTGTATATGATCATTGAAACATTTGCCATGAGATAACATTAGATATGATGTATTTTGTTATCAATTATATACAAAGTTAGAAATGGAGTAACATTGAAAGGTAATTAAAGTGAGAAGATGATAAAATTATTTTCATAATAAGCTTTTATGTGAGTTTTCAACATATGTATATGATGATGTGTGAGATGCAAAAATTAAATTGAAAAATAAAAAACATAAGATAGATTATAGAGACATATAAATAGTATCACATAAGAATATAAGTAACGTAACACAAATACTATAATGTGGAATATAAGTGTGATGTTTCATTGAATAAAGTTAAAAATTTATTTTAATATATTATATAAATAGATGTTCCATTCGACATCAAACTAGTACTCAATACTTGTCAAATAGAGTATAGTTCTTATAAGGGTACTATTTATTATAAACTCAATTAAGCAAGTACTTTTGACCAATGAACTATTAGATTTAACTAAGTTAGGTTTGCGGGTTATAGAAGAATCTAATTAAATAAAAAAAGCAAAATGAACATTCTGCAATTCTCCAGCAGTCTGGGGTCTATCCCCAGTTTCCAGAATAGGATTCATGACCTCAGCCATGACCAGGTGCGATCAAGGTAGAGAGGGTTGTGCTGCAATGAAGGCTGCAACAATGCTTAAAGGTAGCGCAACAATGAAGGCTGCAACTTAGGGTTTACAGGCACGATCAGAGGCTCCCAAGGATCAGCAGCTCTGATACCATCTGAAATTTAGAAGGAATAATATTCTTTCTTATATTATTATGAGGTCACTAGACCTATATATATACATGAGCCTGCAACTTATTTTAGGAAATATGGACAGCTAATTCTAAGGAAACAAATCCCTATGATTATGGGATTGATCCTAAATACATAAACCTAATAATAGCAAGATACAACTATTACAGAAATACAACAAATATAAAACTTCCTAAAATACATAAGGAGAATCACGGTTTTGACAAGACATATTAATAGTGTAGGTGTTGTTGTTGCCTTCTTAACATAGACTCCATGTTCATTTACACACTTTTCAAATTGTTGCTCTATGAGGAACATTTCAATCCTCTTGTTTTAGGCCCTATGAGCTTGCTTCAGGCCATATAATGTTTTCCTCATTTTATACACACTGTCTTCTTTGCCTTTATCTCATATCCTGGTGGATGTTTCACATACACTTCTTCCTCTAATGTCCCATTAAAAAATGTTGATCTTACATCCAATTGATGCATGGTCCATCATATGTAATTGGCCATTGACACTACAAGCCTCACTATTTCAATTCTGGCCACTAGTGCAAAGACTTCATCATAATCTAGTCCAGGCTTCTGCAGAAATCCATTTGCTACAAGTTTGGCTTTGTACTTTTCAATTTGTCCATCAGGCTTCATCTTGATTTTATAGACCCATTTCACATCAATTGGTCTTTTGTGTACTGGCAGGGTCATCAGCTCTCAGGTTTTGTTTTTCTATGGCATTGAGCTTTTCCTCCATTGCTATTCTCCATCTTGGATCACTTAGGGCCTCATCTTCAATGTATGGTTCAATGCAAAATGTATTTGTTCAAGAATCAAGGAAAATTAGATTTGATTCTCTTTTATTTTGTATTATATTATTTTGTTTATTTTTATTTTATGATTTTGTTATTATTACTCAATATTACTATTATTATTTTTTCCCATATATAAACAGCTTAGGGGTATTGTAATAAAATATGAAAGTATTTTGTCTTTTACTTTCTTCATGGTATCAAGAGCTCTTGGTTAGGGTTATGTAAAACTTTCCACAACCCAGTAAGGTTTGGGGCACCAAAATTAATAGCCACAATACCTAATGGCACACAATACCCTATGGAAGACAGCCCTAATGGGTAACGGCGGCAGTAGCGACAATGGTTTGGGTGAAAAATTAAAAGTAGTCAACAACTCCAGCAATATTGGTTTAGGCAGTGGCAGCGGCCTAGACGACATTGGCAAATGCCCAGGCAAAAGTGGCGGCGGCCTATGCGGCAGTGCGGTTGGAATGGTTTATTTAAAAATGTTTTTTCCATATTTTTTTGCCATAAGGAAACTTCTAATTCCATAAAGGTTGAAATCCAGAAACTCAATGGAAAAAATTATGTCGAATGGTCCCAAACCATAAGATTGATACTAGATGGTAAGGGAAAATATGGTTTCCTCAAAAAAGAGGTGCAAATGCCTGCCACAACTGATCTGAATTACAGGTTTTGGAAATTTGAGAACTCTATTATTATTGCTTGGATGCTTAGTAATATGGAATCAACGATTAGAAAACCTTTTATGTTTTTGCCTACTACAGAGGAAGTTTGGGAGGTTATCAAAGAAACATATTCTGATATTCAGAATTCTTCTCAAATTTTCAATCTCAAATCACAATTGTGACATGACAACAAAGAGATAGAGATGTCACTACCTATTATAATGAGTTGATAACAATATTGAAAGAATTGGATCTCTGCTATGATGAACATTGGAAGTTTTGTTAGGATAGTGTTTTGTTTCTTAAGAGACAGGACAACGACCGGGTATTCATGTTCTTGGTTGAGCTTAATAAGCGGCTTGATGAAGTCTGAGTCAAAATATTGGGAAAGATTATATTGCCATCACTTTGGGAAGCGTTCTCACAAGTTAGGAGAGAAGAGACGAGACAAGGTGTTACGATGGGTAAGTCACCTTTTGTTGTTGATGTTGAAAGCTTTGCCCTAGTCACTAAGAATTAAGACGGGAAGAGATATGGCAATAAACCATGGTGCAAACATTGCAAACGTCCATGGCACAATTAAATCAATTGTACAAACTTCCTAAGTCTCAAACTTCTTCTTGCTCTATAGTTCAAATAGGTAATTTTCCAAATACTGCTCTACGCAGTATCACTCTCAAACATACTTGGATTATCAATTCTTGTGCTACTGATCATATTGATTAGGGAGTCGAGTATGTTTTCTTCTTATAGTCCTTGTGCATGTAACCACAAAATTAAAATTATAGATGGCTCTCTTTTTGCCATTGCAGGGAAATGTTATGTTATTGTGTTGCATGTGTTAACCATAAAAGATGTCTTACATGTTCCAAATTTATCATGTAATTCGTTATCCATTACTAAATTAACAAACGATATAAATTGTCAAGCTAACTTATTTCATTCTCATTGCACTTTTAAGGATTTGAGCACAGGCAAGATGATTGGCAATGCTAACGAGAGTGGAGGACTCTAATATCTTGACAATGGACTCGACTTCAAAGACCAACTAAAAACGAGTACCTGCTTCGAAGCTATTTTTGTTTCTTCTAATAATGATGATATTATGTTATGGAATTTACGGTTAGAACATTCCAGTTTTCCGTATTTCAAACATTTGTTTCCTAAATTATTTTCTAAGAAGGATTCGTCTTTATTTCATTGTGAAACTTGTGAATTTGCTAAACATCACGGTTCTTGTTTTTCTATACAACCATATAAACAATCAAAACTGTTTGCAGTTATGCATAAAGATGTTTGGGGTCCTAATAGAATACACATATTTTCTAATAAAAAATAGATTATAAATTTTATTGATGATCATACTAGAATTTGTTGGGTTTATCTGTTGAAAGAAAAATTGAAAGTTGGACGGGTTATCAAAATTTTCTTTAAAATGGTGCACACTCAATACCAAACAAATATTCAAGTTTTTAGAAGTGACAATAGTACAAAATATTTTAATATACTTTTGTTCGATTTTTTTTTTCTGGCAAATGAGGTTGTTCATCAAGGTTCTTGTGTACACCCCAATAAAATGGAATTGTTGAGAGAAAGAATAGGTCTCTTCTTGAGGTTGTTAGAGCTTTACAATTTGAAAATAAAGTTCCAAAATATTTGTGCGGTGAAGATGTTTTAACTACATCATATTTAATTAATCGAATATCATCTAAAGTTTTAGATTTTCATACCCAACTTGATGTTTTTCAAAATTATTTTTCTTTGACTAGTGTCTATGTTGATTTGCCACTAAAAGTTTTTAGTTGCACTGCTTGTGTTCATCAATATAAACAACTTGACAAACTCGAGCCACGAACAATAAAATGTGTGTTTATCGGTTACTCTCCAACTCAAAAGGGGTATCAGTGTTTTGAACCAAAAAAAAATTATAACAATGGATGTTACTTTGGTTGAAAATCAACCATTTTTTACTAACATTCATCTTCAAAGGCGAAATTTTAAGGAAGATTCATCTTTTATTTTTGAAAACATTATTACTTTAACTGATATAGTGTTGTCTCAAAATTCCGAGACTTATTTTGATGCACCAAAAGAAAATTCCCAAGAATCTATATTGGAACTCAATCCACTTATGAATGAGGTTTCGACAGATTCGGGGGCGACAATTTCAAATCGAAATCACAATGATCAAATTTTTTATCTCAATAATAATGAAGGACCACCATAAATGCTACAACATAATGAATTAGATAAAGAGACACAAAACAGGTTTACTACCATTGACCCTACTTGGAAGGAAAATGTCTTTGAAAAAAGAAACCATAAATAGAGAAATGAAGGACCCATTCTCCGACCCTTCCATGATTCTGAACCAATAGATAATCCAACATATCATCTTGATACATGTAAGTCTTCTTTTGTTCTTAAGATTCATGGTGAGTATCCTGATATAGACATTCCTATTACAATTAGAAAACCTGTTAGATCATGCACTAAATTTTCTTATTCATTTGCTGCATTTATCTCTAAGTTGTCTGTTGTAAAAATTCCAAAAAATATACAAGAGGATCTAAAAATTCCAAAGTGGAAGGAAGCTGTTCTTTAGGAGATGAGAGCTCTTGAGAAAAATCAAACTTGGAGAGTCATGACGTTACCTATAGGAAATAATACTATTGGTTGTAAATGGGTTTTTACTATGAAATATAATTTTGATAACATATTTGAAAGATATAAGGCACGCTTGGTTGCTAAATGGTTTACTCAGACATATGACATTGATTACTTAGAGACTTTTGCTCCTATTGTCAAATTAAACACTATTAGAGTTTTCTTGTTCTTGGCGGTGAATTTAGATTGACCTCTTAACCAACTTGATGTAAAAAAATGATTTCCTAAATGGTGATTTAGAGGAGGAAGTATACATGGATAGTCTGGCTTTGAAGATAATTTTGGTTCGAATGTGTGCAAACTACAAAAATCCCTTTTATGGTTTCAAGCAATTCCTCAGGGCTTGATTTGAAAAATTCATTCGGTCTGTCAAAAGGAAACGATATATGCAGGGACAATCAGACCATACGTTGTTCATGAAGTTCTTTAATGTTGATAAAATTGCAATTCTAATTGTATATGTAGATGATATTATTCTCACATGAGATGACATTGTTGAGATGGAAAGATTCAATAAATATTTGACAAAAGAATTTGAGATCAAAGATTTAGGCGCACTTAAATATTTTCTTGGCATGGAATTTGCTCGCTCAAAGAAGGGAATTATTGTTTTTCAAAGGAAATACATCCTAGATCTCTTGGAAGAAATTGGGATGGGTGGGTGTAGACTAGCAGATACTCCTATGTAATTAAATTCTAAACTTTGGGAGAAAGGCAATGTTCCTATTGAGATTGGAAGATACTAGAGGTTGGTTGGAAAACTTATTTATCTAACCCATAATAGACTTGACATCACTTTATCTGTGAGTGTTTTAAGTCAATTCATGCATTCTCCCTATGAAGAACACTTGGAGGCAGTTTATCAGATCTTAAGGTACTTGAAATCCAATCCTAGAAAAAGTTTGTACTTCAAGAAAACTAATGATAGAGAAGCCTCTATATTTACGTATGTTGAATGGGTAGGATCAGTTACTGATAGAAAATCTGCTACTGGTTATTGTGCCTATGTTTGGGAAAATTTAGTCACTTGGAGAAATAAGAAACAAGGGTTTTTTTGCTCGAAGCAGTGCAGAAGTCGAATTCAGAGTAATGGCTCAAGGAATCTGTGAACTTTTGTGGATTTGTAAACTCTTTGATGAACTGAAAATGAAAGTTGAGTCACCCTTAAAAAAAATTTGTGATAGCAAAGCAGCATTAAGTATAGCTCGCAACCCTGTACAACATGATAAAACCAAGAACGTTGAGATTGCCCATCATTTCAAAAAAAGAAAAAATTGATGTTGGAATTATATGTTTGCCATTTGTGACTTTCAATCAGCAAATTGATGATATCTTGACAAAAAGTTTAGCAAAACTCAACTTTGAGCGACTTATAACCAAGTTGGGCATGACAGATATCTATGCACCAACTTGAGATGGGATGTTGAAGAATCAAGGAAAATCATATTAAATTATCTTTTATTTTATATTATTTTGTTTATTTTTATTTTATAATTTTTGTCATTTTGACTCAGTATTGTTATTGTAATTATTTTTCCCTATATAAACAGTTTAGGGCTTTAGTAATAAAATATGAAAATATTTTGCATTTTACTTTCTTCAGTATCAATTATCCATCTACATAGATTGTTAAATCAGATGTTATTTCATATTGGTTAAATCTGATTGAGGGTTGTCTAATTCTCCCAGAATGCCTCCTTGGGTATGGAGTTGGCTGAGGTTCTATTTATGTTGGATAATCATTAACCAGTTCCATTACTGTTGCACTGCTTGAGCTGGCTGCACTTATTGAGTTGGTTGTTCTACCTTAGCTAGTTGCACTGCTTGAGTTGACTGCATTTATTTGTCAGTCCCAATGTTTTGATTCATCGACTAGTATGTCCCTGCTTATTACTATCTTTTCTTTGTTTGGATTTTAAAGCTTATAATCCCCAGTTGATTCATACCCCAGCAGCACCATCTACTCAGTCCTATCAACCAATTTTCTTATGTTGTGGACAGGCACATGTCTGAAACACAGTGATCCAAACACTTTTAGATGACTCACATATGGGCTCCTCCCAGACCAGGCCTCTTCAGGTGTCTTAGTGCCAATTATTTTGGTTGGACACCTGTTCAATATGTATGTTACAATGGACACTGCTTCTCCTTAAAACTTGTGAGGCATTTTCTTTCCCTTCAACATGCTTCTACCTATGTTCAATATGGTTATGTTTCTCCTTTCAACAGCTCCATTATGTTGTGGTTTGTATGGTGCAGTCAATTCATGTAACATTCCTTCTCTATCACAAAACTCATGGAACTCATGAGAATTGTATTCTCCTCCTCTATCTGTCCTGAGTATTTTTAGATTGCAGCCACTTTAGTTTTCTGCCATTACTTTGAATATTTTGAACACGTCAAACCCTTCACTTTTTCTTTTAAATAGATATATCCAGGGCATTCAATGTTATAATTGTCAAAAATGGGGGCATTTTTCCATTTGATTTCTTGTTGCTGCAATTATCACTATTGTTCTGATTTCTTGAATTTTCAGCCCCTTCATTTGAGTCGTGCTTCTTGTACCACTTGGATTTTCCCTTCATCTTGACTGGCTTTCTTGTTGCTAGCCCGAGCCTACAGTGCCTACAATTGAGTTATTGTACTTCTTTCTTTAATCTCAATTGATGGGCTTCTAATGATCCTTGCAAGTCTTCCACTTTCAATGTCTCAAGGTTATTTGATTCTTCTATGGCCACCACTATGTGATCATACCTTGGCATCAATGTTCTCATAATCCATTTATCACTTCACCATTTCCTTGCATTTGATTGGTATTTGCCTACACTCTACTGAAGTAATCAGCCACACTGTCATCTTCCTCTATCTGCCACAATTCATACTGCCTTCTAAACATTTGAAGCTTCACTTTCTTGGTTTTTTCACCACCTATGTAATACTTCACCAAGATGTCTCATGCCTCCTTTGATGTTGATGCCTTCTAAATTCTCTTAAAATTATTTGAATACACACTCTGCTGGATGTAAAACAATGCTTTGCAGTCTATTTTCTTTAAATTCTTGAAGTTGGCTTGATGTCTTTCTATTGGATTGGGACCTAGCTGTTCATAGCCTTCTTGAACAATCTCAAACACTTCTTGAGCTCCCAATAGTGATTTCGTTGATGCATATCATCTCTCCCAATTTCTTCCATCAAGGATTCGCAAGTTGGATGTAAAATTCCCTTATCCATTCATGATTCCCTTTTGTTTCTTTCACTCACACTTTGTGCTTCTCAATTTGAAATCCTCTCTCTTTTCACTCGTGTTTCCCTATATCAGAACCCAAGCTTCTGATCCTAATTGTTAGAACTGATTAGGGAATGATAGGAATTGGAATTGGAATTGGAAAGAATAGAATGAACTGAATCAAGTTTATTGATGTTACTTGTTGCACAAGCAATGTGCCCAGCCTTTGCTATTTATCAAATAGTTTGCTACGTTACATGTTATAACAAACTAACTAACTTCTTAACCATATTCTAGCCTCCTTAACTGTCTATTAATCAATACAAGACATGTTGAATTAACTATATAACTTTTCCCATGGTAAGAAAGTAGCAAAAAGTGAGTCCATACTAGATTGGTACTTGCATATTTTGGCCCCATTTTATGCATCAAGAAATTAGTTATGAAGATGGAACTATCAAACAATTAGTGATACCAACTTGGTGTGGCAATCCTTGAGATCAACAAAGGTGAAAAGCTGACAACTTACCAAATATAAATCTCTCTTTGCCAATCAAGCAATAAAACATCTTCAGTAATTAAGTCATCATGTATAATTGTGTATCTCTTTCACCTAAAACATTACATCAAAGCCACATTCAAATAAAATAATATACTTATGCATTGGAACTTTTTCTTGACAAAGAAGGCATAAATGCAAAGTTCACATAATTTTTCAAAACAAAAACTAAATGGCCTCAATGCTAATAGTAATATACCTGGAAGTCTCCTGAATTGAAGTTCCAATAAATTTGTGTGAGAAACAAAACCATCAATTAGACATGTTTTTCCTGTCATTTCACCTGTCGATAATTCTAAACCAAATAAGATCTAGATTATTTTTCTCATAAGTTTGATTTTTTTTACCTTTGGTTATTTTTAAAGCAAACAAATGTGGATCATCTATGAATCTCTTTCTCTTTTGGATATTCGGCCTTTCCGCCAAGAACATCCCGTTCGTTCCATTCCCTCACAGATACCGGAAGCAATGTTGGCTGCCATTCTGATTCAAAAGAAAATAGATACAAAAAACGCAAATAATCTCTAGTGCATGACATACATTAAGCAGTTCCAAACCTTGTGTTATAAGTTATCAAGAGAAACATCAGCAAAGCCTAATGAAACTAGATGAGATTGAGTTTATCCAAAACTTACCATTACACATTTGCAGCCAAGCCAAGCATAAAAGATTGCCCGATTCCTTTCTTTGCATGCAAATGTATACTGTACTATATAGCAATCTCCAGTGTAAACTCTTGTGTGCAAGTTTCCTAGAGATGAAAACATGTGTGCCATGACATATATTAGATTTAAAGAAGGGAAAAAATATTTAAAACTCTAGAATGGTATTCTAGTGGTCAAGGTCTATTTTATGCATGGTGCATCAAGTATTTTGTTTTTTGATTTATTACTTTATTTTTTGTTTGTTTAACATATCTAGGACAAGATCTGTGTTTTAATGAATTTGAGTAAATAAATCATACGATATATTAAAAACACGTTAATAATATTAACAAAGATAAATGTCTTAAATAAGAGTATACAAGTAATTTTGACAATAAATGTGTCTTAAAAGATGAAACTTTTTCTTATATTATAGAACCAAAAAATTGTTCAAAAATTCTCTTATATATAAAACCGAATACAATATTTGATATGCAATTTGGTCCATAACTTTTCAAAGTTTCAATTAGGACCTTTGTTTTTTAGTTCTAAAATGATTTTTTATTTTGCAAAAGTTATTAACATGTTGTCCATTTTTATTACAAAATGGTCCCTGTATTTAAAAGACAACATATCATTGGGTCCTTTTCTAACTCAATTTAAACAAAGAGAGTCATATTGAAATTTAAAATAAAATTTAGGACATACTTAAAACTTTTAAAAGTTATAGGGTCAAACTAAAATTTAAAAGTTATATTGAAAGACAAAAAAGTATTTTAGTATTACTTTCATTCGTTAAACAGGGGCTGATAAAAGGGGCATTATGGGACTTCGACCTAGTCCGATTATCAAAAGAGTTTGTTTGATGGACATGATAAAAGATATGACAGAAATAAATTATTATATATTGTCTTAATTTAATGTTTGATGAACTAACATGATATAATAAGTTAATTCCGAACTCTATTATATCTTTTCTCTCTAGTTAAAATTAATATCCTGAATATGAGTTGTTAGAAACTAACAAGATAGGATAAGAACATTAATTTACTTAATTACATTTATAAAATATAATTTAAAATATAAAATTGAAAGATAATAAAATATAAACATAAAAATAATTTATAAAACATAATCTAAAATATAAAAATATAAACTTAATCAAATATAAATATAAAAATAATTAATTGAATTTGATATTAAATTTAAAAATTAAATATTAATAATTTATTTAAAAAAATTTATGATTTTATCACAATATGAAAATTAATTAAAATTTTAAAATAAATATAATTTGTTTACAAGGGTATTTTTGTCATTTACATATAATATATATCATATCTTTTATTTACATTTTAACAAATAAAATAGAATTATTTGGTTACTTATTATTTTGTTTTTAAAATATAATAAGTTAATTTAAAAAAAAAACTAATACGTAATTGTTCACAATGGTAATTTTGTTATTTAAATATAATATATTATATCATATCATAATGAGATGTGTACTAAATATATGGCAAAATAAAATATTTTCATCCTATTGATTATTGGGTGTTTATAGAATACAAGATATGATAATATTTATCTTATCGCTATTATATCGTTATTCAACTTTATATTTTATCATGTTTATACCATATCTTGCACATCAAACGAATCTTAAGAGTAGAACGGGTTTTAAAATTCAAACACTCGAATATAATATCTGACCCAAATCATTCACCTCTAAATTTAGTAAATAACATTAATTGAGATACTGGTTAATTATTATTTAAATTTATATATATATATATATATATATATATATATATGTATATATATATTTTTTTTTTATTTTTTTTTTGGGTAAATACCACCTATAGTTCCTTAACTTAATTTCAGTTAACGATTTAGTCCTTTATCTTTTTTTTTTTCCTCGTTTTGGTCCTTTATGTTTTTAAATAATTTCAGGGTTACCCTTTAAGTGAGGTTCTGTTAGAAAAACGTTAAAAAATCCCTCCTCCGTTTTCTCTTCATTTAGGTTTTCTCTCCCATTTCTCTTTATGTTGTTTGGTTTATGTTGTCATTTCCCTTCTCCAAATTCTCAAATTCATAAATCCTAACTTTCTCATATCCCTTCTCCAAATTTCCAAATTCATGAACCCTAACTTTCCCAAATTCACGATTCATTTACAATTTCAATTCTCGAGTTCATGGCTGCCTCTTTCACAAATGGGTCAAACTCAACCTCCTACAACTCAACATCGTACAACTATGGTTCTTTTATTTCTAATGGAATTCGTGAGCTGCCAAATTGTGCTTGTGGTCTGAAACCTGTAATGCGCACAGTGAAAAAAATTGGGTCCGAACAGAGGAAGAAAATTTTGGGGCTGTAGGAATTTTGTGGTAAGCATCAATACCTTTATGGTTTTAGATTATTTTATTTGAGGTTGTTAGATTGGTATTCGGGATTTTGGTTTTTAGATTGGTTTTCTCATATTAGGGTTATTAGATTTATTGTTTTTGGTTTAGATTAAAATTTTTGAAAAAAATATTATTGATGTTGCCTTTGTTCATCAATTGTAGAGTTATGACATTGAATCCATATGCAATTACTTTGTTTGGGATTCAGACTATAGACTTCAAGCACAATAGAGAAATCAACAACAAATACATACACAATGTTTAGAGTGCCCTCAAAAGGAGTTGGAGATTGTGACTTTTAGGAATGTCATTTTGAAGATGCATGGAGATCACAAGCCAACCATTATTAAGATGAAGTTGCTGCTATTTTTATGCTTTTTGTTTGGTGTAATAAGTGTTGTTTTATTGTTGACCTTAGCTCTGAAATGAACTTATTGTAGTTGATGTAATTTTCTTGATGTTGATGTAGTAGATTTGTTGTAAGTATGTAGTAATGAATGAGTTTGTTGTATGACATTTGGAACATATTAGTGTATTTTGCTTTTGCATCAATTGTGCCTCCAATTATCTTGGTTGTTCTTTTTTAAAGTATTACTGTCAATATAATGTTTGATTTATCTGCAATTGTATTATTAATTCATTCATTTAAATTGATGAAAAAAAAATAAGAATGAAGAATACAGAATTCATTCATAAAGAAAATCATAATGCATTAATTCAATTATCTTGGTTGTATGACATTTGGAACATATTAGTGTTCGATTTGTATAAATCAGAATGCATAATTCATTCATAAATAAAATCACAATGCATAATTCATTCATAAAGAGTAATTCATTCATGAACAAAGTTCATTAATGACAGATTAATTCATTCATTCATAATTCATTGTTGAATCCTAAACAAAATCTAAATAACACCCTTGTTCCTGAACAAAATAATAGAGTTCTTGAACAAAATAACAGAGTTCCTGAACAAAATTACAATCAAAATAATACCCTTGTTCCTGAACAAAATTCATTCATAACATAGTAATTCATTCTTGAATTCTGGACAGAATTCATTGTTGTTCATGCTTGCTTCAGAATTCATTCATAACACAATAATTCATTCATAATTCATTGTTGAATCCTGGACAAAATTCGTTCATAACTCATAATTCATTCACTACTCAAAATTCATCCATTCATAAGTCATAACTCATAACTCAATATTCGTTCTTGCTTCAAGTGGTACAAAAGACAGCAAATGGCATGCAATTACCAAAACAGAATGACAAATACATAATAAACATAATGCTGACTTGTTCCTAATAAACATAATGACAAATAAATAAACAGAATGATATATCAAAGAGTTCTTAATATCAAAAAGTGACAGTTCCTCCATGTGACTATTCCTAATATTATTTCCTCCATGTTTTGAAATTTTGCCTAAAAGGTCTTGGCTGAGCTTGTGCATGCTGAAATTGAGCTTGTGCATGCTGGGACTGAGCTTTTGCATGTTGGAAACGAGCTTGTGCAGGCTAGGACGGAGCTTTTGCATGCTGGAACTGAGCTTGTGCAGGCTGGGACTGAGCTTCTGCATGTTGGAACCGAGCTTCTGTAGGATGGGACTGAGATCGTGCAGGCTGGGACTGAGATCGTGCAGGCTGGAACTGAGCTTGTGCAGGCTGGGACTAGGCTTATGTGGGTGGGTTTTTGTTGGGTCTTCCTCTGAGTTTGACAGGTTTGGCCTGGTTAGGTTGAGATTGGGCTTGTGTGGATGGGTTTTCTTAGGTCTTCCTCTGAGTTTGACAGGTTGAGATTGGGCTTGTGTGGGTTGGTTTTTCTTGGGTCTTCCTCTAGGTTTGATAGGTTGTGTTTGGACTTGGGCAGTTTCAGTTTGGGTCAGGTCAGGTTGGGTCTGCAGAGCTTCAGTTTCAGTTTGGGTTTGGGTCTGCAGAGCTTCAGTTTCAGTTTGGGTTTTCCTTTGGGTTTGGGTCAGGTCAGTTTGGGAAGCTTCAGTTTGAGTTTGGTTTTCTTGGGTTTGGCTTGGACATGATGCCTTGTTATGACCAGTTTGTTTACACTTTGTGCACTTATTTGGCATCCCTTTCCTACTAATCATTGTTGAGTCCTTATTTTTTTTCATTGTCATCTTTGTTCCTTGACCTTTTGGGCCTTCCTGGAAGCCTTCTTGATGGTGGTGGTAACACATCAGGATATGGAGTTTGAGGCCATTGATTTTGTCCATTTGATGGGTAAATAATAGGTCGGTAACAAGCCGCATATGTCTCTCTCCTATAATATATTGGAATCAATTCTTCTGGATCTTGTTTGATGAAATTGCAGCAACAAACTGCATGGCAGCAGGGAATTTCAGTAAGCATCCACTTCCTGCATGAACTTTCTTTCTTTTCCAGTGATACCACAAACTTGTCTCCTATGTGGGTGATGTTACTAACTTCGAATATGTTTTCACCAGCATACCTTATTCAATAAGAATAAACATATAACAAGAATTATAAAACAAAACCACAATATAACCAAAATTAATACATGACATAATTGACAAGAATTAAAAAACAGTTATATCATAAGAAGAATTATAAAATAGAACCACAATATTACCTACACATCCACATTCTTGATAATTCTTTTTCTTGATTTGAGGTAGAACAGAACAAGTATACCTTTCCAATGTAGTTCTATTTCTTGCCCACCTTTCCATTAAGTACAATTTGATGTCTTCAAACATTGTCATTGTGGGTTTCCCTCTAGGTCCAATTATGACACTATTGAATGTCTCTGACATATTATTGACAAGCACATCACATTTAGAATTGAAACTGAATCTTGACTTTGACCAAAACCTTGGTGGAATCATCACCAAATATTTGTAGGCCTCTTCGTTAACCTTCCTTAACTCTTTCTTTTCTCTTTCCCATGCTTGATGATATGTTGACTTGTGTAACACCCCGTTTTTCAAAGCGAGGGTATATTTTTTTTTTAAAAGTAATTAAGAACGAACAAAGATTTAAATCAGAAAATGCCTTTGGATAAATAATTGAGTCATTATAAATTACAAGCAGCGGAAAAGTTTCTCCAATTATAAATCCAAAACATTTACACCACATCAAATGGTACATGGAACCCATTCAAAGAAGATGTCAAACTGACAATATCAGTATAAGTACAGTTTTCCAAACTAAAAATACTCCAATAAAAAAAAAAACACCTAGTCCCTATACATCATCCTAATCTGATCATCCTACCAAAAAGCTATACACCCTGAGTATCTCCACGCGCCCCGTGAGATCCTCCTAACGTAACTGCAGTCAAGCGTTCCCATCTCCATTCCCGTCCGTAGGGTACGAACCGGTAGGACCGTCCTGACTCTCATCTGAGGGCAAAGCCCAGATTTCCACAATAATTGTAAAGGGTCACCAACCAAAAAAATAACAGTTAACACATAGCAATTAAGCTTTTAAATGCTCAAAATAACTTTTCAACTAAGCATGCACCTTAATAGGACTTTCAATATGCGAAACGTTCATGCAATACTTTGCCAATTAAAAATGAAAGTAAAATGAAGTTCTCAATCCCCTAATTATAACATAACAAATCAAGACATTGGTAGATTCATGAACAATCAATCATACAACTAAAACTGAGGATTTTCATTGAGCCAATCGATTGGGCAATCGATTGACAGGATGACTGAGCCCCTGACTTAGTGCCAATCGATTTCCAAATCGATTTCCTAAAGGTTTTTAGTGAAATTTTGAACTCCGGCTTGTTCATTTAAAAAACCATTTAAGAAAGCACTTTTCACATCCATTTGAAACAGTTTGATGAGTTTATGAGATGCATATGCAAGAAGTATTCGAATAGCTTCTAACCTTGCAACTGGAGCAAAAGTTTCATCATAGTCTATACCTTCTTGTTGATTGTAGCCTTGAGCTACTAATCTTGCTTTGTTTCTCACGACCTTACCTTCTTCATCAAGCTTGTTTCTGAATACCCATCGAGTGCCAATAACAGTTTGATCTAAAGGATCTGGTACTAGAGTCCAAACTTCATTTTTCTCAAACTGTAGTAGTTCTTCCTTCATGGCGTTTATCCAAGATTGATCAGTAATAGCATCTTTGATTGACTTTGGTTCAATCTGAGATATCATGCTGTCGTCATCATTTTTGAATGATCTTCTGGTTCGGATTCCATCAGCTGTGTCTCCAATGATCTGAGTTTGAGGATGATCTCCAATGGTTTTCCAGCTTTTTGGTGGAGAATGAAACGGAGATTGTTTATCAATCTCTGTTTTCTGCAGACTTGTTTCCTGCTGTGTTTCATTTTGAGTTTCTTCTTCCTCATCCTTTTTACTTATATCTAGATCATCAAACTCATCAAACAATATATGCATACTAATTTCAACAACATTAGTTCTTAAATTGAACACTCTATAACCTTTAGATTCGGTTGAGTATCCAAGAAAGATCGCTTTATCGGATTTTGCATCAAATTTTCCAATAAGATCTTTGTTGTTTAGAATGTAACAGTAACAACCAAAAATATGAAAGTAAGAAATGTTTGGTTTTCTGTTTTTCCAGATTTCGTATGGAGTTTTGTTGATGATTTTTCTGATAGATACACGATTCAAGATATAGCAAGAAGTGTTTATGGCTTCTGCCCAAAAATACCTTTCAACATTTGATTCTTCTAAAATAGTTCTTGCCATTTCTTGTAGTGTTCTATTCTTTCTTTCAACAACTCCATTTTGTTGTGGAGTTCTTGCACATGAAAGATTGTGAGATATACCAAGTTCATCAAAAAAGCTTTTGAATGAGGCATTTATGAATTCTCCTCCATGATCACTCCTTACAGAGATGATGCTGGAGTCCTTTTCATTCTGCACCTTTTTACAAAATGTTTTAAATGATTCAAATGCATCATCTTTTTGTTTTAAAAACAGAACCCATGTAAATCTTGAGAAATCATCAACAATAACAAAACCATATTTCATTCCTCCTAGACTTGTTGTTTTGACAGGCCCGAATAAATCTATGTGAAGTAGTTCAAGAGTTCTATTTGTTGTTACAAAATCTTTTGTATGAAAGCTGCTCTTGACTTGCTTACCTTTTGCACAAGCTTCACAGATTTTGTCTTTCTCAAAATTAAGTTTTGGTAAACCTCTAACAAGATCAAGTTTGGAGATTTTTGAAATAGTTTTCATGCTGATATGTCCAGCCCTTTTATGCCAGATCCATTTATCTTTATTGATTGATATAAAGCATGATTCATCAGGTAATTCATCCAGATATAACACATATAAATTTTTCATTCGCTTACCAGAGAACATAATTTTTCCAGTTTTGGCCTTCTTGATTTCACATACCTTTGGTTTGAAAATGACTTCGCATCCATTGTCGCACAACTGACTTATGCTTAATAAATTGTGTTTCAATCCTTCCACGTATTGGACATCATTTATTTGAGCAGAGTTTGTCTTACCAATTGTTCCATTTCCCTTAATTTGAGCTTGATCATCATTTCCAAATGTGACCGAACCACCATCCTTCTTGCTGAAGGTTATGAAACAGTTTCTATCTCCTGTCATGTGCCTTGAACAGCCATTGTCCAAGAACCAAGGCTTTCTCTTTGTATTTTGAAAACCAACCTGCAGGTGATATCATTTCAGTCTTAGGTACCCACTTTGTTTTGGGTCCTTGAGAGTTAGTTTTTAAGTGGTTTATCATTCTCGTTTTGGAAACAGCTGTGTTGTTTGTTGATTTTGAAATAGGTTTAGCAGTATATGATTTAGGAGAATTGAACTTTGGTTTAACAGATTTTTTGAAACGTTCAACTTGTAACTTTGAACTTTCTCCGTTTGGGGGATAAACTGGAGAACATTCTCCGTTTTGCTGTTTTTTTGAAACAATCTTGACAGGATGATTCTTATGTTTAAAAAGCTTCTTCTTTTCGATTTTTTCACCCCTTTTCCTGAAGTAGCATGCAAATTCTAGATGTCCAAGTTTTCTACAGTATGAGCATCTAGTCTTGCATTTTTCTTCCTTTCTTTCTGGAACAAAGAAGTTTTCATAAAGTTTGGTTTTTTGAGTTTGATTGAAACCAAGACCAGCTTTATCAAAAATTCCTATTTGAGATCCCATGATGTTATGAAAAGTTTCAATGGCTTTAATGAAGTTTAGTAAATCAGTTTTGAGAAGTTCGTTTTCATTTTTGAGTTGAACGTTCTCCGTTTGTAGCGCAGAATGTTCTTGACATTCTTCGCTTTCAAAAACTCTTGTTTCTTTCAATTCTTGAATCATCTTTTTTAATAAATTATTTTCAGTCTGATTTCTTTCCTTCTCTTCTTTCTCTTTATAAAACTGTTCTTTCAGAGAACTACATTTTTGAATAAGGAGATTTGAGTCATTTAGCAAGTTATCAAATTCATTTCCCATTTGTTGACATAAATGACATGGTTCAGAATTCATTACCTCATCTTCCTCTGTTTTTGCCATCAAGCATATGTTGGCTTCTTCTTCCTCTTCTTCTGTTTCTGATTCCTCTGAATCATCCCATGTTGCCATCATTGATTTCTTTTTGAAGGGAAATCGTTTTGGTGGATTTTTGTTTGATGGACATTCTGCCTTGTAATGTCCCAATTTGTTGCATCCAAAGCATGTGACTTGACTCTTGTCAATCTCTGTTTTAGGATTTCTGTTTTGAAATCCCTTTTTGATTTGATCTCTTCTTCTCATCATTCTTTGAATTCTTCTAGTGAGAAGCGCGATTTCATCAGCATCTCCTTGTTCATTCTCTTCTGATTCCTCTTCAACTGGAACTGTGATTTTTTCTTGAGAGACTTTCAGTGCTATTGCCTTTCCTTTCTTGACTGGTTTGTCTTCTTGCAATACTATCTCATGAGCTCTTAGAGTTCCAATTAGTTCTTCCAGAGGCAGTGACTCAAGGTTCTTGGCTTGGCTTATAGCTGTCACCATTGGTCTCCAAATGATTGGGAGACACCTCATGATTTTTCTTACTCTTTCTTGCACAGTATAGGCTTTGCCAAGAGAGCGCATTTCATTTACTATTGTGGTGAATCTTGAGTACATTTCATCAATGGTTTCTCCTTCTTGCATTTCGAACAATTCGAATTTCCTTATACCAATGTCTATCCTTGTTTCTTTGACATGGCTTGTTCCTTCATGGTGAGTTTGCAATGTATCCCAGACTTCTTTTGCAGTTGTGCATTCATCTACCCTTTCACTTTCTTCCCTGCTTAAAGCACATGATAAGAATAATTGAGCTTTAGAGTTTAGAAGTACCTTAGCTTTATCTTCTGCTGTCCAATCTGCTTCCTTTCTTAGAGCAGAATTCGAGTCATCTTGATCAACCCTTTGTGTGAAATCTCCATCTGTGATGATGCGCCACATTCCTGTGTCTTGAGATTTTAAGAACAACTGCATTTTGTTTTTCCAAAAATAATAGTCTGATCCATCAAAGAATGGAGGTCGATTTGAGGATCCTCCTTCAACAATGTATTTTGCTTTCGACATTCTTCTAGATCTTTTCTCTAACACTTGTTAGGTGTTTTTGAACTTTTTAGAGACGAGCTCTGATGCCAATTGAAATAACAATGTCGATTTACAAGAAAGGGGGGTTTGAATTGTAAATATGCCTTTTAAAAATTCCTGTTAAAACTTAAGAAAATAACTCAAGAATGATCTTGGTTATACACAGAAAACGGAGAACGTTCTTGGTTTATGTTATAAAACAGAGAACGTTCTTTAGTTAGCAGAAAATCAATCTATATTTTATCTCAAATGATTAATGCAGTATAATAAAGAAGGAGAAAGGGAAGAGAATACCACACAAAGATTTATCCTGGTTCACCCAACGTGGGTTACGTCCAGTCCTCACACTGTGAGATTTTCCACTAAGTGTTTAAAATGAAGATCCTTCTTAATCTTACAACACCTAGAATAAATCAACCTTGATCTATTTCGTTCTTAATTACTTTCCACCCAGAAAGCAATCACAACATCTATCTAACCTTGATAGGAAGCAATCTTAAAACAAACTATAAAGAAACTCTTATAGTTTGAGTTTTTACAAATGATTGAATTTGACAGAATCTGATATTGCTCAACTCTTGTTTGAGAATAGATTCTTTACAGAGTATCTAATGACAATTTCGCAGCTGATATGTGAATGTGCAGCAGTGGCTGTTTCGCGAATTGCAGAAAGTGATGTTGCCTCTGTTTTGCAGAATTTCAAGCTTAAGTGTGATTGTATAATGTTGATTACTTGGCACTTGAATTTCTTGCTGAGAACTGAGATAATGGCCTTCTATTTATAGGCTGGAGATGTACGAAATAGCTGTTGGAGAGGCCATGCTTTTTTGACTAAAACATTATTTTTAGAATAAAAATAATGCTGCTTTGAAAACAGCTTTTTGACTTTTGATGTTTTAGCATTGAAAGCACTTCTGTCCTTTCTTTGACATTTCTTCATTGATCTTGGATGGTACATTATTTGTCTTGAGTCTTGAGTGAAGCTAGAGGAGGTTGGAGAAGATTTGAAGCGAATTGCAGACTGAAACAGAGAGGATGCAAGGCTGCTGTTGATGTGCAGAAAACGGAGAATGATTAACGTTCTTGGTTTTATCAGTTTGAACGTTCTTGAGCTTCAATAATCATTCTGGAGTTCCCGTTTTGAATGTTCTACCGTTTATCGAGGTGCCACCTATCACGGGTCTGCACGATTTACTAAAAAGCGTAAACCATAAACGTACTGCCTATCACGGGCCCGTACCGTTTATCGAGGTGCCACCTATCACGGGTCTGCACGATTTACTAAAAAGCGTAAACCATAAACGTACTGCCTATCACGGGCCCGTACCGTTTATCGAGGTGCCACCTATCACGGGTCTGCACGGCTTACTAAAATAACGTAAATTGTAAATGTACCGCCTATCACAGGCCAAAGTACTATTTATCAAGGTGCCACCTATCACGGGTCTGCACAATTTACAAAAAAGCGAAAACCATAAACGTACTGCCTATCACGGGCCCGTACCGTTTATCGAGGTGCCACCTATCACGGGTCTGCACAATTTACAAAAAAGCGAAAACCATAAACGTACTGCCTATCACGGGCCCGTACCGTTTATCGAGGTGCCACCTATCACGGGTCTGCACGATTTACAAAAAGCATGAAAATGCATGAGCATATACTGACTCCATCCACAACAATCGTTAAGCAAATGCAGATATTAAAAAAAACGTAAACCATAAACGTACTGCCTATCACGGGCCCGTACCGTTTATCGAGGTGCCACCTATCACGGGTCTGCACGATTTACAAAAAGCGAAAACCATAAACGTACTGCCTATCACGGGCCCGTACCGTTTATCGAGGTGCCACCTATCACGGGTCTGCACGGTTTTCAAAACGACATTAAATAAATAAGTCATTAAGAGATTCCCCGTTCTTAATACCGATTTATCTTAATGATTTTCAAAACAAAACGTTAAGCAAACAGTCATATTAAGAGATTCCCCATTCTTAATACTGATTTATCTTAATGATTTTCAAAACAAAGCGTTAAGCAAACAGACATATCAAGAGATTCCCCATTCTTAATATACTTTTGACTTAAACGATTTTCACACAAAATATTCAGTAAACGAGTCATTAAGAGATTCCCCATTCTTAACACTCATTTACCGGAACGATTTTCAAAAACGATCGTTAAGTAACCGGGACATTAAGAGATTCCCCATTCTCAACGCCCAGTTAACTTAAACCTTTTCCTCAAATGCACATTAAGTAAACCGAGGTATTAAAAGATTCCCCATTTTTAATACTCGTTTAACTCTAATGGTTTTCAAATTCCACGGAAACAAACTCAAACATACTCTCACATTCAAACCATAATTCACAACAACCACACCAATTAACAAACATCAAGTATGGACACGCCAAATACAACGAACACAAATCAAAGCCAACATAACACCCAGATACATCAAATTTCATTTACTCATAATCGTACACAATGACTTCAAATTCATTTACCACGAAACATTCATCATTATAAACAAAACCTAACTCTAAGGTTTTACCCATAACGCACTAGTTTCGTTTTTCCCCAAATCGATACATTTAACCCTAACAAATTCCTTCCCACACAACCACAGATAAGTCCCTAATGCAACTAGAAGTTTGGAAGGAGCCCTTACCTCAACGTTAGCTTTAACGTGCGTTTCCGGTACCGCGAGTAATTTCGGTAAAATCTCCGCTCGCAACTTCGCCTCCAAATAGGTCCCCTAGCACCGTAGCGTGGTGGTGAGCAACTTTCCCTTCTATCTCTTCGAGAAATGAGGTTTGGATCTAGGAGAAACGGAGGGGTTTGTGTTTGGATCTCAAAAACCGTTTTTCTTCGTTGTCGAATCGATGAGGAAGAGTGGAGTTGCGAAAACCTTGATCTAACTCTCACCCAACCTTGGGTTACTAGTTTTGAAGAAAAGAAAGCGACGAAAATGAAAACGGGAGAAAGGAGAGAAATTGGCCGCGGGAGAGGAAGAAGACGATGGAATTTTTCTAATTTTCCTTCCTTTCTTTTTCTTTCCTTTGTTTTTCCTTTCTTCCTTTTTCCTTCCTTCCTTTTATACTATTTTCTTTTCTTTTTCCTTCCTTCTAGTTTTCCTTTCTTTTTCCCTCCAAACAAACATATATAGATAATAATTATAACTTAACAAATATCTCAAAATATCTAGATATTTGTTAAATTACCGTTTCACCCGAAACGCATTGAATTATCCGTAAAGGATTCACCGCAGTTAAATTCAATTTATTTATCGACGAGAAATTTCAATTGGCATCAAAATATCTTTTTGATTATAAAACTCCAAAATATTATTAACTTTGGCTTAAAAGCCTCCGAGCCAAAATCCAAAATACACCAAAAATGCATAAATGGTACTTTAAAATTATGGGTCTTACAACTTGGCTGCCTTCCACATCAATTCCTTAAGCCTCTTCCCTAGGTGAATTTTTCTGAAGTTGTTATAGAGGTGTCTTACACAAAATATTTGTTCCACCCCAGAAAGCAACTCATCCATTGCAGGCAATAGTCCCTTACATAAACAACAAAAATTAACATAAATAAATAATGAATATGGACTTTAACGTGTGCTCTAAAGGTTTTTTAATACAGTAAATTCTGCATTAACAAAGGGAAATACATATCCAAAGTCAGAAAGGAGGAATTATTTACAGATATTTGATGAAGAAGAGGAAAATGGTCTAAATAAAAACTACAAGTCCATATTAGGGCAAGTGGAGCTTGATGAGTTACCTAGATGAAAAACACATTATTGAACACCCAAGAAAAAACAAGACTTAATAGAGTTGTTGGCCCCATAAAAATGAAGGAATAAGTCTAACATAAATAAATGAAGGAATAAGTCTAACATAGAGTTGTTGGCCCCATAAATAAATTACCATAAATAAATAATGAATAATTGAACTTAAATGAGTACCTTTTGCTGATCAGATATGAAGGTGTAGAACTTGCATGCTTGTTGTCCACCCAAGTCATCAATTAATAATCTAAGGAACCAAGTCCATGAATCTCTTGTCTCACCTTCAACTACAGTCAGGGCAATTGGAAGCATTTGGTCATTTGGATATCTACCCACAGCAACAAGAATCATACCCCCATAATACCCTTTAAGGAAACAACCATCAAGACCAATTATTGGTCTAGAAATCAGGAAACTCTCTTTACATCCATTAAGACACATATATAGGCGTTGAAAACTAGGTAAAAGTGGTATGTCCACATAGTCAGTTACCGTTGAATTTGTAGCTTGGACTTCTAACTTAACATTACTATTTGGATTTGATCTTAATAACTCATGAGAATAATCATACAATCTTATATATTGCTCTCTGAATGATCCATCAACCATATAAATTGCAACCCTACGTGCCCTGAATGCCTTCATCTTACTCACTCCAGCGTTCCACTTTTAATGAACCTTGTTAGAAATATCTGTAATTTTTATGCTCGGGTTCTCCTTCACTGTTGAGTACAATCTACTTTCGAGCCAACTTGATCTCATAAATTTGACTTTATACTCTCTATTACATGAATGTGTGTCAACTAGTTTCCTAAGTTGCCATGTATCTTCATCGGGTAACTTTGCACAATAGGCAAACCATTCACAACCTTCCTTGCATTTAACTCTCACTCTTAGATTGTCATTTTTTATAAACTTCAAATCCCTCCCATTATGAATGGCATATGTTGTCATAGCCTCCTTAAATTTTTCTTTACCGGTGAAAAGGCTTCCTAAAACCCACTTATAATCTTCCATTTTTTTTGGCATGACAAATAAAAGATACTTCTCTTTAGTGCCCTCTTCATCACCATTTTCTTGTGATTCATCACTCTCCAATTCCTCCGTAAAATAATCTTCATCACAAAATTCCTTCTCAGTTGGTTTTACACGCTTCTTTCTATTTGAAGCGAAATTCAAAGAGTCATCACTTGACACATTAACCTTCGCATCTTCATCCACAATATGTTCTTTCTCAACACGGATCTTCTTATGTCTCCCTCTTTTGTTACCAGTACTTACTAGTACTAGACCCTTTCTTACTTGCACTATTCCTCTTCTCAATTTCAACTTCACACTCGGTTTCCTTACCACCTACCCCTCCTTGTCCTTCCAGTCCATCACCACCTATTTGGACCTCATCAAACCCATCATTCATGGGCAGTTCATCATCTGAGTCTCCAAAAATTACATTAACGATACTGTCATCACTATCAGAGCCAAGATTGTCTTCTGTTTGGGTTGCTTTTTTGGTTGGTCCATGTGTATCATTCACTCCTTGGGCAGCTTCTTGATGGGCCTGTTTATCTTGATCTTTTTGAACCTCAGTCTGCACATTATCCACAAATACGAGCTGAGATATTGGATGAATAAGATACAAATTCAATTTCCCATTAGCCTTTGCAAAATTTACCATTTCTATAGCCCCAATGTAATTTTCCAGAAACTTTTTCTCACCATACACTTCATACCAAATACTAATAACTTCAGGATACCTCATTTGTTTAATAATATCCAAAATTTCAAAGTAACTCCACCTGTCAGCATCACATTTCCAATTTGACACTTCACCTTTGTACACTTCCATTGCGTCATCCAAAAAATACCATCCATGATGGACATCAATAAAAAAAGACATCTATTCTGCTTTTTATACATTGAAAAGACAAAAAAAAAACTCATCAATACAAAACTATAATCAAATAGTAGGGACCACAAAACTGACCCCATAGTCTTAGAAAAAGAGTGAGGAATATGTATGTGTGGACCACAAACCCTAGATCCCAATAAACAACACAAACAACACATGCAATAATCAACTCATTCACAAATCAAACACATGCAAATAATAAATACCATAACAACCCAACTAAGCCCTAAACCCTAAAAAAGAGTCACTACCCCATTAAAATGACACTTACAAACTAAATAAAGGAGCTACAATCACCAACAAAATCAACTTCATCCAACAAGCAAAGATTACCAAAATAAGAACTGAATTGCAAACTGAGACAATTTGGGAACATAATGAAACTTACTTGCTACTGAGAATGCGAGGAAACTGAAATCGTCAACTGAATAGCGACTTCATCTTCGCTTTCTCTGAAGAAAACTGCGAACTGGACAAATGAAGAGAAATTGAAAATGAATCGTGAATTTAGGATAGTGAAGACAAATGAGAAAGTTAGGGTTCATGAATTTGGGAATTTGGAGAAGGGAGATGACAACAGAAACCAAACAACATAAAGAGAAATGGGAGAGAAAATCTAAATAAAGAGAAAATGGAGGAGGGATTTTTTAACGTTTTCCTAACAGAACCTCACTTAAAGGGTAACCCTGAAATTATTTAAAAACATAAAGGAACAAAACGGGAAAAAAAAAAGATAAAGGGCTAAATCGTTAACTGAAATTAAGTTAAGGGACTATAGGTGGTATTTAGCCATATATTTTGCAAAGGGAAATTTGTATGATTTCTTAGTTATAAAGTGTTGAAATGTAGTTTAAAAATAACTCTTATTATGAATTTATCAATTTATTTTTCACTACATAACTCAAATCAATTTATCCAAGATGGGTTCAAAAACCAAAAAGAAAACTACTTTATCCAGTACCATAGTAATTAACTCATTTTAATTCCTCATTTATATAAAGAAAAGTGTACAAATAAAAAAATTAATATTATCAATATCATAAATACATAGTAGAAAATATTGTATTGAAAATGATGTAAATATTATTAATTAAAAGGTACACTTCAAAAAAAAGTGTATTAGACTAATGAGGGTTCGGTCTTGGGGAAAAGGTTAGACTTCTACAGTGTGGTGAACCGAATTTGAATCTCTGCTGAGATAATATTATTAATGAATATGAGCACTTCTAGTTAAGGGAATCTATGAGAAACCAGAAGAAAAAAATGCATTTGAAATTAAAAGGTCATTCATTTTGAGACAATTTTTTATGTAAATGAGTTAATTATTATGACACATGAGTACAAACTTGTAGGGGTGTTGCGTAAAATTCCACAAGTGTACCAATTTGCCAAAAAGTAGTATATAAGAATATCGTATCCACCTAGATTAATTTAACAATTACTAAACTAATCAAGATTTTATATTATATATACTAATAAAAATTATTGTTGGTTTGTGATAACGAAAATGTAACAATAGCTTAAGAATTAAAACGATAGTATATAACAACACAACTTTGAATTAATGGAAATTAAACATAGGGTCATGATTTCATTTGTGATATCAATACCCCAAATCTTAATTTTATATGGTCTTATTTGTTTTCTCAATTATCAATCCATCTTTAAAACTATATGCAAAGATTCGTCGTTCAACGAAATATTTTTTCCCCTAAATTGATTCTTTGATTGATCATAAAAAAAAATATAATTAAGAGAAAGTATAAAGAATCAAAAGGTTGAATGATTAAAAGATTAGTATTTATGTTTCATCATACAAGAATCATAATCTCAATCATCATATAGATCTACCAATTAATTGTAGTTGATCACTAGTCAATTGATTGGTTAAGGCATACAAAGGTTGGTCATCCCAAACATTCAAATAAAAAAATAGAATAATTTAATTGCCATAAACAACAAAAATCTAAGATAAAACTAGAATTAAAACTAAGACATAGTAAAAGGTATTTTAATCACAAGATTTACCAAAGACCATATAAGATAGTTTAGTTACTTATTGACGTATAGAAAATAAAGCAAATGATAGAATTGTTCATCATATAAGAAAAAATGTATAAAACCCTAAAAGAGTATGAATTTTTGCTCAAAAATTTGAGACACTTTACTCCAACGCACTGTCAAGTTTCCAAAGTGTTTGTATTTTTTTTTCTATTTTTCTCCTATTTTTTTTATGATAGATGCAGCTCTTTTTATGATAATAAGAGCATTATAATCGTAAAATTCAATATCTTTGAAGTGTGCCACAAACCTCGTCCTTGCACTCATAAGCGTTGAGGCAAAATCACGAAATTAGTGTTTTAAGGATAATCCAACGGTTAATTAAATCACTAATTATGATTATGATCATATTGACATTTAACTTGTGTTTTTAAGTGATTTATTCAAAGATAGGTAATCAAACATATTCATGCAAAAATAATGTGGTTCTCCTTAAAAAATCAAGAACATTATTGTCATCACTTGTGATCTCATATCATGTCATATATAGACCAAGATATACTTTACAAAGCTAAGAGTTTTCTTGAAGAATCTTCAAAATCAATAAAGAAATGATTAGAAAAATGATCAAAAGAACATTATGGATGTTTCCTATTGAAGACAAAGTCAAGATACATTATTTTGTATAGTCCAAACTACAAATTAAGAGTGTCAAAAACTGCTAATTAGTGTTCAAGCTCACAACTTGAAATGAAGGTCCAAAAGAAGAAAACAACCTCCATATTGATGTCCACATTAATCTCCAAATTGATGGGCTATGAGCAAGGACAACAAGGACTGAAGTACGTTTTGCTTACTCTATTATGCAGAAAGCTTTGCATGCTTCTGATTGAGAACAATATCAACTGACATGTTACAGTTCATTATCACACTCATTCATGTTTTCATTCAGACTAAAAAGCAAGAAAGTTATGGGTTTAACAAATAAAATTTTGGACAAAAATAAGAACATGTGCTTAATATATTTAAACAGAACTAACAACCAGCTAATGTGTCTCACGGCTATATTTAATCTGATATGAGTTTCTCAAAGTTCTCTTCATCCATAAAAAGAAGATCAATGAGAAGACAAATGCAAGAGTTTACAAAGCAATCAATCTACACTTGATCATTTAATCTCAAGTAGAAAAGCTTTTCTCTGAAGTAAAACTCTAGCTCTCTCACTGTGTATATAGATCATCCTATTGAGTTCTTGTTGTTAATCAATCTCCAATAAGTGTCTAGAATTATTTTGATCACAAACACTTTTATCATATACATCATTTTGTAACTCAAGTTCATCTCTTAAGTTAAATTGAATGTGTAGAACAAATCCTGTTAGGATTGAAAGGTAATTTTTAAAATCTTATCTAGACTGAAAGGTGACTGTCAAAATTCCTTTCAATGCTGAAACGTGAAAGTTGTAATTGATCAAGTGTGATCAAGAAATAAAGTGCAAAGGCAAAATGTTATGTGTTAAGCATATTAGTGGAAAATCTCACATATTAATATCATGAGGGCTGAAAATAGCCCACTTTGGGTGAACCAAAGTACATCTTTGTGGAATCTTCTTATCCCTACCTATATTTATTTTACACTCACCGATCACATTTCACTTAGAACTAATTCGTCTTGTTTATTTCTAATGCATCAAGAACATTCTAGACATTCGGTTTTAACCAAGATTATTCTTGTGTTAATTTTAAACTAAGTACGGGAATCAAAATTTTAAAAATGATCACAACTCAAACCTCATTTCTTGTGATTGATATTGTTACTTCAATAAGTTGGAGTATTAGACTTGATACTTTTGCATTAAAAAATTAGATTTGATCAATTTGAATTATTTTATCATCTCATGGTCAATTTTGCAAATACGATAAATAAATAAATAAATAAATAAGAATAAGTTAAAATCAAAACTATAAAATAAGATAAAATAGATGATAAATACTCTATTAAAATCCTATAAAAATAGGTTTATCAACTTCCATCACTTAACTTTTGTTTTTCATCAAAGTCTCACTTTAAGCCAAAGTTAAAGAAATAAGAGCACCATAATTAAATTTTTTTAATTTGGGCATGAATCATTATGAATTGTTTAGACTAAATCAAACACCATTTACACCATTTCAGTTAAGTAAAATGAATTCACACATTTCAAAGTGTGTGTGGTTAACCTCATTGCTTCTTAGCATTCAAACCCTTAGACTTTCTTCAATCAATTTATTTGATCTTTCTCATTCGTAAAGTTTCATTCTTATCACAGAACATAAAGGTTTATTTTTCTCAAGTACTAGGGACATATTTATTTGATTTAACTAGACATGAAACTCGCACGATTGGATGCGCTTATCATGCCACTTTTTTTGGTGCGCTCCTTATAAACTTTGACATTTTCATAAGCTTCAAAACGAAACTCACGTTATTATTTTTGTTGATTATTTTTGTTTTTAGGAAATAACTTCAACTGCAAGCTCTTTCAGATAAGTCACTTTTACTTTCTCTAATTTATTAATTCATTTAGTTGATTTGAATATTCTACATTGAGGACCATGCTTTATTCAAGTATCGAGGGGAGGAATTATATTTTGACGCTACTCATTATAGTACTTGTTTGTTGACTTATTTTACAAGAATTATGTGTAAGAATGAAGATTATTTTTTCTAAAATATCATTACACCTTTTGCTTGACTATCAGTGCAAGTAATCCTCAAGCTACTCAATGAAATAGCACTTCATCTCATCTTTTACTAGGGATGGCAATAAAATCCGCACCCGCGGGTACCCACCCAAATCCGCTTGATTTGGGCGGGGAAAATCTGTTTTAATTGGGTGTGGATGCGGGTGCAGATTTTCCCCGACATTAAAATTTGGGGGCGGGGACGGGTTTGGGGTTGTGATATCTACCCCGCACCCGAACTCGCCCCGCAAGTAATATTATTACAATTTTTTAATTTTATATACATATACATATTTAATATTCTTTTAACTATTAAAAGTTATAATTTTATCTCTATAGAAAATATTTTTTAATTTTATTATTATTTAATAATAATTATTTTATTATAATAAATATGATTTTTAAATTTATAATTATATATATATATATATATATAATGCAATTTTAAATTTTATATACATATATATATTGAATATACTTAATATTTTTTTAAATATTAAAAATTATAATTTTATCTCCATAAAAAATATTTTTTTTTATTTTATAATTGTCTAATAACAATTATTTTATTTTATTAATTATAATAGATATGATTTTTAAATTTATAATTATATATATATATGAACGGGTGTAGGTGTGGACAGGGAAACCCAAATTCCGTTGCGGGCGGAGATGGGTGTCTAAATTTTACATCCGCTATGAAACGGGGGCGGGTATAGGTTTTTCTCGATTAGTTGGGTGCGGGTGTGGAGGAGGCGAAATCCGCCTCCGACACGCCATGTTGCCATGCCTACCTTTCACATGATTGCTAGTGTGAGTAACCCCAAGACTAAATAGTGAGACAATGTTTATTATTTAGACTAATGAAAGTTATTGTTGGTCCGCGATAACGAAAATGTAACAATAGCATAAGAATTAAAATGAGAGTATATAACAACACAACTTTGAAATAATGGAAAGTAAACTTACGGTCATCATTTCGTTTGTAATATCAATACCTCAAATTGTAGTTTTATATGAATTCTTATTTCTTTTCTCAATTATCAATCTCTCTTAAAAATTATTAGCAAAGATTCGTCATTAAATGTAATATTATTTTCTATAAATTAATTCTTTGATTGATCATATGAAAAACATAATTAAGAGAAAACATTAAAAATCAAGAGGTTGAATAATTGAAAGATTAGTATCTATGTTTTATCATACAACTAATCTCAATTATCCTATAGATGTACCAATTAATTGTAGTTGATCACTACTCAAGTGATTGATTAAGGCATGCAAAGGTTGGTCCTCCCAGACATGTAAATAAAATAATAGAATAATTCAGTTGAGATAAACAATAAAAATCTAAAATAAAACAAGAATTAAAACTAAGACATAGTAAAAGGTTATTTAATCACAAGATACACCAAATACCCTAAAAGAGAGTTTAGTTAACCATTGACATAAAGAAAATAAAGCAAATAATTGAATTATTCATTAATTAAAAGAAAATAAATAAAATCCTAAAAGAGTATGAATTTTTGCTCCAAAGTTTGAGACACTTTACTTCAACTCCAAGCGCTCTAGTTTCTAAGGTGTGTCTTTTTTTTCTCTTTCTAATTTTCTCCATGATTATGTTTCTCCTCCATTTTTTTATGATAGGTGCGGCTCTTTTTTATGATAGCAAGAACATCCTAATAATTTCATGCAACAATTTTCCCCTTCTTCAGCAACATTTTATTTTTATAAAATTCAATTTCCTTGAAATGTTCAACAAACCTATTTCTTCCACTCATAAGTTACAGTATTAAACTTGATATTTTTCACTACAAACATAAAAGGTTTTACCAATTTGAATATTTTATCATCTCATGGAGAAAAAACACGAGGAGGTCTGGTGTACCCACTATAACAAGCCGCACCACACAAGAGAGAAGTGCTGGAAATTACATGGAAAACCCCCAAGCCGAGAATGGGGGCCGAAAGGAGGCCCTCCTATAAAAGGAGGGCAAGGGCAAACACACATTGCTAATGGACAAAGTGAAGAATCTGTCCAGCTAAATCATGAAGAGATAGAACGGATAAGATCCTTCCTTAGTAAATTGGAGAAGCCCACAGGTACATGCTCCTTAACATATTCTGGTAAGTTTCCACTTTCTTTTGGGTTTAATGTTTCAAATACACCATTTACACATTACTGGATATTAGACTCTGGAGCCACTGACCATATGACCCCTTTACCCAAATACTTCTCCACATATTCCCCATGTCCTAGCAATAAGATAATTTCCACAGTAGATGGAACCCTTATAACTGCAGCAGGACAAGGAGAAGTTCAAATAAGCCCATCCATAACATTAAAAAATGTCCTTCATGTCCCTAAACTGTCCACCAATCTGATTTCTATACAAAAACTCACAAAAGATCTCTCATGTAATGCTGTTTTTCATAGCAATTCTTGTATACTGTAGGACAAGAACTCGGGAAGGACGATTAGACATGCTAGAGAATGGAATGGCCTATACTACATGGACGATCCTAATCTGCCTACCAAGAGCCGCTCTCTCATATCTGAATCTACCATGACCAATAAAGAGAAAGCTAAACTATACCATTGCCGGCTAGGACACCCTTCATTTCAAGGTGTAAAAGTAATTTTCCCTTCCTTGTTTAAAAATTTAAATGTGGAGAGTCTCCATTGTGAGGTGTGTGAGCTTGCTAAACACAAGCGTGTACCTTTTCCCATTAGCAATAAGATGAGTCCTTTCCCTTTCTTTCTTGTTCACACTGATGTATGAGGTCTTGCCTATGTTCCTAATATCTTAGGTGCTAAATGGTTTTTAACGTTCATAGATGATTGTGCCCGAGTGACTTGGGTTTTTCTATTGAAACAAAAATCTGAAGTTAGCTCCGTGTTTTTTCAGTTTGTCTCAATGATTAAAAATCAATTTGGGGTCGGTATCAAAAGAATTAGGTCTGATAATGCCAAGGACTACTTTAACCTTGTACTAAACTCTTTTTGCCAAAAGGAAGGGATAATCCATGAGTCCTCATGTGTGAACACACCCCAACAGAATGGGATTGCAGAAAGAAAAAATGGGCACCTATTAAATCAAACTAGAGCTCTACTTTTTCAAAACCATGTTCCTAAGAGATTTTGGGGGGAATCTCTTCTTACTGCCACCTACCTAATCAATAGGTTACCCACTAATGTATTCTTAGGGTACTCTACCACACAAAAGAGATACAAGTGTTTTCACCCTCTATCAAAAAGATTCTATGTGTCAAGAGATGTCACCTTCAACGAACAAGAGAGCTACTTCAAGCAGCCTCATCTTTAGAGGGAGAATGTAAGAGAAGAAGATGAGACTCTCATGCTTCCAAATATGACATTTGGACCTGAAATTAGGATAAATGGCATTGCTGTCCCTGAAATTGAGAGAAGAACAGAACCTGCACCTGAACCAACAGCAGGACCTGCACCTGAATAAATAGCAGGACCTACACCTGAATCAACAACATGACCTACACCTACAGCAGGACCTGCACCTGAACCAACAGCAGGACCTGCACCTGAATCAACAGCAGGACCTACACCTGCACCTGCACCTGAACTAACAACAAGGCCTGCACCTGAACCTGCACCTAATGGTGGACAATTTGGGAAAAATCTGGCATATTCAAGGAGAGAAAAGGCCATTCTAGAATCTGGCAATGTCCAAGAATCCAACCCATCATCACTGCATGAGGTAACACCTTCGAATCCTATAAACTCCAATGATTCTAATGAGTTTGTTTCTAAAAATCTAGAAGCACAGGTGGACCAAAATCTAGACCTACCCATTGCCCTTATAAAGAGAACTAGAACATGCACCCAACAACCACTTTACCCACTATCAAATTTCTTATCCTTTGAAAAATTCTCACCTACTCATAAAACCTTTCTCACAAACCTCAACTCCACACACACACACCTTCCTCTGTATCTGAAGCATTATCTGACATGAAATGGAAACAAGCCATGGATGTGGAAATGGAGGCGTTAAACAAGAATATGACCTGGAAACTTGTCACCCTACCAACTGGAAAAAAACCAGTAGGATGCAAGTGGGTATATACAGTTAAATACAGGGCTGATGGGACCATTGAACGTTAAAAGGCAAGATTAGTGGCCAAAGGCTTCACTCAAACCTATGGAGTTGATTACTTGGAGACATTTGCCCCGGTTGCTTAGATGAACACGTTCAGAGTAATATTGTCATTAGCAGCAAATCATGATTGGGACCTGCAGCAGTTTGATGTGAAAAATGCATTTTTACATGGAGACCTTGAAAAAGAAATATACATGGAGTTGCCCCCTGGTTACACTGGACAGGTTGCTTCTGGAACTGTTTTCAAGCTAAGAGAGGCTCTATATGGGCTAAAACAATCTCCAAGAGCATGGTTTGGAAGATTCACCAAAGTTATGACAGGTCTAGGCTACAAACAGAGCCAAGGGGATCACACATTATTTATCAAACATTCAGTTTCAGGGGGAGTAACAATTTTATTGGTGTATGTAGATGATATTATAGTTAGTGGGGATGACAAAAAGGAGCAGCAAGTGCTAAGTAAATGCCTTGCCACGAAATTCGAGATCAAGACATTAGGGAGACTTAAATATTTTCTGAGAATTGAAGTTGCCCATTCCAAGAAAGGAATCTTCATATCTCAACAAAAATATATTACTGACTTGCTTAAAGAAACAGGGAAGACAACTTGCAGACCAACAAGTACTCCAGTTGACCCAAATATAAAGTTGGGAAGTGCGGTGGAGGATATTGTCGTGGACAAGGAAATGTATCAAAGACTTGTGGGCAGGCTTATTTACTTATCTCATACTAGACCAAACATTGCTTTTGCTGTAAGTCTAGTCAACCAGTTTATGCACCAACCAAAGGAAACACATTTACAAGCTGCTCTTAGAATTATCCAGTATTTGAAAGGGACCCCAAGAAGAGGGATTTTGTTCAAACGAAACAAAAGTGTATGTCTTGAAGCATATACGAATGCAGACTACGCAAGGTCAGTGGTAGATAGGAGATCAACTACTGGATACTGCACCTTCCTTGGTGGAAATCTAGTGACTTGGAAGAGCTAAAAACATAGTGTAGTAGCAAGATCGAGTGTTGAAGCAGAATTTCGAGCAATGGCCCACGAAATATGTGAACTTCTATGGCTGAAGATTATATTGGAAAACTTGAAGATAAGGTGGGACGAACCTATGAGGTTATATTGTGACAATAAATCTGCAATTAGTATAGCCCACAACCCGGTGCAACATGATAGAACTAAACATATAGAGGTTGACAAACAATTTATCAAGGAAAAACTGGACAGTGGCATGATTTGCACACCATATGTATCCACTCAGAATCAACTTGCAGACATACTCACCAAGGGGCTGAACTGCATTAACTTTGAAGGAATTATATCCAAGCTGGGAATGGAAAACACCTATTCACCAGCTTAAGGGGGAGTGTCAAAACCGTGATTCTCCTTATGTATTTTAGGAAGTTTTATATTTGTTGTATTTCTGTAACAGTTGTATCTTGCTATTATTAGGTTTATGTATTTAGGATCAATCCCATAATCATAGGGATCTGTTTCCTTAGAATTAGCCGTCCATATTTCCTAAAATAAGCTGCAGGCTCATGTATATATATAGGTCCAGTGACCTCATAATAATATAAGAAAGAATATTATTCCTTCTAAATTTAAGATGTCTCTATGTTGATGATTTGCTAGTTATTGACATTAATGAAACTTAAATACATCAGTTCAAGGATAGAATGGAAACGAAGTTTGAAATGACATATTTGGGCACATTATCATACTTCCTTGTTATTGAATTTGTGATAAAAAGAATTGAATCTTTATGCATCAAAAGAAATATGCTAATGATGTATTAAAGAGAAGAATATGACGAGTTGGTTTATCCTGCAACACTCAAGCAAATTGTAGGATCCTTGAGCTATTTTTGCAACACAAGGCCATACATTGCATATAGTGTTGGAATGGTCAATAGGTATATGAAGAAGCCTAAACATCTCACTACATGACAACAAAAAGGATTTTGAGTTATATTAAAGAAACCAATGAGCATGTACTGCTATATCCCATAAAATCAAATGGAGATGAAGCTGGACTGGCTGGCTTCACTGATGCGGACTGGTGTGGAGATAAAGATGAGAGGAAGAGCACCATGGCAATGTGTTTATGAATAATGAGCCATTAATCTCACAATGTTCAAGGAAGCAAAGCATAATAACATTGTTCACTTGTGAAGCTGAATATGTGGCTGCATCGTGGGGGTTTGTCAAGCTATGTGGCTGACATAATTAATGATGGAACTGGGGCTGAGAAATAATGAAGCTGTAAAGATGAAAATAGACAATAAATCAACAATAGATTTAGTAAAACATCCAAGTGCTCATGGAAGAAGCAAACACATAGAAACAATGTTCCATTTCTTATGAGATCAAATGATAAAAGGCAAAATAAAGCTAGAACACTACACTATCAATGATCAAAAGACTGATATTCTAACCAAGAGTTTGAAGAGAGTGAAGTTCTAAGAAATGAGAGATAAGATTGAATTAACATCACTTTAATCATTTTGAATTAGGAAGAATGTTATATAGTTAGTTCAACATGACTTGTATTGGTTAATAGGTAGTTAAGGATGGTAGAATATGGTTAGGAATTTAGTTAGTTTGTTACAACATGTATTGTAGCAAACTGTTTGATAAATAAAAAAAGGCTGAGAACATTACTTGTGCATCAAGTAACATCAATAAACTTGATTCAATTCATTATATTGTTTCCAATTCCAATTCCTATCATTCCTTAATCAGTTCCAACAGAAATTTGTCATAGCATAAATTTTTGGAAATGGATGTCCTTGTTTAAGGCCTATCATTGGAGGTCCCCATTTATGTTGTAATGGAAGGTTACGAGTCGCTGTTTTTCACTCGTTTCTTTTCATGGGATCACTGAAAAACAAATGTAAGTCTTCTCCCTTCCATGTTATAAATAATAATGAGTAATTACTATTAAGAAATGTGATCAGTAGTTTGTGAATGCCTCTAATTAAGAAGACTAATTTACCAATACTAATAAAGATTATTAATTTACAAACTTACTCATGATTTGAGAAGGAAATCCTTGCTTTATATGCTAATCAACTTTTATATATAAATCCTTGTTTTGCCACAAAACAAACTATGCAACTGTCAACAAATTCTCAGAAGGATGGAAATGTGGATGGTGAGAATTTATTGATATACCTTCGAGTGGTTTCTCTGAATCCAGTAACCGACACCGGTTTAACCAAAAGAGAGGTACATCCTGAACTGAGGAAATCTAGCAGTCAGTTTTCTCATATTCACTCAACCTTTTCTACTTTCCATCTTGCTCTTTCTTCCTTTTGGTTAGATTGTCTGTGAGAGCTTGTGGAAACACTTTATGACATATTCATAATTTGTTTTCTGCTTTCATAAGCTCTCCAATATATAACTTTTGAAAATTTTAAACCTTAATTGACTTTAAAAATAACTTATATATAAGCACTTATATGATAAGAGCTTATACTATAAGCTCTTAATTAAGTTGCTATCCAAACATTTGTTGGGTTTGAAGTCTTATAATCTCCGATTTTTTTATTATTCACCTTACTAGAAGCAGGAGTGGTCCATATGAAATAAGCATTCACTGAATCACTTTCCACATGCTAGATATTCACAATATTTTACTCTCTAAAAGCCTTAACTGATGAAACTAGGCCAATTTATCTTATGAAGAGTTCCACGAAAAGTTTGGAATGTCAAAATTTGCCTTTCTACAAACTCCCTATATGGAAACAAAAAAACTGAAGATGTCACTTAATCTATTTTAGAGGATGGACAACAAATTTTCCTGTGTTTTAACTGTGGCACTAGACTACAATATTTAAGGATCAATCAATCACTACTTAGCAAGATGAGCATTTCTCTTGTACCCCACCCCAAACTTAAAAAAATGTTATTCCATGAGCAAGTCTAAAATTAAAATTTTGCCAAGTCATGAAATTAAGATTTTACCTAACTCCAACTAGGGTTTTAGGATAAAAATAATATTTTTAGGCCATTGGCTTGTAATAGATATAAGTACACAAAGAAATGACTTCAGGCTCAAAGGGGCTAGCAAAAGATAAAAATTTATTCAGGATAGGCACAAATGTTCAGAAGGTACCAAGAAAAATGTTGCAATATATGCACCGATTACAAGTAAACACATTGTAGAGAAAAAAAAAAATAATTTCTAAAGAAATGGTACATGTTAGAATATCACACAATGAAAAATATAAGTGTTTGGACACAGACCTCACCTGATAGGTAATGAGGAAACTAAATATTGAAGTGTCATGTTAAATGAATTGTCAATAATCATTTTGTTTTTCATATGAAAATAAATATGGGTGACCCAAGACAACCAAAGTTGTAAGTTGAAGATATAATTTATGAAACAATAAACATAATAAGTATATTTCAAGAGAGTTGCTTGAACAAGTGCACATTAATTCAAAATCTTAAAAGAAAAAATTAACAACACATATATCAACTTTGGGGATAGCGACTCATTTCATTAATTCAAGTTAAAGTTAATATAAGATAAAATACTAAAAAAAAAATACAATAAAAAAAAATTAAAAATAAACAGATGCACCCGCCTCAATCATGATACTGGTGAAAGTCAAAATTCAAGTCGATTCCAAAGTCATTAAAGAAGGCACCGCCCGACGCTGAAGCACCACCTTGATTAGAGGAGTGGGTGGAACTAAGGTGGGGGAATAATGTCATATTTGTGTTGATAGAAATTAGTTAGGCTTATGTGCTCATGATTGGCATTCCTAAACCTCTGAGCATATGCCATCTAGTCATGCTGGTTAGTCAACCAAGCAAGGGATGTCCCTCCAAACGAATGGCAGTCTTGCAAATTACATAACCACATCATCCAAAACTGGTGCTCATCGGTGCTCTCATCCCGCATCTCAAATGAGGGTATTGCTGAGGTGGTTGAGGTTGCTGATTAGAAGTATGAGGATATTGCAGTTGAGATGGGTCATACATTAGAGGTCTCATTGATTTTCTTCCTTTCACTCTTAGACTATCTCATATTAATTGGTTTGCGAAGAACACCTTACTTTCATTGGGTTCTCTCTCAATATTAGAACAATAACCGGTGAAGACTCATCAATATTTGATATGAAATATCCATTGATAATATTATGTATATTGAGTCAATAAATTGAAAATTTGTTTACAAGTGAATTTGTTGATTATCATTTGATGAATTAATATTTCCAATATTAGAGGGGGAGAATAAACAATTGATAATAAGTATTATTTGGAATACTTAATCTTATTTTGATGATCATACAAACCAACATGAACTAGAAACTCAAGATAAATCATTTGCATATTTTAGGAAACCAATTATCAATTGTTAATGCTTCTATTGAACAAACTAATCTGCAAATAATTCTCATCAAGTAACTGAAATATGTAAAAATAAAGAAATCTCAATAGTTAAAGTCATATGATGGAACTAAAATGAAGTCAACATTGACAATAATTTTTATAATTTAGCGTTTGTATGTGATTTATGATAATGGAAAATATGAAATAAAGTCTATTAAAAAGTATAGACAAATAAATGCTTAAAAATATAAAGAAACAATTGAAGTAGAATTAAGCTCTCTTTGCAAAGCAAAAGAGTTTTGGACTTGTAGTCCACTCATATGAAGATGTGAAACTAATTAGATATGATTGATTTTTCACATGAAAAGAAAATTAGAATGACAAAATTAATATTCACCTAGAGTGAATTCAATAACCTTTTCATACTTGAATAAATTAAGAGACATAAAATGTTCAATTTATATGAAAGAGGTATTATAACATATTTGTATAATCCATTTGATAATGATAATTATACAAAACATTTTGAAGGATTTAACTTACGTGAGACATATAGTTCAAACTAAAGATGTGCTATAAATGAGGACAAAAAAGCTTCTATAAAATATATGTTTTAGAGGTGGAAACAGCCTCATACTTGTTTATTAGATGTGTGTTCTCTTATAGAATATGGTGTGAGTCATAACGATATCAAGTCGCATTTTCAGCAATTTGGTCTGCTTGTAGGTCGAAAATTATCAAATAAGGTGAAAACAAATGTGTGGTTGATTGTGATATGGTGTATCTGGAGGCCTTAGAATTAGATTTTATTCGAACGACGCATTAAAATTTCTTCAGCCATAATTTGGCATATCAAACTCTTTCATGGGAATGGTTCATTAATAGAGTAGGTAGACGAACAAGATGTGTTTCTCAAATTGACGGTGTAGTCCGGTTGGTATATGAGTTAGAGTATTTCTTGTATTCTTTTGAATAAATTATTTGTTTATAAAAAATAAATTTTAAATAAGAAATAATATTGCACACACTTTTATTTTAAAGATTATAATAAAGGAGAAAAAATATATCATTTTACAAAGTCACCGTCAATAAAAGTTTTGAGAAAAATGTTAGTTTTCGTTGTTTAAAATATTATTATCTATATGAAGAGGAGAAATAAATATATACAAATTCGTTTTTGCTTCTCCAAAATCTTGTCCTATTGAATTTTTTTGATAAAGTTTTAATGAGATAGTTCTCACCTTTGTTTGGATCTTTTTTCTATTGGATTTTTTATTAAGGTTTTAATAAAACATATTTTTAATAAATATCTAAGTGAGACTGATACAGATATTTGTGGATGTCTATTTTTCCTAAACTTTCATATTTCATAGTTAGTCTATAATTCTTATAATTATTGGCTTTCACACTTTAGTAGTGCTCTTTGATATGTTAGTGGCACATTTTATTAACCTCGACTTTGAATGACTTGTGACGTATAAATAGAAGTCATGAATAATTGTAAAGTTCACACTTTAAAAAAGTTTAATGCAATACTCTATTAATTGCCCATTTTCTCTTTTTATCTTTGTAATTTCTTTATCTTTTATAATTTAAATATCAATCCTTTATTATTATATTAATAAAGTTGAACCTAATCTTAGTGTTCAGTTTTTTGTAGTGTTCATTCTAATTTTTTTGACACTTTGCATTTTGGATAAACACAATTTCTTTTCTTGCTGGTTTTTTAAGTATGCATTTAATGTTTGTTCACAATAACACTCAATTGCATTCTAGAGTGGCTATGTGCTAACTTATTTTCCATATGGTTACTTTGTAGGTTATTTTCCATATGAAACTGTGAGGGGCACTAGTTGGTAGTGTTATGTTTTTTTTTGTTTTTATTTTTTTATTTTTTATGTTCATCTGGGTACTTCCTCATTGATAGTAAGTTTGATTTTTCACATTGAAGTTGTGAATACTCACTTTAGTAATTCCTTTGATGCCCATTATCTTTTCTATTTGTCAGTTTTTTTCTTACAAAAAATTATCACCATTTGAAAGAAGAATCACAAAACTAAACAATTACATGGATCAATATTCTACTAGAATAAGCTGTCCAATTTTTAAACACAAACTAAAGAGACAATTAACAAATTAAAGAGTGTGTATAACATCATTAAATGGAGAACTAAGGGGCTGTTTATTTTGTGAAAATATTTTTTCTGTTTTCATTTCTTAAAATTTGCGTTCATTGTACTTTGACGAGAGACTTTTGAAGATAATTGTTCTTATGGAGAGAAGATGAGTTAATTAAGATACATTTATCAAACTAATGAACACAACTTTTTGACATTTTCATTGTTTTTGGAAATATAAACACTTGTTCACTTCAAAAGTTTTTTATCTCCTTATTAACAAAAGTAAAATAAACACAAATTTTATGAAATGAAAACAAAAATGTTTTCCCAAAATAAAAGCCACCTAACATTGCAAAAGACTCAAAATAAACAGGTGAAATAACTTCCTCCAACTAAACACAAGTTAGAAGCAACAATAGTACAACCAAGGTAAAAAGTGCAAATTAAACACATAAATTGATAAACACAGTAAAGACACCATGTCCCTCATTGAATGCATTTACAAAAAGTGTATTACAATCATATTAGTTTGTCATTTTTAGAACATATCTTCTATTATGTTTCAATATTTGTAACACACATTTCTTTTCAAATAAAAAACCACCATCCTTATTTCACCTTTAAATACAATTACCCTTTCACTTGTTACACAACTTTTCAAGTTAAATTTGAAATATTTTTGTTATATTAAGAACACTTAATATACTTCTTTCTAATATGCTAAAATAAACAAAAGTGCACTGCAACTGCATATTGCTAAGGTCTCAGTCTTTTTCTTTTGGTGACAACTCAAGTCTCAATCCAAGAACACTAAATACAAACAAGCATTTATTTATATGACATATCCTTTTGACAACTCAACATAACTTAAATTGAGGAATGTGGGAAACCATGATTAAAAACTTCTCAGTGCTTTGCTTTATTACTAGGCTCAACCAGAAACATATTGTTGGACCTATAACATTAAACCCAAGAGTTTAGCAATCAGTACCTCCACCTCAAAATTCTATACCTCTTCCCTTCATGTTGTTCATACTCAAAATCAAGTTGGGGGATTATCCTGTACAGTATCTCATCTATATGTTGTGAATACCACAACCTCCATTTCTTCCAGGTAATAATGGGGAGGATGAAAATTCCAAAGCCAAAAATAAATCCCAACTCCACACTTAAGAAATTCCAATCAATTAAACTCTCATTATAAGAATCAGATGATGATGGTGGCAACCCCTTGACTCCATAATCGCTGCAGTTGTTGGTTAATGGAGGTCCACATAGCCCTTCATTCCCTTTGAAGGAATCTGCATCAAAGGTTTGGATTTGAGTGCTCAAAGGAATTTGCCCCACTAGGTGATTGAATGAGAGATTTAAATATCCAAGGAAAGATAGGGTTGAAAGCTCTTGAGGAATCTCTCCATTCAAGGAGTTATTTGACAAGTCCATAGACTCAAGATTCTTCAAATTCCCCACAGATGATGGTATATGACCACTAAATGAATTATGTGACAAGTTCAAAGCATTTAATGCCTTGAATTGCATTATCTCATAAGGTATTAACCCCTCCAAATAGTTGTTTGACATATCCACATAAGTGAACGCCATTTGAATTTTGACTAGCTTCATTTGCTGACCTTTGTTGACAATAATAACTGAATCCTGATAACGAGCAAGATCCACTGAATTAGCATCAGCCAACCCCTGATCAAGGATAGAGCGAGACATGTTTGCAACAATTTTAACCAATTTCATTGCGAGATATTTGTTCAAATGCGGTAACACAGCCTTCAAACTCATAGGATGAAAGTTATCATCAATTTCAAAAAACAAATGGCCAAATTCTGGCCCAAGCACGTTTTCATCACGCATCATTGCCTTCCAACTGTTTAATAGTGTTCCTGTTATTGTACCACTCAAATAATTGGAGGCTAAATCAACAATATGAAGCATTTCCCAATCACCGGAGCTATTTTCGCATCCAATAGATCCATGGAGCCTATTAGACCTTAAAACCATGATTCTCAGAGTGGAAATATTACTTAAGAAACATGGAAATTTGTCACTTAAAGCATTCTTTCCAAGGTTAAGGACTTGTAGTTTTTTGCAATTGATCAAAGATTTTGGTATGCTACCTTCCAAGAGATTGTCACTTAGATCTAAATATCTAAGTGAACATGAATTTGAGGATATAGTATCAGGAATATGACCTCGAAGCTTGTTTACTCCAAAGTTCAACATCCTGAGACTACTACTCAGTGTTGCAAAACACTTAGGAATCATCCCGTTAAAGCTATTGTAGGAAAGATCTAGCAAGCGAAGACTTGAAGCATTACAAAAGGATTCATGGATTTCTCCTTTGAAACTATTGTTTGAAAGAAACAATATATTTATGAAAGGGAGATAGTTTCCAATGTCTGGTGGTATGGTAGAGCTCAACATATTGCTTGAGTAGTCCAAATAACTTGCGTACTTCGGGATAAATGAAATTGGACCTTTGAGTTTGTTTGAACTGAGGTCAACTGTAAAAAGGTTAGAACTCATGTTCGATAAACTTTTTTCAAAATTAGTAAGAGAATTCCTGGAAAGATTCAAGTTAATGAGAGATTCAAGTTGCCAAATCCAGTTAGGTATCGATCCTTCAATCTCGTTGCCAGATAGATCAAGAGATATTAATGTAGACTGGTTTCTCAAGAAACTTGGGATTCTCTTTAACTTGCAGGAAGCCAACAAAATAGTTCTCATCTCTGGAAAGGGTGACAAGTTGTGATCATGCTTGAAGTTGACATCAATCAACAAATTGTTATGTGAGAGGCCTAGTACAGTTAAATTACTTAGTCTTCGAATGAGGTCCAATTGTATGGTGCCATTGAACTTATTGGAAGAAAGTTGAATGACACGAAGGGTTCTAAGGTTAAAGACAGAAACAGGAATATGCCCTTGTAGGTTATTGCTACCCAAATCAAGCATTTCTAATACAGGAGAAGATGCATTGTCAAACTCATCCAATAAACCACTGAGTTGATTATAGGGAAGTTTCAGTTCTCGCAAATATGGGAGCTTAAATAGAGATGAAGGTACATTCCCATTGAAAGAATTGAACCCTAAATCAATGCTGACAAGATTTATTAGACCCTCAAAATGGTTAGATGGTAAATCACCACTTAAATGATTGAGAAATAAGGATAGATATGTGAGGTTCTTGGACATATTGAAAGAAGGGAGTTGACCTGTGAGGTTATTGGACGATAAGTCTATATAAACAAGCTGGGTGAGTTCTGACATGGAATTGGGAAGTGATCCATTGAATTTACAGTAAGATAGATCAATTGTAGACAGGTGTTTCAGATTAGAAATTGTTTTTGGAAGCTGTCCTGAGAAATTTGTATTGCGGAGATTCAAGTATTGAAGAGATGCAAGCAATGGGAAGTCTGGCAAAGAACCAATAAGATATTGATTGTCTGATATGTCAAGCACCTTTAATGTGTGTATTTGGAAGATATCTTTTGGGAAAGAACCGTTCAAGTCACAACTACTGAGTTCTAGGATGGTTAAATTGGAGAAATTTGCAAAGGAATCTGGCACTATGCTAGACAATTTGTTATGGCTCAATTTTAGAACAGAGAGTGATTGAAGCTTAGCTAGTGAAGAATCAATAGGTCCTGATAGATTGCATGACGACATGCTCAAAACCCGAAGCCCCGTCGATGAAGATAAAGCACGACCCCATTCGTCTCCTTTGGCAGATATTACTACACCATCTAGATACAATTCTGTTATCTCTGTGAGGTTTTGCATCAATAATGCTATATTTGGCTTCTCAAGTTTTAGGTTGTGATGTGAAGTAAATGTAGAAGACAAATCAAGGGTGACCAACCTTTTGAGTTGAGATATTTCCTCTGGGACCTGCCCTTCAAAGCTAGCATCAGACAAGTTCAGATACCTCAAATTGTGCAGCTTATGCAGCTCTTGAGGAATCATAGAACGAAAATTATTAAAAGCCAAATTCAGACTCTGCAAATATTGCAGCCTGAAAAGAGCACTTAAATCATTAAGTCCTCCTGAGATAGACTCTTGACTAAGATCAAGGGCTGTAACATGTCCCTCTTTGCATGTTACACCATGCCATTGGCAACAATCATCATCACTTTGATTCCAATGAACTAGTTTTGTGGATTTTGTGGGGTTGAATGTCAGATTATTTTTCAAATGGAGCAACAAGGAACGTTGATGGTCAAGACAATAGCCATTCACCACAAAATTACTAGATCTGGAATTTATTATGTTGAATGGTATCAAGAAAAGCCAAAAGATGATTATGTGTGCTCTCATAGTGAATTATGAGAAGCTTGTGTCTTATGGCTTGGGAATGGTGAAGAAGTGTACTTTAATTATCAATAACGTATCCTTTTCTCCTTTTATAGACTACAACTAGTTCAACTTTTGATTGGATGATTCAACCATTTAACACGCAAATAAGTCTCCTTGTCATCATACAGTAAAACCAACAAATTAAGGTCTTGGTCTCATTATATGCTATGTATTTTCAACATGACATAAAACACTACCGCGTACGTTATGATTTGTTTCGTTTCATTCTAATATATTTACCAAAAGAGTGTAGCAATATTACAACCAAGACTACATTTTCTTGATGTTATGAATATATTTTTTGAATTATTTTATCTATTGTTAAATGGTTCTGATATAAACACACCATGTGTGTTAGTCACATAAGTCAGTCAATGAGTCAACATTTGAACCTTCCTCTTAAGAAAATGTGTGTTGTCGTACAGATCCTTATCACTGCACATTGTGGGTTGGTAGTTTGTTGAAAACATGAAATTAAACTAAAAAGATGAAGAGGAATGAAAAATTAGATGGAAAAAAGAAACGAATTCGGCTGGTTAGCTTATTAAATATAATGATATATACAGCTCAGTTTGTTGCAAATAATCACGTTGGGACAAAAGCAATTACACAAGTGAGTTGAATACAATATCTTTATCCAAAATCTTAAGGTTTTTTGCGAGTTTGGAGGGGAAGACTTTGAAATAAAGAAATGGAGAAATGGAAGGAACATAGTTTTGGGAGGAGAGGATTTTGAGAGGTTTGTTTTTATTTATAATTAGATGTTAACCCGAATTTAATATATTAGTGAGTATAAAATAATAATATATAATAATAATAATAATAATAATAATAATAATAATAATAATAATAATAATATGTAATTTAAAAGTAATGTTATTTTTGTTTTACAGTAGAATATACTTAAGCGTTTATATGCTTAAAGGCAAATATATTTTTAATAATTATTATAAGCAAAGAAAAAAGTAAAATATTGTTGACTAATACAATACATACAAAGTATATTAATATATGATACTATTCATATGATTTTATAACTTTAGAGATGCAATTCTCGTCTTTAATATTTTTTAAATATGAAATTGGATAGCTTTTTGTTTTTATTGAAGTGTTCCTTCTAATAGTATATTTGCTAAATAGTTATGCATTTCTTTAGTGTTAAAGTTGTATAGTTGTGTGAGTTAATTATGATTGAGTTTACTATCTCTTTTAAGACAAAAAAAATTTGTACATTTAACTTATATAATTTATATTAGTTTTGAAATTTTAGATTTATAAATTTAGGTACTTTTGACATTTTCAATTTTATATGATCATTGCAATTCTGTCAATCTCACCGTCAATCTAAACATGCACTAAATAATATTGTTTGTCTTACGATTTATTACAACATTCATTTGTGAGTGATAGTTTGTTAAAAAATAATGAAACAATTCCTCACGTATGCAAATATATGTGGTATATATGGAACAAAATAAATAATAACAATGTTTTTTACATATTAAAAATGTTAATTACACAAAATTGTCAAGCCAAATAAAAATTCAGTATAGAATGTAACTAAATTCTATAGTTATGGTATTTTGGATGCATAACAGATTCAATTATTTTAACTATTATTTCGTCTAAATAATTATAATGTGAAATGAAATTTTCAAATAATTATTTGATACAGTAAAAAAAACTTCAAGAATGAGTTGCAAAAAATTTCAAGCAAGAAAAGTTTGTGGATGTTTAAGAAATAGAAAATTTCGAGTGAATAGTGAAATAATTAGAAGTTATTCATTTCTAAATGTTTAATATTATTCATTTTGTTATTGTTTCGATTATGATTTATGTTTTTTTAATTATAAAAAGAAAAAAATGCTATGAGATACCCATTCAACATTGTATGGAAAAAAATTTATCTTCTATGCCATAATAGTTATATATGATATTGAACAATAATTTGTGTTGTTATTATCAATTATTAAATAATAAAATGTGTTTGTGCTAAAGTATATTTGCGAATGTTTTGTGAATCTACTTTATGGCTCTTTTGCACGCTTTGTTTCTTTATGCATAATGAATATGTTGTGATTAAGATTAATATTTTTTCTGTAATAAGTTGAATTATCTTCTTTGCGTGTCTTTGGTTCAAAATAACATATGTTTATTTTCTTTGAAGCAATGGATAAGGCATAGATTATGCAACCATACACATCAACTAAATATGATCAAGAGATACAAGGCACAAATAGGTGTAGTTTGGTTGCATTTCATTATGTCGTTATCATTGCTTGAACTAAAAATGAGATTATGTAAGAGAGTGGTTGAAAAACATAAGATATATTTTTATAACGTGTGTATGTAGTCGAACTTGCATTGTGATGATTTGAAGATATTTGATGATTTATTCTTTTTTGTATGAGTTATTGAAATGAAAGTTTTGATGACTAATTAAAAGCTTTTAAGTGTATTAATGAGTGATTAAGTGATAAATTAAAGCTGAATGTGTAGTTGATAAGTTCCATTAAGTTCAAGTGGATGTTTCGAAGTTTGATGCTATTATATATGATCGTCGTTTTATTTTCTATTTTGTCTTTAAAAACTAAAGTGTAGAATTTATTCAAAGGCAAGTCAATGAGATAGGTTATGTTCGAAGAAGAGAAACCACCTAAACATCCAAGTGGATCGTAGTCTCATAGTTATAGTTACTCCAAAGAATAACAGTTTGAGATAATACAACGAAAATACACTAAGGTGAAAAATGTCCCGAGTACGGTACTTTTTCAAAAGATCACGATAATTTTTTTCAATAAAATCGTATAAAAAATTTAATTATGAATGTGAATTACAAACTAATAACTAATCATAACTAAAGCTATACGTAACAAGATCTTTTTTTAATATATAATAGTCAATTTTGAAATATTTTTTTTACAAAAGGTAGCTTATAGTATATAATTTATAATAATTAGATGTTGAACTGCGTTTTGTGTGAATGAATTTAATATAATATTAATTTAGATGAATAGTTAATATAATCGTGGAAATAAATACATTTTTTTAAATAATTTTTCAAAATTTTAAATGGTTAATGTGTCAATTTAGTCTCCAATAATTATTTCTAGAGACTAATATTATTGAATCTTTTCAAAATCAATATAATTTTCACATTTGGTTAGTTTCAAATACTATGTCTATAATTTTCTATAATTTTTGAAATTAAAGTGGTGATTATTTCATATTATCTTATTAAGACAAAATATAATTTTGTTGAGTTAGTTTATTTATTAAGAATCAAGTATCCATATTCATGTGATGTCACCATGACCAGAAATTTGGAAGATCAAAGAACATTCAATATTTTTTATGAATAAGAAATATAAATGACTGTTTATTTTCCTTGTAGTAGACACAAAAATGGAAGATAAAATATATGATTTAAAAAGAAAATGTTGTATGTGAAAATTTTAACTTTAGAATAATTAATAACAGTGTATAATTTATAAACTAAATAAATAATGGTGTGTACACAAAGACACATTAAGTGATAATTAATTAGAGAAAAATGACTATATATACCACTATCTATTTTGTTTTTATTTTTTTTATGAGCAACCACAATCTAATTAAGTTGAAGTCTAAGGTATAATATTTAGAGTTTATCATCATATTATATTTTGTAATATTAGTGTATAATTTATTAAAAATACGTGTTGACAAAATTAGATTTTAATAGCCTATCACTATGATATTTATATAAACAAATGTTAGTTGTTAGTATGTATGTGATTTGTTCATGAATTCAAAGCGTATCACAAAAGAAGTTACATGTTATAGAGATAACACGAACGTGACCAACATAAAACTGAAATAAATATTTAATTGGAAAGGAACATTGAGCCGATTAGAAATTATGCAAGATAATTATATTATGGAAGAAGAAGTTAATGGATGCAATAATTGAAATGTGATGTTATGAAACTATATAGTCATATGAAGAGGAATGCAATACTAAAACATTAAATTATAGTAAAATGAAGAAAATAGGTAGTACATGCTCAAAAAACAAAAAGTTGATAGAAACGTAGATAAAAGAAAGAAAAGAGAAGGTAAGATTTGGAGCTTGACACGTTAGAAATTTGGTTTGATGTAGAATAAAGACACATACATAGATGATGTGTTAGCGCAAAAAAGTTAGGAGCTGATTTAATATATTATAATAAATACAAAATCTCCTTATTTTAAAGAATTTAAAAATTATATTGGAGGAAGTTTTTGGAGGATTTAGACAAATTCTCCGTACAATTTTCATGTTGATATATTATTTTATAAATTAAAAATATATTAATCAACATCTTTTACCATTTTCCACAAAATCACTCTCTTAAAAAATATAAAAACTTTCTCTCTATTTTCTCCTCCCTCCAAAGTCCTCCTTTTTTCTCTCCTCGAAACTCATAAAAGCCTAAAGCAATGAGTTTATAGATCCTCCCACTTATATAATGTTCAATATCTATTTTTCCATCTAATGTAGAACTTATTTTTTTTTTATTAAATATAATTTATTTACCCACACTTGATATACTAATATATTTGATAATATAAAGTAATAGGTTATTTATCGTAAAAATATTAAGTTATAAATTAGTCAATGCTAATCGTAAGTCTTAACGTGAGGAATGAATGATGTAAAACTAAGTCAAGGAGCGTATTTTTCTCTAATGCATGAAAACACTGTTTTTTTGTAATGTTAAGAGATTCCTAACGGTCCATAATTTTGAAATTGTTTCCTTCACAATTGTAGATAGTGTCCACATTGAAAAGGGAGATGTCTCGAAATATGGCATTCTTATTTAGAGTGCTAAGAGATTATGAGATTTTAGAACATCTACGATAAAACTATGTTGGGATATTTAAAAGAATCTAATTTGTAAACATCATTTACTTTATAATTTTTTAATGACAATAATAAATATTTGATTTCTTTAACACAACACTTTAAACAAAACTATTAAATAGGATATACTGAAACTTTTTTTTAATAATAAATAATACCTTGTATTATGAACTCATAGAAAGTTGAGGAAAAGTCGCTAACACCATACATCAAATGTAAAATAGGAGCATGTTTGCTCAACTACTAGAATCTAAAATGGGAGCAACATGTTCAGCTATGGAAAAAGAAGAGGTAAAATCACATTAAACTAGCAAATGAGCACATTTAGTTGAACTAATACACACATCACACACTTTTTAAGAAATATCAATCACAGTAATTCCACTCACCATCTTCTTTGTACCAAGCCAATTCAAGCTTATAAAGTTGAGGTGACCAAACCTTGAATGCCATAGTCAACTCTCATCAACTGAGCTCATGACCTTCAAGCATTGAATATTTGCAGCTTACATATTGATGGTAAATGTTTTATTGTTTGAAAGGGGGCCTTCATAATCAACTTATTAAGTTTATCATACATTGCATCATTCTGTTGAGACAAAATCCCAAATTAATATTTTAATGATAATTAAACAAAAGTTAATTAAGACTTCTAATTATGATTCTAAGTGTTTTGATATTTAACATGTGTATTTGAGTGTGTTAATCAAAGATAGGTATCAAGCATTACAAATCAGATCATATTAAAATAAAGAAAGCTAATTCAGAGAAACGAAAAACGTTCTTGACAAATTTTTGAAAAATGAAGAACGTTCTCCACATCTGCAAATTAGCAAGAATGATCAGATTCTTAAAGAAAATATTAGATCCATGAATTGCAATCCATTCCAGAATTTCACCAGAAATATACAAGGATCAATCCAATGCCAGAATCACTCCAGTATTCGAAGGCAAAAGACTATGCTTCACAAATTCATAAAGCAAGAACATTCTTCAAGTTAAGCAGTTTGAAGTACAAGACTGACATGCTGGAAATGACACTTCTGTTGTACTTTCCAACAGACATGCACAAGTGATTCAGGGCATGGGATCACTTCAGACAACTGTCAAGGTAAGATTAAAATTCAGCTTATCTCAAGGCAAAATCGAAGATCGTCCTTTGTTCATAAGAACATTCTTACTTTATGACTGATCTTATCCATTCACTTACTCATGACAATTGGACTATTTCCAACGGCCTAATGAGCTGTCATAAGCCTTCTTGAAGCCTATAATAAAGCCTCAAAATGAAGAACACATCAGAGCTTGAAGTGCAAAGCATGCATCACTCATTCAATCATACTCGAATCCTCTTGATCTTTTCAATCATTTCTAAAATGCAGTTTTGTTATTAGTTTGATATTAGAATCAATTTCTACTGAATTCTAAAATGTAGAATCTATTCTCAAACACAATTTGAGCATACTCAGAAAGAGTGTAAGGTAACTTGTGGAAATCCTTTCTAGGTAGAAAGGTAGTACTTTGTAACATATCAAGATTGATCTGTAAAAGCTGTGTGAAAACCAAGAACGATCTTACTTTGAGCACTAAGTGGAAAATTTCACAATTGTGAGGATTGGACATAACCCGTGTTGGGTGAATCAAAATATATCTTTGTGTGATATCTCGTCCATTATCTCTATTTAGTTTTTATCTTTTAATCAGGTTTTATATAGATAAGTTAATATTTTTGTTTTTCACTAACCAAAATTGTTTTTTGTTTGTAACCAAGATCAATCTTGAGTTAAACATTTTAGTTTTAAACAATAATTTTAAAAAATGGACATTTATAATTCAAACCCTCATTTCTTATAATTGACATTGTTACTACACATTCTTCATTATCACTTGATAGCCCTTTTGAATTAGTTGGCCTATGCTTATAATATTTTTCTTCATGGCTGTCACATAGAGTGCATTCTTAATCACCGTTGTTTTTGCATCCTTTCTTTTAATCACTATATTTCCTTCACCTTCAGCCTCTAATGTTCTACCATAATCAAATATGATTTTACTCTTTCTTGATGTGTCAATGTCCACCAACCATTCTTTATGACTGGTCAGTTGATTGGAGCAACCAATGTTACGAAACCATAATAGAGATTGAGATGGTTCTTCATTTGCAGTAGCCATCAAAAGCATTGTATCTGAATCTGAGTCATCTTCTTGAGCAACATAAGCTTCTTCTTCAGCTTTCTTTTTTTTGTTTTCCATTTCCAAATCAACATTCATCGGTAAAATGACTAAACTTTTCACAATTATAATACTACACCTTCTTTTTGTAAAAGTTATTTGATCTCCCTTTGTTTTCAACATTTCCTTCTCTTTCTCTTGATGAGGATACAAATTTGTCATCACTTTTGTTGAACTTATCTTTGTTGTTATTATTTCATTTCTTCTTTTAATCACCTTTCTTGTTGACTTGAGTTGACAATGCTTGATCCTTAGTTTTCCCTCCAATTCTTTCAATCGTAACTTTCTTGCTTTTAATGATCCTTGTAGTTCTTCAAGACTCAAAGATGAGATGTCCCTAGATTCTTTAATGGGACACACGATGTAATCAAACCTGGGATGCAAGGACCTTAGAATCTTCTCACAAATCTTTTGTTCTAACAATCTTTCACCACATGAAGCCATCTAATTGGTAATGCTTCTCAATCTTGGGCACAATTCTGAAACTTTCTCTTATTCCTCCATTTGTAGCAGGTTATATTGTCTTTGTATGGCATGCAATTTCACTTTCATAACCTTTTCACTAATAACATAAAATTTCTCAAGTATATCCTATACTTCTTTTGCATTCTTTGCATAAGAAAATTTGTGAAAATTTGATATGCCATTGCATTGATGAAGGATGAATGTAGCCTTGCAATCTTTCTTCTTGTTATCTTTGTAAGTTGTTCTCTGTGCATATGTGGGATTTGCTCCCAGTACATCATAACCTTTCTTTATGATCTCCAATAAATCTTGAAATCCACATCGTGCACAAATCTAAACTTTGTATCATCCCAATTTTTAAATTTCAGAGCTGATATACTAAATATGAAATTTTGATTTGACGGTTGGATCGGTGAAATACATGGTTGATATTGATTAATTAAGCAAAATAATTCATCACACTGTTACTCATAGAATCAACGGATCCCCATCCTATATACATATATTTTATTTGTTTCGTAGTATCCGTTTAATTGAGAAATTGTGTTTTTCTGACAATTTTTATAGTTTGATTCTTTTATGTTTTTTTAGAACATATATTTTTAAATCATAAAATATATGTACGGTTGTTTTATCCATTATATCATAAAGAAATTTATTACAATATGCCCAGTCATAATGAAATATCCAAACATCATATTAAAATATGATCGACTAGTGCCATTGAAGATGAAAGCAAAAATGAAATTTATTTATAAGTATTTACTACCCTAAGATCTTCTCTATATTAAACATGATATAACAACTCCTCACCCTAAATTTATAAGACAAAAAATGTTGTATATTTCATTTTGCAATTCAATATTGATACTTGACCTTGTAGACGTTAGGATAAACTAAATATGATTTAATTTGGCAATATCATATTCAGCTCAAAATAAAGATTTTTTTTCTTGATTTAATCGCAGTTTTGGTCTTTCTATTATAATCAATTCACGGAATTAGTCCCTCTATTTTAAAAGTCGACATTTTTTATCCCTCCATCATATTTTTGAACAAAAATAAATAAATAAGATTTGACATATTTTTAATGACGTGACATTCAATTTTTCGATATAGAATCATTTAGATACGTTAATTATTCATAGGACATTAACAAAATTAAAAATATTAAAAATTTCGATGTTGAAAGCTAAGTTTTTATGGCGTTTTATTCAAATTTCATAGGAGTTAATCATTCTACATCATCGTATCATATGTCACGCTATTTAAAACATATCACGCTATCATTTTTTAGTTAAAAAATAAAAAAGAAAGACCGAAGCTGTTGACTTTTAATATAAGAGGATCAATTTCGTAAATCTATAAAAATAATAGAACTAAAAATACAATTAAACATTTATTTTTATCATGAAGTGTCACTTCAATTATAAGAGTTTGAGCTTTTAACATCACAGCATTTATAAAATGACTATTAATAAATGATAATTTTTCCATTCTTTAATTTCTTTTTTTTTTTTAATTCCAAAAGAAAGACGTAACAAAATGGGCGTTGATTACTTGCTTGGAGGTCTTTTCCATCCTTTGGAAATTATGTCAAGACCTTTAAAGTCCTCAAATGGGACCAAGAAACAAACATTTGATTTGTAATAGAAAAGCATGCTTTGACTTAGTTCCACTATATATCCTTTCTATTTTCTACCACTCAAATGGCAACTCACTCCAATTGTTTATTCAACACAAATAAGTCTAAGTTGAAAAATTCAACGAATTTCAAGAATTTTACATTCCACGTGGCAGGCTTAACACGGTCCTGTTCCAAGAATGATTTTACATTAAATACATAAATACAAATACAAGATCAGATCAAGAATAAATTATGACCTTTGCATGATCCATTACATCCTTTCTTTCCTGAAAAAGTAAACTTATGCAATTATTCTCAATCAATTCAATTTATAGCATTTTTTTTTCCAAAGAAATAATTCAATTTATAATATTTACTATTACTTTGAATTTTGCATACTGCAAGTATTTCCTTTCTATTTAGTAGAAAATCAATTTTGAAATAAATGTAATTAGTATAATATTTTTCTCGAAAAATTCAACAAAAAGTAAATAATAAATGCCAAAAAAAAAAAAAATAATACAATCGAAGAATAAGTACAATGATTGTGCTAATTGATTTTTTTGTTATTCGAATATATTTTCAATAACCAGTAGTACTACTCTATAAAAAAAGTACAACTCTAATTGATTTGTACTACAAAATAAAAATGCAGATTTGTACACTATGAGTACAATTTAGAAACACACTTTTTCTATATAAGGCACATAAGCCAATAAGTTTACTTGCTCGTTTGTTGTAAATTTTTGTACAATTTTACTCAAAATATAGTCACTTGAATGACTAGCAGGCTTATCTCTATTTTATTTATTTATTTCTCCTTTACAAATAAAATTAGAGTTTGTTTTGTGCGAATTTTGTGATTCTGATTTATAAAAGATAATATATATATATATATATATATATATATATATGGGGTCAAGTTTTCATTTTTAGTGGAAAAAATTTATATCGATTTAAAGGGAAGTATTTTATATCCTTTTTTTGTTTATTTTCAATTATAATTGAACATTGTTAACAATTTTTTACACAACATTTTCTACCGTGATTGTATTAACACATATAAATTTTATAAAGAAATTGAAAGAAGACAAACATGTGTACCATCTTTTTTTGTAAATCATTTGTTTCCTAATTACTTTAATTACTTTGTGTAGTGTTGTTTTTTTTCTCTATTAATAGTAATCATGTGCAAAGAAACACAAAAAGTTAATCTTACAATGGTGTTTACAAATACACATGTTATAGAGTGATGAAAAAAAATGCCAACAATTCTTAGTTATGTTCCATTACCAGAAAAATATTGATAAAAAAATATTCTTAGTTTTGTAAATGTTCATTATGAGTTTTGTTGTTGACTTTGAAATATGTTTAGTTTATTTATAATTTTTTATAGTGTTATCATGTATATAAAAATTTAATAATTAATTGTAATTTGTTTTTATTTTATTTTTTATATATCCACCATGTATTTAATAAAATGCGACTTTATAAAAAAAGTTGACTTATTTTCTAATATCTCTTTCCTGCACCTGTTGTCTGTAGATTACTCATCTATTTTCCTTGCTTTAACAATTAATACTTTTAAAATATTTGTATTTGTATTATCTCTAAGGTTTTTTTTATGTCCATTATCTATCTCTCCTACCTAATAAAAGAAAAAAAGAAAAAAAATTGCAATCTAAAGAATAAAAAAAAAATTAATGTTTTGTTGAATAACAAGTTATTTAGGACAATTATATTTAGAAGGGATCAAATCTTTTCGTTTTAATTATTGACAAGAACCAAATTATTTGGATCATGTTATTTTTTGACTCAAATGATACTTCACTAAAAAATAAGTTTGATAGAGTTGTTGGGGTTTCCATTGTGGCAGTGTTTGGGGGGTGTCGCAAAAGTTAATCATATTAGAAATTAAAGGATCAAAGAGATAAATATTAATCTCATAAAAAGTTTAAGAGCTTGATAGATTATTCCATGACACTTCTCCTCATTTATTCTCCCTAGATTCTATTTCTTCTTGGTTTAGGTTGTATTTCTTAATTCTCATAGGTGCTTCATGATTCCATTTTGTAGTGTGTGAATAATCACATTAACACTAGAATTAAAGGGCACTACCAATTAGTAAGGCCATTGACAATTAATTATTAAGGTGATCATCCACTAATGCACTGATAATAGTGTTGGGGTTGATTGCAAGTCCAACATCCTTTAGTGTGGGAGAATAAGGAGAAGGCCAAGGCTATATATTGGGTTTTGGTCATTTGTTTTCAAATGCACCAGTCAGCAATATCACTTTAAGCTTGTATCTGACTTAGTTTAAATATTTGCTTTGTAAGAGTGTGGTTGTACTGAGGTGTCTGGTGTGAGTGAGAGAAGTCTATGTATTGTAACAATTTTCACATAGTGTTAATTCTCTAGTTGCCGGTTTAGGCAGCGGCCGTGGTTTTTTCTCCGGTTTTGGAGTTTCCACGTTATATTCTTGTGTTGTGATTGTGTCTTAATTCTTTTGAACTTATGTTATTTTTTCCCAACAACTGGTATCAGAGCAAGGTTCGGAGGTTTGGTAGGATAATTTTTCTTAGTATGCTCTGTGGTTGCAGTTTTGTCTGATCTTCCACATCAGAAAAGAATTATCCTTGGTATTGTTAGGGGAAAGGTGATACTGTGAAAGTGTTGTTTAGGGAGGTTCTGGGTAAGGAAAGACTTGGTATTTAAGCGTGTCTGTTGTGACCCACCTCTCTTTCCTGGGAACTTACTTGGTGCACAGTTTGCGTGCAGCTGCTATGTCTTATTCAAGCGTTATGAAGTTTGACATAGAGAAGTTTGATGGAAGAATCAACTTTGGCTTGTGGAAAGTACAAGTCAAGGATGTGCTTATACAATCAGGATTACACAAGGCGTTGAAAGGAAACACTTCCAACATGGAGGACGACAAGTGGGAGGAACTAGATTTGAGAGCTGCAAGTGCAATTCGTCTGTGTTTGGCAAAGAATGTTCTTGCGAATGTGCAGAATCTGTCATCAGCCAAGCAACTCTGGGAGAAGCTTGAAGGGTTATATCAGGCATCTCAAATCGGTTGTTGTTGAAAGAGCAATTCCACAATCTGCGCATGGATGAAGGTACGAAAATCTCTGATCATCTTAGTACTTTGAATAATATTGTCTCTGAGTTGGAATCTATCAAAGTTGAGATTGATGATGAAGATAAAGCGTTAAGGCTCATTTTGTCCCTTCCACCTTCCTATGTTCATCTTAAACCTGTTCTGATGTATGGGAAGGAAAGTTTGAGTTTTGAAGAAGTTGCAACTAAAATTATTTCTGAAGAAAATGAGATCACCATCATCTCCCCAAACAAGGGAGACCTTGCCAGCACTTGTCTCAGAGTCTTTTTCAGATACTGCTCTACCTGGACAATTTCTCTTCACATGCCCAGGCTTTCCACACTCCCAGCACACCAAATTCTTTGCATGTATCTTCTTCCCATTAGCCCCACTTCTAGTCAGCAACATTGAGCTTGATGAAGTGCTTTCATCATTTTTCATTCTCCTTTCTTCAGAAATAATTTTAGTTGCAACTTCTTCAAAACTCAAACTTTCCTTCCCATACATCAGAACAGGTTTAAGATGATCATAGGAAGGTGGAAGGGACAAAATGAGCCTTAACGCTTTATCTTCATCATCAATCTCAACTTTGATAGATTCCAACTCAGAGACAATATTATTCAAAGTACTAAGATGATCAGAGATTTTCGTACCCTCATCCATGCGCAGATTGTGGAATTGCTCTTTCAACAGCAACCGATTTGAGATGCCCTTAGCCTGATATAACCCTTCAAGCTTCTCCCAGAGTTGCTTGGCTGATGACAGGTTCTGCAAATTCGCAAGAACATTCTTTGCCAAACACAGGCGAATTGCACTTGCAGCTCTCAAATCTAGTTCCTCCCACTTGTCGTCCTCCATGTTGGAAGTGTTTCCTTTCAACGCCTTGTGTAATCCTGATTGTATAAGCACATCCTTGACTTGTACTTTCCACAAGCCAAAGTTGATTCTTCCATCAAACTTCTCTATGTCAAACTTCATAACGCTTGAATAAGACATAGCAGCTGCACGCAAACTGTAAACTGTGCACCAGGTAAGTTCCCAGGAAAGAGAGGTGGGTCACAACAGATACGCTTAAATACCAAGTATTTCCTTAGCCAGAACCTCCCTAAACAGCACTTTCACAGTATCACCTTTTCCCTAACAATACCAAGGATAATTCTTTTCTGATGTGGAAGATCAGACAAAACTGCAACCACAGAGGATACTAAGAAAAATTATCCTACCGAACCTCCGAACCTTGCTCTGATACCAGTTGTTGGGAAAAAATAACATAAGTTCAAAAGAATTAAGACACAACCACAACACAAGAATATAACGTGGAAACTCCAAAACCGGAGAAAAAACCACGGCGGCTGCCTAAACCGGCAACCAGAGAATTAACACTATGTGAAAATTGTTACAACATATAGACTTCTCTCTAGCACACC